>NC_056505.1:8788144-8798229 GCF_014905685.2 Nematolebias whitei
GCAGTTGTACTAATCTCAAACACAGAGGGCAAATTAAAAATGTGCACAAGACAAAGAAGAATAAAGTGTATCAACACTATTTTTCAACACACACACACACACACACACACACACACAAAAACGTCCAGAGGACCTGACTGAGCTTAGTTGGAAGAAGAAAGTGTGTTTTATGGAAAAGTAGATACTTTAAATAAGTATTGATGCAAATACTTGTTTCACAGTGGCCAATAATCAGCGCTTAATTTGTAAACCAAACAATGCCGGAATGCAAACAACGGGAGTGGGGTGGTGGTGGTGGTGGTGATGGTGGTGGTGGTGTGTGTGTGTGTGTGTGTGTGTGTGTGGGGGGGGGGGGGTCAAATTGCTGCCATTGTTTTGATAGGTAATGTACGTAACGTACCATCAAACATTTCTCTCGTATTTTTAATGTTAAAAAAATCAAAATTTTATTAATGACCCACTTAAACTGTAAAACTGATATGCAAATTAGTTGTGCAGTTTAATTATAGTTTTGTGATTTTTATTGAACTACCCATAACTGTATTGTTAGAGGCGGATATTTTTTTTAAGGGTAAATGTGGAAGTGCTTACTTGAAATGGCAGCTCGTACGGGATATTACAATGCTCAGAAATGGCTGTTGTGTTTAAAATGAGTGTTTATGTAATTATTTTCAGTTTACATATCCAACATAGGTTGTATTCATTAAACCAGCCAAATTTCTTCATGACTTTATTATTAGTAAGCCTGAGAGTTACTGGGTCCAAGCAAACAGTTTCTGGAACGCATCCTGTCAAAATAAGAGAGTTCCCGGATCCTGTTCTGGCAGGATCCGGCTCAAATTAAGCCCTGCCTACGAGGCCCAGCTTGTGTGTAAAGAATTGAACTTGTTTTAGGAAAGCAACTTGTTTTGCAGAGAATAGAACAGATACAGGTATTTTGTTTGTGCTGCTAAGAACATGGAAGACGTTTACAGGATGAATCTTGTTCTATTTAAAGAAAGAAAACATTAAATACTCACTCTTGGGCCAATCAAACCAAGCTCCCCAACGATGCCAGCTGGACCAACAGAACCCTGATGAACAGAAAAAACTAAATGACAATCGCGATGATGTTGATTTCATTATGATACATTTTATTGCATTTGAGAGAAATAGATTGTGATTTATTCTGATTATCTATTTGATTGTAACATAACTCTTTGCAACACACACAGGCATCGTAAGGTGCACAGACCACATCTGGACCATTAGCAGAGATGGCCCGTGGCGAAGTCAATGAAAAACCGTAAATAAGTTTAAAAAAAGTTAAAATCACTGCTTTTATTTTGAAGGCTAGTGGCTGTTTCCTTTAGCTGCTGTGCACGTTTAAGTGGAGTCTCCTCTGTCCCTGGAATTTGTGAGAGATTAGGGCCGAATGTGTTATTTTTATCAACATGTGGATTTTTAAGCATTTATTTACCAAATTTACCACAAAGCATTGAGCTTAATTTGTGGAGAACAGCATGTGGTTTATAAAGTGTCTGTGGCATGCATTTCCCACAAATACAAAATTTGGAAGAAGACATCATAATTTGACATAACGCACATCATTTTAGGATAAAAACATAATAGAAACCCATTTTGTTACATATAAACATATTTTTGTCTAGAACTGTGCGCAGCCACAGTACAACGAGGTGGATGACAAAAAGGTTCAGCTTCGCCTTCGGTTGCTTGTCGGCTGTGCCAGAGGCTCAAACATATGAGGGGCGGTGACCAAAACTGGTGCTGCCACATGATGATAGCTGACTTTCTTCTTCTGACCATTCTTTGTCTCTCTCTGACGTTTTTGTTGTTGTTTTTCTTTCAGCTGCTTCCTTCTGCCGGGGCCGTCACAGCGAGGGAACATGTATGAAGGATTTGGCAATTGTTTTAAGCCAGATGCCCTTTTTGATGCAACCTGAGCTAAAACTTGCAGCCTGATGATTACAAGACGCAGCACTGACAGAACGAGCAATACAGCTCCGTCTCTCTGATAGTAAGTTTTTAAAAATTAAGAGAAACATCAGAAGACAGGGTGAAGGAGAGCCCTCTTACTTAGATGAAAACATAATTGGATTTATGATAACGGGATTCTGCTTTTTGGAGTTGGTGGAAATCTGGATTACAGACAAATTTGGAAACGTCAGCAGCTGTTTAAGCTGTCTGGGATGTGTGTGCTGGGCTTGGCAACACTCAAGACTCTGTGCGAACTATCGGTAGACCTGTATCAGAGCCAAGCAGGCAGGACTGTGGACCTTTCTGGCAGTGTTCACAGACTGTTGGAAGGAATCGATCTTGGAGAAGTCTGACTTTGGCATAAGTAATCACAATTCGGCTGTTTGGTGTCACCAGGAAATGTACTTGCAAGACTGTAAAGGCAGACGCGGAAATTAACGAGCTCGGCCTGACCCAAAACAATGTTGAAATCTGAATCTGGCTTTGGAAGGCTGACCATTTCAATTTCTCCTTGGATGTTATGGAAACAAGACACTTTGCTGTGGTGTGGACCTGTGTCAGAGCTCAAGAGGGCTGGCTGATAACAAACACCTCTTATCAGGACTATGGCTTTTTTTTTTGGGGGGGGGGGGGCGCTTGGGACTGTGCTGTGCTATGACTTCACCTGACGGCCATGCTGGGACCCCCTTCCTCTACCCACTCCACACACATATATATTATGTCCATTTATGTTGCTTTTTTCAGTGCTGAGGTAGTTTTTTGCCATCTTACACCGTATCCTGTGTGTCAAGGACACAGTGTGAGAGATTCTTTTTATACGTCCTTCCTTTCCTCCCGTTTTTCCACTTTCCTTATCTAATGAAAAAGGTGGCACTGCTCTCTGCGGCTGCAGCCTCAGACATCTTGTCTCCTCCATGTCTGTTGTTTTCTTTTTTTGACAGGATGTACTAAAATAAAATTTCCCTTTGGGATCAATAAAGTATATTGATTGATTGATTGAGATTCTTCACTACTGTCTGTGTTAGCCACTGTAGCAAAGCTCTGTTTACACGCATCACTTCCTTTTACTGTGCAAGCTCCTTGTCAGTGGCATTTGTGGCCGTAAATCGCAACAACTCTTCATCTCAGTGGCGTGAGAGCGGCTTTTTATACGCCCATCGAAAGGCAGATTTATTATGATACAGTCTCTCTCTCTCTGTAAAGTTTTTCTTGTCCTGCTCATAACTTCTGATCTGCTTAACATTATTTAATGAAACTAATACACATGTGCATCATCTCTAGATGGAGTGATGCATACACTTTTCATCACCCCTGCTTCAAGGTCAAGATCTCAAATCAAGGTCAAAAGTTAAACAAGGTATTTGCTTGTCCGAGCAATAGATGGCTGTATTGCTGTATAACAGTTTGTTGATGGTCATATAACGTGCCGTAGTGTTGTTTTTTTGTTAATTTTGCAATATGCCATCAATGTTTTCTTTACAATAATGTCCTGGTATTTATCATGAAAATTCATTGTGAAAGGCACTTTAAGGTTTATGAATTAAATCAGATTAAACGTACATAGAAATACAAAGCAGATACTTCCGAAGCTCCTTTGTTCAAACTGTAAAAAGCAACAAGGCCTTTTTGCCAAGAGTGCTGACTCAGCATTCACAAAGAAATTTGAGAAATCCAACAAAGTTCATTCAGGTCATCTGGACGGTTTCTTTTTCTTTTTTTTTGTTGAGACGTTTCGTCCTTCATCCTAAGGACTTCATCAGTCTGAGGAGCCACAAGCAAACAGAGTCCCACAAACGGCGCACTCCCATGGTGGACCAACCAGTTTTACGGTGATAAGATGGTTTCTGGGGCCCACCCTCTCCCCGTCGATTCCTCTGAGACAGCCATAGTACTATGTCAAAGTTCACTCTCAATAATCCAGGTTAAAAAAAAATCCAAAAAAAATTCAGTCAAGTCCTGTGGATGGTTTCTTTCTTTGTTTTTTTTGCTGCTTGTGGAACTCAGTTTATTTGTGGCTCCTCGGATTGATGAAGTCCTTTGGATGAAGGATGAAACGTCTCAACAACATAAAAGAAACCATCCAGAGGACCTGACTGAAATTTGTTGGATTATTTACCTGGATTATTGAGCATGAACTTTGATCATTTGAGGAATGTTCTTTATTGAGAATGTATTTATGTGCTTGTATTGCGTCCAAATGTCATTCAGTTTCCTAGAGAAGAAATAAAACCCAGTATGGGCTTTAACTGTAGCTGAAGGTTACATTTTTCATGTAACATCCTCTTTACCTTTTCTCCAGGTTCACCAGGCGGTCCGCTCTCTCCATCTTTACCAGGGGGTCCCTGTCAGAAACAGTGACAGACTTTATTTTGTGCTGATACCAAGCTCAGCGTGTGCTCTAACAGGAGTTGTGTGATCAACTCACCACCTGCCCCATCGCCCCCAATGGCCCTGTCCCTCCTGCTGGCCCTGATGGTCCCTGCAGCAGCAGAGCAGCAGCATCAATAAGAGTTTGAAGCATTTTGTTTTTGTCTTGGATCAACACCAAGTGGCAGTAAAAAAAAGAAAAATGTGAACAAGTGATAAGCACTGAGCAGAAAGTGTGGATTTGTTGAGATAGTTTAATCTGAAGGGCTAAGAGTCTTCCAACCAATGAGCCAAAGCTTCTGAAAGTGATTCAAACTGACCCGCTGTTGTTAAGACATAGTCAGACTACAATGAAGCTGCTTCTACAGGAAGGAAATGGTGCAAATCAAATTAGCTGCTCGTGTCCAGGAGTCTTGGACAGTCACAGAGAAAAACGGTTAGACTGCTCCGGGCTTTTCCAACTGGATAAAGGTTTCTAAGAAAAGTTGAAGACTGACTATTTAAAATACATTTTATGTATGAGCAATTTAATGGGTAAAAATGAGTCGTATTTTAGTCTTTTCAGAGAACAATCAATCTCAATATTTACACTATAAGTACCTAAAAAAAAAAGCTAATGGTACAAAAACCAAAGGTGACTCGCAGGACTTAATTTGTAAACCAATCGATGCCGGAATGCAAATAGGGGGGGGGGGGGCGAAGGGTGTGGCTCTGGAGGGTGGGGTGGTGCTGCAGGGGGCTCTGTGGGTCCACCCCCAGAAAATTTTGAATGAAGTAGATGCCATTTTCTGCATTCTGGTGGATTTTAACGGGCCGTTAAACATCTTAGTTTATCCATCCATCCATCCATTATCTTTACCTGCTTATTCCATTTTGGGTCACGGGGGTCGCTGGTGCCCATGTCCAGCAATCACTGTGCGAGGGGCGGGGTACACCCTGGATGGGTCGCAAGTCCATCACAGGGACACATAGAGACAAACGAGACAACCATTCACTTTCTCACTCACACCTAGGGACAATTTAGAATTACCAATCAGCCCAACATGCATGTTTTTGGTCTGTGGGAGGAAACCGGAGCACCCGGAGAAAACCCACGCATGCACGGAGAGAACATGCAAACTCCACCCAGAAAGGCCCCTGGACCGGGGTTTGAACCAGGGACCTGCTCACTGAGAGGCAGCAGCTCTACCAGTTGCGCCACCGTGCTGCCCCATCTTAATTTATCTACATTTGTAAACACTTTATTCAATAACTATTAGAGAGCAACAACAGCTCTCTCCTTGTGCATGAATAGAGCAGCTCCGCTTCTGTCAAGCATCCTAACCCCTGCCCCCCTCCCCTCACTTCACGGTTCTGAACCCAACTCTTCTCCGCTGAATTCAGTCCTGCGCGTTGTTGCTCCTGCTCCATTTTTTTATGAAAGTAAATTGGACTGTCTACTCGACATTTTGATTGCTGTTATTCTGACAAACTGTGCCGTTGTTTTGATACGTGATTAATGCGAATAATGCACATCAAACATTTTATCGTTGTAATTTTAATAAATAATCAAAATTTGATTAATAAGCCACTTAAACTGTCAAACTGATTTGCAATTTAGTTGTGCTGTTTAATTATGTTTTTAAATTTTTTTATAAAAATGCACTATGACTTTGGACTTTTAGGGGCGGAGTTACCAGATCCAAGTAAACGGTTTCCGAAACGCACCCTGTCAAAATAAGAGTTCCTGGATCTTGCTCCTGCAGGATCCGGCTCAAATTAAACACTGGTGACTCGTGATCAAAAGGGGGGCACTACCAAACAAATAAACTTACGGTTTCTCCAGCAATTCCTTTGGCTCCTGGAGGTCCTGAGGGGCCCTGAACACCCTGAAAATAACACATGCAGTTTGTATTCATGTTAAAATATTCACAGCAACAAGAGGAAAAAATGTGCTTAAAACAATTCTTTCTTATTCATTGCTTTTGTCTGAAAGGTTTACTCATCAAAAAAAAAACAGTTAGTCCCAGCACTTACTGGAAATCCTGTAGACCCAGCTTCACCCGGCTCACCAAATTTTCCCTTTAGACAAAACAACACGAGAGGAAAAGAAAGTTAATGAGGCACATTTGAGAGAATTCTGTCAGTACGCCACCAGGACTCTGATCCAATCCGTTTGTAGTTACTTAGATTGTACATAATTAATAAACTGACTCGTCCATGTAGTAGAGGAGCAGAGAAAATTAAAGGCCTGCCACCAGGATCATAACGATGAGAAACTGGAGAACTTTGGTCAAACCCCCGAAGTTATGAAGGAACTTGTGCGACATTAAGAGATTTTGTGAAACGTGTTCACACTCAGAGATTGTGTTGAAGATGACTCTCAGCCACTACCACATCAAATTTAGTACAAAGTGTGTAGGCGAGAACCACAAGGTTGTGGCGGCCATCTTATTGGGTTGTAAGTGTACATTGTTCTCTGTATTTTGATTTTTTATTAAGTATTATTCTTATCATCTGTCAATCATTTTAACTAACCAGGCAGTCGTATATCAAACCTACTGTAGCTCAACTGAAAATATTTTAATTATTTTTTTTTAAACAAAGCAGCATTCTCCATCTCAACGACACCTACTAATTCAGAAATATGTGATACATTCCCTGTTTGATTATTTAAAAAAGCTTTTAATTTGGTGAGGTTTTTTTTTTATCCTAATTTAAGAATCCCACCAAATCATTGCAACTTCTTCAGCTTCCCAAGACCTAATGACAAATAACAAAAACTAATTACACTTATTAATTTAGAAGACCATCAATCACATGTAGTCCCTCGTTTATCGCTGGGGAGCCGTACCCTGAAGCCCCGTGATAAGTGAAAGACCGTGAAGTAGGAATAGTAGTACAAGTAGTAAGTAGTAGTTTCCTTCCCACACTCTTGCAATATTTTAAACAATGTTTCTAAACTCTAAACACTCCAAAAGAGCAGATAATGTCATGATTTCAGCTTCCTGCCTCATCTGCTCTTTTCCAGCAAGGATTCTTGGCCACGCCCACTTCTCCGTTCTGCACAGAGAACAGCTGATCAGCTGCAGCAGGAAGCTTATCCTGCAGTGTGGGCTGCACAAAGGTGCAGCAGGAAGCTTTTTTTGCAGCTCTGGGCTGCAGAAATGTGCAGCAGGTGCTAAATAATTTTAAACAATTCCATGCTGGTCACGCAGCTCATCCATCAATGAGCCAGTTGTGTGTCATGTCCAATCTTATTTTGAAAAACCAAGATAGAGCAAGTCCGTGATAAACGAACCACGAAGTAGCGAGAGACTACTGTATACCATCAGTTTTACATTCTTTCTAATCTGTGCAGTTATTCTTCAACCTTAAGAGCTTTGAAATGTCCAGTGACAGCAACTACAACAACAACTGGCTGATTGGAGGAAAATATTTTCTGCTAGCAGAGAAAAGTATTGAATTTTTCTTACCATCTCCCCAGGGAGGCCCAATTTTCCTGGTGGACCATCAGAACCCTGCAAAGAAAACCCACTAGTTAAACGAGCTTTCTGAAATCACCCTCGAGTTCAAACGTGTCCAACTGCCCAGAGCTACAGCACCGTTAATAATTTAAAGCTTTGATTGAAGATCCTGGTTTTAAAACATGCAGTTATGGTGCGTGTTGTAAAAATATTCTTTAGACGTTAAAAACAGTCAATAATTACAGTGCATCATCATTTCTACACAAGTTGGGTCCGTTTTTGTTTTTTTTAAATATATGAGACATTTTTAACGAGCACAGTCAGAAAATAATTCTTCCAAGTGACTTTAAAGTAACATTCCCAACATTTAGACACATCTTGAACTTGTTAGCAGTTTCCTTCTTTGACTCTATGACTGTGGGCTCACCTTGACCCCTGTAGACCCCTTCTCCCCCACGGGGCCATCAGGACCTCTTGGACCCTAAAACAAAAAGCCATTGATGACTCCTTTGTTCAACAAATCATATTTGTTCTTTAATTTTTATGAATCCCTCTATCGTTGACCCTGAGAGACTGAAGGTGGTTTCTTTAGGTCAGGGCTATTCAACTAAATTGCTCAATGAAAGCCAAGAGCTCAGGGGCCGGACATCCAGCAGTTATTCTCATTAAGTAAGTTTGTTTTATGATTTAAAATCTGTTTTTATTTTAAAATGAATTTGTTGTTGGGCCGAACTGAGCACACCCGTGGGCCTGATTTGACCCCTGGGCCACCAGTTGAATAGCCCTGCTTTAGGTTTTGTTGTGTACTTTGGTGTTTCCCCACACTGCAGAGTAATCATCGAAGACTGGAACCATTCAGCAACAACTTCACATCTACAGTTTATCTCTGCAGTGTCTCCAGTCTCCATCGTGAAGAACGCTGTCCCCACTTTTCCACAATCATAACAGTGGTTCTGCCTTCACACTGGGGTAATTGGGAAAAGAAAGCATTGTAGCTGATTCACTCTGGACTTTAAAACGGAGCCAAACTATGCATTTGAACAGCACTGGATCATTCTGTTGGATGTTCTTCAGAGCATCTTATATTTAAACAGAGGAGAATACATAAAGCCTTAAGATGTTCTTTGTGGTAATAACAGATAAACGTGTTCAAGATTGTTGCTTAAAGAACATGTTGGGTTTATTTATGAGCGACCCCCCCACTGAAGCTTTGCCCAAATGATGACAGGTACAATTGTGAACTAGAAGGTTTGAACTTGAAGCAAAAATGTAATCATTATAAAGCACTTTTCAACAAATGTTTTAAAATAACTCCATCAAAAAATAAATAAATCTTCCTGCAGAGACTTAAATATTTAGCTGAGAAAGAAGAAATCCATTGAATCTATTAAATAGTTTCTTGTCCAATACTGAGAAGTGTTAGCATATTATATGGAAATTTGCTGTTTCATAATGGAAGAGCTTACATTTTTAAATAATTGTCCAAATGAGACATTATGTAAATATTTGTTATATTGTTTTGGAGGAAATAATAGGTTGTCTGTGTAAAATAGTCATACTAAATGTTTTCTGTGCACACTTTTACTTTTCGTTCCCACAATTATGCTCTGTATTGTAGTCCCAGTAACGAAGCATATTAACTTGAAACTTGTTGATTTTCAGTCAGCAGTGGAAACGAGATAAAGTGACAACAACAGCAGACTTGCAAATAGCAGAACTGCTTCATGTGAAGCTTGAAAATAACTTGTAAATGTCGATTTGCTGAGATTAAATCAGCTTCTTAATGCAGTTTAGGTGTTTTTGTCAAAACAAAAACAAAGTTAATACCTGGATTAAAACAATAGGTAAGAACCACTCTTTGCTAAAATACTGTTGATACAATATAACACTCAAAAGACACTCAAATGCTACACTGTCATGTGTGTAAGCTTGAAGGTGTTTCTGTTTTCAGAGCTGTCTTGATTTTTTGAAATGTTGAGTCCAAGAAGCCTGACTTTCCTGTAATCTTAACGGGCTCTTAGTCAGTATTTCTGTAGGTTTTACAAAAAGTTTTTGTTAAGCCAGTTACCGCTGACCTTTGACCCATTCAACACAATAAACCTGATGAACTCGATGAACGACCGTGTTGTCAACAATGAGCAGAAAACTTAGCAAAGATACAATTTCCTTAGAAATTTTAAGCACTTCGTTACCAACAACTCATCACAGAGACACAATTAGTTGATATTTCTTTGGATAAATCTATTTAAAATACAGAAATTAACAGTTTGACAGACATCATATATATATATATAT
>NC_056505.1:8798629-8843225 GCF_014905685.2 Nematolebias whitei
TGTAATTATAAATGAATATATATATATATACATATATATATAGGGGGACAGGTATATGTGCATGTGTGTAATACCTAATTTACCATTCAAATATTTCAGGTCGGAATAAAGTAACAAACTAATCACTAATTAACTCAAGTAATCATTTTAAAACTCAATGCAAAGTCCACTAACTAGTTGCAGACTGAATTATGCCAGAGTATTTTTTCATTATTTGTTTATAAATCATAAAGAAGTGTAACCTACTGCTTGGAGTAACTTACCATCCTGCCTTTAGGTCCTCTAATGCCAGCAGAACCTTTTGAACCAAGAGGCCCCTGCATGTGGATGAAAAACAAATGTTTTTTTTGAGATTATAGAAATTTAGACTCAACGTACAGTCTTCTTGTCTTTAACAACAATAGGAAGCTAAATGCACAGGGAGTTAAAAGTATAAATAAATGATACAAAGTACAATATTTGCTTTTAAGCCTCTCATTTACTGAGCTTTTTAAATGTTTAATAACACATTAAAAACTGCTTCCAGTGCTCTTTTAGAGCTCAGAGAGAGCAGCTTCAGAATAGCAAATGAAGGATTGAGTGAGTTTCTTATCCTTGTGAGTTCTGGCTGATTTTCTATAAGATCTGATAATGATAAACCTACTGGGATCCCCTGTAGTCCAGGTGGTCCTGCCTCTCCGGGTATTCCAGCATGACCCTAATGGACGAAGCGTTATGCAAATTAAATCTCCACGATTCATTACAATCAAGTCAGAAAATCATCTCTTAGAATTTTGACACGAAAAATGAATGACCAAAAACTATTTGAGTCTTTTTGAACAAATCATCCACATCCCTTACAGATGTGGACCTGAATGGTCTCTGCTATGAGAGGTGGGGGCAGACTTATTCCTTACCATCGGACCTGGTTCACCTGGAGGCCCAGGGACACCCATTTTACCTCGATCCCCCTGAGAAAGCAACAGCCACATTTAGGTAGATGACTTTTACAACACTGACTTTAAAAATGTCCTGATTCTGATTCTGTATAACACTTTGAAGAGCTGAAACTGGACGGGCTGTAAAGTAGGACTGAAAGAGACTGTGGTAACCTTTTCTCCTGCGAAACCCAACTCTCCAACAGGCCCGATAAAACCTGGCGGTCCCTGAAGGAGAGAAAACACAGCATCTTATATTTGTCTTGGATACAGTGTGTGAACTTCATTAAAGGCTTCTCATCAATGGCTGCTCATCTCAGAGGCTCCGAGAAAACAGACAAACGAGCATCAAGCTTAAACGAGAAGCGGAAGAATCCTTTACCTTCTCGCCAAGCTTCCCGACCTCGCCAGTTATCCCCATCTCGCCCTACAGCAAAGCAGCTAAATTAGCATTTCACAAACTTATTCAGGCGTTTCGTTTTTTTTTTTTTTTTTTTCAGTTCACTTTGTTAAAATGGGCTTAGAAGTCAGCTCCCCTGTGGTAGCAGAGAATTAACATCTAATTTACACATATTCAGATGATGCATTATCATAAGAGAACCAGGGAGAGAATGTTCATTTAAGGATGACAGGAGCTCAGCGGTGAATGTGTGACTGTTAAGTCTGACCTTGGGTCCATCTGGGCCCGTCGGTCCAGGGAATCCTTGCCTCCCAGGCCTGCCCTGAACAGAAAGTGAAAATGAGAGACGTGCACAGCAGCAGCAGTTCTCTTTATTTTTGGTATCATTTGTGACTTTTGGGAGGTGATGGTGGACTGAAGTCAACCTCAGCAAAAAAAGAAAAAGAAATGCACAGGAAAACAGTTTTCTATAGTTTACTCTGGGGGGGCTGCTTTCAAACGCACCTTTGAACACGGACACTTATAGTGAATTTTAATTATGATCAAACAGTTCAAACTATCCAACTTTTCTTAAATAAAATGCAAATTTACCTTGCATGGTCTATATGCTGCTCATGTCCAAATACTGATATAAAAAAACTCATATTTAACTCACATTTATTCAAATATTTGATGATAGTTTTCAGTTTAGTGACTGCAATTATGAGTTTTCAGATGTGAAAAAGTTTTTGACTTTTGACCATGACATATTCTAAAATATGCTGCAATGGCATGGTACCACAGGGGTTGGACTGAATTGGATGATGAGCTACTTAAGCAGACATCGATTTGTCTAAATAGATTAATTCACATAATTCATCATGGACAAATGTTGTGGCGTTCCTCAGGGTTGTGTGCTTGGCTGTTCATATTATAAATTACATACCTGTAAGTAAAGTTTCAAATATACTCAACCCTCCTGCTGCCTTGGGTTAAAATGGCCCAAGAGACCTCAATCTTGCCTCATGGGTTGTTTTGACCGAAGGGCAAGAGGAGAGTTAAACTAAAAATTAGTTGCAGCTGACACAAACATTTTCAGTTTTGGTATAAGAATAAACAAATAGTCACGTAATTTGAACAAAACAAGGATTACACGGTTTTGGGAAAAAAACAGCAACTAACTTATCAAGTTGAAGTAATTGTATAAAACAGATGCCTGCTCCGTGGAGCAGGTGGAGCAGCTGCTTCCCCATTTTTTGGCTTAAAAACTCATTTTCACTCTCGGCAGTAGAGAAAAGCCAAAAGGATTGAAAATGAGAATCCGACAAAAAAGATTAAGAATAGAGATCACACTATATAGCAGGACAAGATTATTATTATTGTTTTAGATTTGGAATTTAAGGAGTTTTAATAACATGATGAATATTACATAAAAACGATGCCCTTCTTTTTTCATCTGTTTGCTTTTTGCCTATCTATTTTTGTTGCATTTTTTTATACATTTGAAACAATAAGAACATACAAAAGTGACAAAACGAGATATATTTTTCTATTTGTTCGAGACTTTTTGTGCATTCATCTTCAAATCCATTCAGCCATCAGGGTTTATATTTGCTTTGCCTTTGTTTGTGATTCTATGTGTGTTATGGTAAAAATCACTAAAGCAATTTGATGATGAGTTTTGTGTAAAATGAGCCCACAGTGGCCGACTGGCCGTCAGGTTTAGAACAATAGAAGAATCAGGCAGCCAGAGACCGACAGACTCTCGTTCATCCAAAACTAAATATAGGCAGAGCCACTCGTGTGCAGCACATTTTGTGGCGTTTGTGTGAAACCTCTGTGTCATTTCAGGGCTCCTCCAATCAGCACTCACCTCGGCTCCAACGGGTCCTGCTGATCCAAGCGGTCCTTCATCACCCTAAGAAGAATAGTGCTCATGTTAAAGTAATACATATATCATTTATATCTAGCTCGTTTGCAGAATAAGTAGTTAATCCCACCTGAGGGCCAGGTTTTCCTGCTGGGCCAGGTGACCCCTGTGTCCCTTCTTTTCCCTGTGGATGAAGCACTGACGGTGAAAATTCATTTCATTTTTCCCAACAGAAATGAGTTCATGTTACTTTACCAACCTTCAGTCCCTTTAGGCCATTTTGTCCTGGTGGGCCAATGTCACCCGGGAAGCCCTGTGAGAAACAGATGTGCTTTACTTATATATTTATAAAAATACAATATGGTGGATTAATTCCTTTTATTTATATTTTGGGGAGCTACAGAAATGTCTCTACAAAATAAAGGCAGAAGATTGTCTTACTTCTGGGCCAGGAGGGCCATGTCTGCCAACAGGACCCTTTTCACCATGTTTACCCTGAGAAATGTTAAGATGAGCACAAGATTATTTCACACCACAACAAATAAATTGTAAACATTTTGTAAAGTCAGCATAACTCATGAATTTATAACGAAAATATCCTGAGTATAAGAATAAATCTGCCTTGGAGACCCTTTTAAAAAGCCACTCAGTGTTCTGGAATTTAAAATTAACTAGAGAAAATGCATTTCCTGCAAAAATGCAGCTTTATTGCAGAAGAACTTGCTGAAAATAGCTGAAAGTAGCTAAAAAAGCTTAAATCTGGCTGAAATGGAAGAACAAGCTTAAATATCAGAAAAGAGCAAAAATAAGACATATTTGCTGAATTAGGTTTAAATAAGCAGAAATTAGCACAAAAATAAGGAAACTAGTTATATATATATATATATATATATATATATATTTATATATATATATATATATATATATATATATAAAATTAACAAATTTTTAAAAATGCTTAAAAGTATCTGAAAAGGCAGAAAAAGGTCTTAACTACCAGAAGAAACAGAAAGAGCTGAATTGAGCTAAAAAAAAAAGTGGAATTAGCAGAAAAGGCTAAAATTAGCAACAACAAAAAAGCTGCTGAAAAATAGATTAAAAAAAAGCAGAAAGAAGCTTAAATTACCAGAAGGAAGTGCAGAGAGCACATTTTCCCTGAATTAGGGTGAAAAACAGTTGAAACAAGTGCAAAAAATGTGGAATAAGCTGAAAAAGCTAAAAGTAGCATAAAAAACAGTTAAATAGTAGCTGAAATAGCAGAAAAAGCTGAAACTTGCAGAAAGTAGAAGAACATCCAAGGATGGATGGATGGAAGTTACAAGAAGCACAAAGTATTGTAGGTAGCAGAAATCATCCAAAAGGATCACTAAACAGCTGATAAAACCCAGCTGAAATTAATTTAAAGTAGCTGGAAAAAGTTTACATTTGCAAAAGCAGAAAGAGGATGAACCAGAAAAAAATGTGAAAGGAGCAGTAAAAGCTTGTAAACAGATCTAAAAGATTGTAAACAGATCTAAAGAGTTGAAGGATGTAAAACGAGCTCAATTCATTTTCTATGAGAAGAAAAAGTGGCAGAAAAGGCTAAATATTTAAAAAAACTAAAGTTATACCAAAAGTCATAGCTTCCTTGTCCTGAACATGCTGAACGTTGTAATTTATGATTTGTTGAAATAGCACAAAAATTGTGGAACAAGCAGGATGCCGAAAAACATACGGAGGAAAAATGGATCAGAACAGTATGAATGCTTCATAAACATTCACACAATAATTTATAAACTTCCAAAACGAAGAGTAACCATCATAAATGGGAAAAAAAAAGTTTATTGCAGTTCCTTGAAAGCACTGCCGTCATTGTTGCAATAGCAGAAGACTGATCTTTTCATCCCAAAGACCCACATTTGATTGTGCACTCAGCAAATCAGAACACCCAATCCCAAGAGTCGACTCATCATTCGAAGTGAAAGGTTGAAACTCTGCTCCTCCTGTGTTTCAACATCCTTCCAACATAAGAGTCTTGATCGTTTTCTTTTGTCCACATGTGAGGATTTCTACAAAGATTTTAACATTTTATTTGGACCCTCTGAACTAAATTGTAAACTTAATAAGAAAATCTCAAGCTAAAAAACAAGAAACTTCTGTATCTTTAAAATGCATCTCAGCTCTGTATTGAGCAGCGCAGCCAACTTGACTTTCTGTAATTTAATCCAAATTATCCCACTAAAGCACTTGTTTTGAGAACTTATCTGGTATGAGTCAAAACATGCTGTATTAATAACACCGTATGG
Organism: Nematolebias whitei; assembly: GCF_014905685.2. Taxonomy (NCBI): domain Eukaryota; kingdom Metazoa; phylum Chordata; class Actinopteri; order Cyprinodontiformes; family Rivulidae; genus Nematolebias; species Nematolebias whitei. The sequence continues at coordinate 8,804,081 of NC_056505.1, forward strand.
GATTTTTATGCAAAGCACTCGACATGTGTGATCAGAAATGGGTGGGTTTTCTTTTAATGGCATGTGGAGATTGAAAAATGAACAAAAAATACCTGTGGTCCAAATTTTCCACGAGGACCTGGCAACCCGGGAAAGCCAGAGGTGCCCTGGAATAAAATCATCAAGTTCAAAACCAAATAGATCAAATACAACTAAAATAAAAGCAGATGAATTCCACACTAACATTTTATATGTTTATAGTTGAAGCAGAACTATCAGTGAGCCATTTCAAAGGCGTTTCACAACTTCACATCAAACCTTTGCTTTTGGAGCCAGAAACTTGGCACAGAAAATATTAAATGTACCGTGTGTGGATAAACACATTGAGAACAACACAATGCACTTTACCACATGACTCATCAACCTGTGTACACAAATACTCTGATTGGGTCTGAAGTAACTTAAATGCAGCTGGTCTACGTTAACTAGAGAACAATGGATGTAAAGAGAAGAAACGAGGAACTGAAACAACAATCGTCTTCACTGTCACATAAATAAAGTATAAACCAACATACCTTGTCCCCTTTGAATCCACGCTCCCCCTGTTCTCCTGGTAAGCCAACATCACCCTTAAATAAAGCAGACACATTAAAAATAAATAAATAAAAGTGTTAAAACAAATGTCTGAAAAAGAACTCTTGTGGTATGAAGGCTGAGTAAAATGTGATGTGAATTCAGGCACTGTGTCGCTTTATCTTAAAAATGAATAATTCTTTTATCGTCGTTAAAATTGAAACAAAAAAAGGTTATTAGTTTGAAAAAGACATATGCAGATCACCTTATCACCTTTCAGTCCTGCTTCCCCTGGATTTCCAGCTACTCCCTTAGATGCAAAACGAAAGAAAAGATGCAATGAATAACTAAACATTGTTTGTGGACAGGCATGCATTTGGATCATGCTGGTTTATGTACACGTGTCAGGTAAAGGTTAGATTAATTAGTGAAACCTCAAGCGAACAACCAAAGCTGCCTAATTAACATCAAATCAGTGCCAAATATGGATAAAAAACAAGAAAACTGCTTCTTGTACCTTGAGTCCTGCAAGTCCTGATAACCCCATTATGCCAACAGGCCCCATGTCGCCCTACAATTAACACAAAACGCAACTGTCAAAATGCCAGTTACAGTGAATAAACAAGGAATGGTGCTTCGTCCATCTTAATTATTGTTGATGATTGTTTGCCTCTGCAGGACTTTGAGAACCACCACAAACGTTGTGAGACACTGAAGTCTCCCACATGGCCCTCTGTCAACTCCTTTCAGTTCAGTGTGGCACTACTACTTTAAGCACAACCTGCCATTAAAAAAAGACACTTTAAGAGGCAGCAATAATGGCTACAACACTCACAATAAGACCACTGACTCCACATGGACCAGGAGGTCCCAGTTCCCCCTGAGAAGAAACAGGAGAAAATACACATTAAAGAAGAGCGTACAGAGCTGTATGGGTAGGACTTCTTTGACAGAATACTGTGTTTCTATGTTATATCTGATAAAAAGTGTCCTCCTCCCCCATGATAACACAAGAAGTGTTCCAGCTCTTAATCTTAGTGAATGGGCACCAGACACAGAGTGGCTTGTTGCCTAAACAATCTACTCAGGAGCCACATGCCAAGCTAACATCCTCTCCAACCTCCTCATACAGTGGAGAAATGTGCACAGGGTGGCCTTGCTGTCAGGTCCTAGGTCTCTCTTTTAATGGATAAGAGACGAATAATGCCAAACAGAACATCCCCTCTTCTCTCTGGAGAAAACGAGGAAATGTAGTCTGACGGAGACTCTTTGAGGTCAGCCAATCTGAGTCTAACACTGACCTCGCCAGTCACGAGCAGTTTGGGTCAAACTGTAGAAAGTGGAGCAGTGAGTGAAACTGCTGCTGCCCTCATATCAGTGTGGATTATGATGGACGAGAAAACAACTGCTTCACAGTCTGTCTCGTGTAGGGATAACATGGTGCAGTAATATGAGTTTGGACTCTGTTACGTTACACCCTTCAGAGTGAGGGCACAATTTAAAAATGTAATAGAATAGCATTTTGTAGTAGATTTTTTTGCTGATGACAGATGACATTATGATCTGTGGTTAGAGCAGGGAACAGGTGGAAGAGAATTTGGAGAGGTGGAGGTATGCACTTGAAAGAAGAGGAATGAAAGTCAGCCATAGTGAGACAGAGTCCATGTGTGTGAATGAGAGGGAGGCTGGTGGAACAGTGAGGCTACAAGAAGCAGAGGTCACAAAGGAGCAGGACATCAAGGACTTGGTGTCCATTGTCTAGGAAAATGGGGAGTGAAGGTAAAGAGATGAAAAAGAGACTTCAGTCAGGATGGAGTGGATGGAGAAAAGTTTACAAGACAGTGGTGAGGCCAGCTATGTTGTATGGTCTGGAGACAGTGGCATTGACAAAAAGACAGGAGAAAGAACTGGAAGTAGCAGAAATGAAGATGTTTAGGTTCTCCTTAGGAATGACAAGGATAGATAAGATTAATAATGAGCTAATCAGAGGTACAGCACAGGTTGAACAACTGGAAGATAAAGTTAGAGAGGCCAGACTGAGATGGTTTGGACATGTCCAGAGGAGGAACAGTGGGTATATTGGTAGAAGAATGTTAGAAATGCAGCTGCCAGGAAAAAGACAAACAGGAAGGCCAAAGTGGAGATATGTGGATGCAGTTAGAGAGGACATGGAGGTAGTTGGAGTGAGGACAGAGGATGCAGAGGACAGAGATGGATGAGGACGACTCACTGTGGCAACCCCTGAAGAGGGAAAAGCCGAAAGAAGACGAATTAGATTTGTTGCTAAGTAAGTTAATGTGTGTGACAATAAAATGTTTGTTGAATTCTCTATCAGGAACAATGTGCTGGGTCTATATGGGGTATATCATTGAACAAAAGGAGATAAGCCTGTAAATAAATCCCTTTTTATTCACTTACTGGGTTACCATCAGAGCCTGGTGGTCCTCTCTCTCCAAAGTCACCAGGAAAGCCCTGAGTGCAAATATAAACAGATCATCAGGTAACCAGAAAGAGAGCTGAGTGACATTATCATGTTCAAATTGTCAAAATGCTAATTTGTTTGTGGAATATTTAGATCTCACACAATTTGTCCGTAAGTGGTTATCATGAACACTGGGGATCAGAAAACTGCCTCCCAAAACACAATTCTGCATCGTAGAGCCAAGCAAATCCCATTAAATATGCTCCCAGAGCTTTTATTCCTGAGAGACCAGCAGGAAATTCCATGGCTGAGTGTTTCCGAGTGTCCATGAGTGCACATGCTGGCAGGGAGTGCTCAGAATCCTGCAAACCAAACCCCCCCAGGAATTGCCTAAATGGCTGAATAAAGCTGCCTGGCACAAAAACTGCTGACCAAGCCTTTTTTATGGAGGCAGAACATGAGCTGTGATGCAGCCGCGAGGCCACGCGCACATCATGTGCTTGTCACCAGGCCAAGGTCAACACACATCACAGCTGAACAGTTGGCTCAAACAAAGCGAGTGCTACAGGGATGTAAATGACAGATGACTGAACAACAAAAATCTCCTTTATTTTCTGTCTGAAGACATATAGCAGCCGATTCGATGAAAGAAGACTTCTGAGACATCTGGGCAGGATAATTAGTGGTATTTAGTGTAGTGCAACATGCCTACACCAAATATGTAGAATCTTGCTGTAAGTGTCAATACCTTACTCAGTTTGACAACTCTGTTCTGAGTTTTAGGCAACTGGTTTAATTTTTTATTATTTGCCCATCAATGCACCTACCCATCCAGGCTGTCATATTGTAAAGTTTGCAGACGATGCAGTGGTGGTGGGATGCATCACAAACAACGATGAGTCCAGCTACAGGAAGGAGGTGGAACACCTGGAGAGCTGGTGCAGGAAGAACAACCTTCACAACAATGTGAAGAAGAGGAAGGAGATGGTCGTAGACTTCAGATGGAAAAAAAAAACACACCTACCCCCACCCCCCGAACATAAGAGGATCTGCAGTGGAAGTTGTCTCCAGCTACAAGTACTTGGGTGTGCACCTGAATGACAACCTCAGCTGAGGCAACAACACCACCAGCCTGATCAAGAAAGCTCAACAGAGACTCTACTTCCTCAGACGGCTAAGATGAGCTGGACTGGGAAGCTCAGTCCTCACCTCCTGACACAGGTGTGCAGTGGAGAACATCCTGTGCTCCAGCATCAACATGTGGCATGGAGGCTGCACAGCTGCAGAAAGAAAAGCTTTGCAGAGAGTGGTGAAGGCTGCACAGAAGTCTGTTGGAGTCAGACTCTCCACCATCACAGACATCTACACTTCCAGATGCAGGAAGAAAGCCACCTGCATCATGAAGGACCACACTCACCCAGCACACACAATTTTTGACCACTCCCCTTAGGTAGGAGTTTGAGGAGCATCACGTGTAGAACCACTAGACTGAGGAACAGCTTCTACCCTGAGACTGTTAGACTCATGAATCTCTAACCAGAATAATCACTGTGAAAAATCACATCATGTTGCTGCTGATCTGTTTTTATTTTATTTTATTAACCTTTATTTAACCAGACAAATCTCATTGAGATCACTGATCTCTTTTGCAATGGAGGCCTGGGCCTGTAGGCAGCCTAACATGCATGTTTTTGGTCTGTGAGAGGAAACTGGAGTACCCAGAGAAAACCTACGCAAGCACGGGAAGAACATGCAAACTCCACCCAGAAAGACCCCAGGTCCAAACGGGGATTGAACCCAGGACCGTCTTGCTGTGAGGCAACAATGCTAACCACTGAGCCGTCGTGCTGCCTGTTTCATGTTGCTGTGTTCATTCGTGCTCATCTGCTCACACAGACTCATGTTCGTGCTGCTGTATTGTTTTTATACTACTAGTGCTTAGTGCATTTTTAGTTGATGTTTTTCTTAGTCCATATCTTAGATCTTATTACGTTTTTTTTTTTTACATTTTATACTTTTGTTGGATTTAACTGGGACCCTGTGTACACAATCTAGTTCCACCTCATGTACCACATGTAGTGCGTATGACAAATAAAGAACCTTGAATCCTTGAATCAAAAGATGGACGTATTATGGTATGGTCGCCATCTATCTGAAAGCTTTCTCTTGTCTGGGCCATAACTTCTGATTCACTCAGGATAATTTAATGAAACTCATACACATGTTGCATACACACAAGTGTTGCAAACACATTTCATCAGCCCATCCAAATTTCAAGGTCACAAATCAAGGTCAAAGATCATACAAGGTCTTGGCTTGTCCAAGCCATTCCTATAGATTGCTGTATAGCAGTTTGTCGACAGGTGTATAAAGTGCCGTACGCGGTACAGTTATTTTAATATCTGTCACTGCATCTGTATCTGTTCTTCATTCATCAAAAATAAAAAAAAACACTTTGTTGAAAGCATCTGCACAGCTGACACAACAAAAGTGCATTTGCCTGTTTTCATGTTTTTAAAAGCACATGTACTTGTCATTTTTCTTCCTTTGTGGTAAAACGTTAGATTAGTTATTTTGTCCAAGTTGTTTTGTTTGGCTTTTACATGCATACTTTTAGACCTCAGTATATGTCACTGACCATAATTGCACAATAACTTTAAGAAATCTTTTACAGCCCACACTCAGCCTGGGAACAAGTCCATTTATACAAGTGATTAGTGTGCAGTATAAGTATTTTCCATGCTAGCCTGGAGAGATGGGAAGTTTACTTCCAGGCGCCGATGACGACAGACTTCCCTCGTCTTGTGGGCAAAGCCTCCAGAGGGCCAAAGCCACAAGTAACACATCCCATTAATACAGTATATGTGTCCAGTGCGTTACAAGCCCAGTAATAAGTATGCTGTCTAAAAAACAAATCTTCCTAATTAACACCACCCAGAGCAAATAATTCAGAGATCATAAATACTCCCACTTTATATGAAGCTTCTAACTTCTACTTAACAAAACAGCAAGAAATGTGATAAACTGCAGACTCATGTATTTCAAAATCAATTTTTTTATATTGTCATTACTGCTACTGTTTCTACATGCATACGAGTGAAGTGAGAAGGGATTTTACATTAAAATGTCCAAGCTATTTAACAAACTTTACAGTTTAATTGCTCAAAGATTAGATTACAACCGTGCCTTAACAATGTTTTGTGAGAAGTATGTTGAGAGAAAACTTTACCGGCCTACCCATCTTCCCCTTCTTCCCATGCACACCAGGAATTCCCTAGAAACAAACCCAAAAAATAAGAACAGAAAAGCTGTAAGACAACATGTTGGGTAAGGACCTGAAGGAAGGATATTAATGCATTAATTTAAAGTTGTGCTCGTGGTAGCTAAAACTTTCTAAGCAATGTAAAGTTACTACACTCATTAAAAACTAAAATCAAATAATTGGAACACAATAAAAACAAAATTTATGTGTTGTTTTAAATTAAGAGTGAGCCAAAAAAATAAATATGAAATTTATACCTTACGTAAGTATCAATTGCTGCCAAAAATCTTTTAAAAGCTCCATTTCACAGCTTTTTTATAGGCACCACATCATCATCTCCAACATCCATCCATTACCTTAACCCGTATTTTCCTTTTCGAGTCATGTGATCTTAAAATACTTAAGATAAAAAGGATATTTAAATATTGCATTCCATAAGGACTGCACAAAACGTATCAAGTGATGAAGATCAAAACTATTATGAGAAGAATCCAAGCAGCCTATAAGTGGCTCTTGATGTGAAATTGTTTTCCTGGCTCAATTATAACAAATCTCCAGAATACAGGGTGAAACGGTTTTATTAGAAGAAAAAAAAAAAGTTACTGTTTTGAGCAAATCATTTGAAGGACGATGAGAATTTTAAATTACAGGTTGGTTTGAGTACATTTAGACCTGTCTTTTACACTTTAAAAAATTATCCAGGTAGTATGTGGGTTGTGGTGCAAAACTTGATTGGACACTACATAAAAGGACCTTGCTCTCCTTTAAGCTTAGAATACTGATTTGGTGAAATCTGCCTCTGGTGTCTCATTACATCAACAATGACATTTATTTCAGTTTCATCCTTTTGGCCCATGGACAGTCATAATGCAACCCCGCAGGTTCACTCTCAGACACTGATACTCACTCTCTCCCCGTCAGGACCAGAAAAGCCAAAAAGCCCAGGGATGCCAATGTGACCCTGGAGAGATGAATAAAAGATGGAGCAGAGGAACAGATAAAAACGCACATAGATTGAAATGGGGGAGAAAAAAAAAAGAGAGAATAAGGGCACACAATGAGTGAGGTAAGATGGCGGACGCTCGTCAAAATTGTTGGATGTTGATGCAGACGACACAAAAATCTCTAAAATGGTTTTAAAAACTGCAGTCTGTTCTAGTTCTGCCAGGTTTTTTCCAACAGTGGAGTGGTGTTGAAGAGTAAAGCCTTGAGGTAAGTGTATATGCCCATGGACTGCATGGTGCTGGCTTCCACGATGTAGTCCAAGGGCACATACCCTCACATCAGGGATCTCTGAAGATCTTTGTGCAAAAGCAGCTCAGCAGAAAATCAAAAACAACAATAAAAATGCTTTGAAATCTCATTTGAGGGTATCAAGAGTTACGTTCTACATCTGAGAAAACAGGTTTTATGATGTTTGGTTGAGTATATTTTTATCAACTAAGTACAGACTCGTACCCGGGTGTTAATGACATTTTTTATATACACTGAATAAAATTATAAACACAAAACTTTTGTTTTTGCTCCCATTTTTCATGAGCTGAACTCAAATGCTTTTCTATGTACACAATAGGCCTTTTGTCCTCAAATATTGTTCACTAATTTGTCTAAATCTTTGTTAGTGATCCTCAGGGATGTGTGTTGAGCCCCCTTCTGTTTACTCTGCTCACATATGATTGTGCAGCTACCCATCCAGGCTGTCACATTGTAAAGTTTGCAGATGATACAGCGGTGGTGGGATGCATCACAAACAATGATGAGTCCAGCTACAGGCAAGAGGTGGAACACCTGGAGAGCTGGTGCAGAGAGAATAACCTTCACATCAATGTGAAGAAGACAAAGGAGATGATTGTGGACTTCAGAAGGAACAAAAACATCTACACCCCCCTGAACATAAGAGGATCTGCGGTGGAAGTGGTCTCCAGCTACAAGTAGTTGGGTGTACACATGAATGACAACCTCAGCTGGAGCAACAATACCACCAGCCTGATCAAGAAAGCTCATCAGAGACTCTACTTCCTCAGACGGCTGAGGCGAGCTGGTCTGGGAAGCTCAGTCCTCACCTCCTTCTACAGGTGTGCAGTGGAGAGCATCCTGTGCTCGAGCATCAACGTGTGGCATGGAGGCAGCACAGCTGCAGAAAGAAAAGCTTTGCAGAGAGTGGTGAAGGCTGCACAGAAATCTGTTGGAATCAGTCTCCCCACCATCACAGACATCTACACCTCCAGATGCAGGAAGAGGGCCACCTGCATCATGAAGGACCCCACCCACCCAGCACACACACTTTTTGCCCCACTCCCCTCAGGAAGGAGGTTAAGGAGCATTAAGTGTAGAACCACTAGACTGAGGAACAGCTTCTACCCTGAGGCTATTAGACTCATGAATCTCTAACTAGAATAATCACTGTGAAAAACCATATCATGTTGCTGCTGATCTGTTTCATGTTGCTGCTGATCTGTTTAAATGTTGATGTGTTCATGCGTGCACATCCGCTCACACATGTTCATTCATGTTCATGTTTGTGCTGATGTTCAATGTTTTATGTTATGAGTGCTTAGTGTATATTTAGTTGATGTTTTTCTTAGTTCATAACTTAGATGTTATTACTGTTTTTCTTAGACATTTTATTGTTGGATGTAACTGGGACCCCGTGTACATAATTTTGCTCCACCACATGTACCACATGAGGTGCGAATGACAATAAAGAAACTCTGACTCTGACTCTGACTTCTTCTTTGTTGAGATAATACGTCCACCTCACAGCCATATCAAGATCTCATTAGACAGCAGGAATATTGCGTAGGTGAGCCTTAGGCTGACCACAATAAAAGACCACTCTAAAATGTGCAGTTCACTTTTACTGTATTACAGGGGCATCCGGTGGGGTCTGGGGAATGTCTGTCAGAAAACCAGTCAGTATCTAGTGAGACCACCATTTGCCTCACACAGTGCATCTCCTTCTTGTAGAGTTGATCAGGTTGTTGACTGATGGTCCACTCCTCCTCAATGGCTGCCAAGTTGCTGGATATTGCCAGATACTGAAACATGCTGTTATATACACCAACCCAGAGCATCCCAAACATGCTCAATGGGTGACATGCTGGCCATGCAAGAACTGGGATGTTTTCAGCTTCCAGGAATTGTGCACAGATCCTTGCAACGCAGGGCCGTGCATTATCCTGCTGCAACATGAAGGTCATAGATGAATGGTACAACAGTGGACCTCAAGATCTCGTCACGGTATATCTGTGCATTTAAAAAAACATCAGTAAAATGCACCTGTGTTCGTTGTCCAAAACATACATATTCCCATACCACAACAACCCCACCACCACCATGGACCACTTGATTCACAATATTGACATCAGGAAACTGCTCACCCACACGACGCCACACACGCAGTCTGCCATCTGCCCTGTACAGTAAAAACCAGGATTCATCTGTGATGAGAACACCTCTCCAATTTGCCATACACCATCAAATGTGAACATTTGAACATTTAAAAGTGGCCTTTGATTATGGCCAGCCAAAGGCACACCTGTGCAATAATCATGCTGTCTAATCAACATATGGATATACCACACCTGTGAGGTGGATAGATTATCTCAGCAAAGGATTGGAAGGATTTACACAAATTTGTGAGCAAGCTTTCCATCTACCATCTTTACCCGCTTCTTCCTTTTTGCGTTGCTGGTGCCCATGTCCATCAGTGTGCGAGAGGCGGGGTACACACTGGACAGGTCTCCAGTCCATCACAGGGACACAGAGACCAACGAAACAAACAACCATTCACTCTCTCACCTACAGACATTTTAGAGTTACCAATCAAACTAACATGCATGTTGTTGGGCTGTGGGATGCAGAGTACACGGAGAAAACCCACACATGCACGGAGAGAACATGCAAACTCCACCCAGAAAGATGCCGGGCCGGGATTTGATCTGGCGACCTTCTCACTGAGAGGCAACCGCTCTTTCAACTGCGCCACCATGCCACCCTTTGCGAATAGTCTTTGAAATAAAGTTATTTTGTGTCGACAAAAAAAGTCTTAGATCTTTGAGTTCAGCTCATAAAAAATGGGAGCAAAAACAAAAGTGTTGTGTTTATATTTTTATTCAGAGTACCTGCATTAGTTGGGCAGACATTTAACAGACAGTTGACACTTTTTTGAAAAAGGAAACAATTCAGTAATGTTAGAAAAATGATCCTCTACATTTTGTGGCTCCAAAATTAAGTGAAGACGAATGGTATTAAATAAGAACATTAAATAAACCAAAGAAAAAACATGTATGATCTTTTAAAGAAACTGTTCATGGCCACACGTTTATATTTACAAAAAAGAAAAGAACTGATATGATGCACCATCTACTTTAACTAAACTTGTTAAATTCTACTTACCCCAATTCCTTTTAGCCCCTTTTCCCCCATAGGTCCAGGAAATCCCTGATGTGAAACAAATTATAAAAATACATTTATGACATTGCAAAAAGTGGCACAACTTAATTTGATCCTTTAAGAGTTTTGATCTAGACAATGTTTCTCAATAGGGTTTAACAAACCTGTGCAATACAAACAAAACTGCAATAATCAGGAATAAACACAAGTTCAAGTCAGCAATTGTTGCTTTATTTTCTATAATTAGCATAATGAGCATTATGACTACAATTTAGCCCAGACAATTGGTTCAAGCAACTTTTGGCTCAGGAGAGCGTTCCACGTGCAGCATCTTGATGGAGAGCTTGAAGCTGAAGGGACCCACAACATACAAATGGTAGGGGGTGCTAAAACCTAATCCATTACTCTTTACTGTGCAGCTGAATTCTGACATAATAAGTGCTGAAGTATTCAGTCACTGACCCTCATGCCTGGACTCTTGTGTCTTAAACTTTCAAACACAGATTGAAAATAAGTGAAAATTAACCACATTTTATGGGTAGGGGTTCATCTTGCTTAAAGCAAAAAAAAATCAACTGACTTTAAATGCAGAAGAGTCTTAAAATTCCCCATATTTAGTTTTATACTAAAGAACTTTCAGAAAAATGGGGCACGGACTGATGCACACAGTTTGGACAGAAAAAAGCAGCTTTTTTGTACTCTAGGAGTCGTGGCACCATCAGTTTAATTACATTTTCTTTCTTCGGGGTGGTGCTTACTATGGAAACCTTTTGACATTATTCCTCATAAAATCAGAAGCATACTGTATTTTGCTGAATTACACCACAGGTGCAGGAAAACTTGTAGATTTTGGGGGTTTGACACAAACATGCAGGAGGCTGAATTTGTTTTTGTTTGTACCCGCATGCATTTACTTTAAATATTAATCTTTATAAGGACATGTGTCATACACAACACTTAGCACTCCATTTTATATACCCTCATATTTACCATTCTGACCATAAATCAAATTAATTGACAAAACATAGTTCATGTAAATGGTAGATTTCAGCTTTCCTTAAGTTTAACAAACAATAAAAGGATTTTTTTTTAAATTATTTTTATCTTCTGTATTTTTCTTTCTGTCGTTTGTGTGTGTGCACTTGTGAGTGTGGCCCTGTTCAATCAGCACCGCAACCCTAGATTTACTGCACCTGCCTGCCAGGATAGCCTTTGGCCCCAGGGCTTCCATCATCTCCCCGTTCCCCCTGTAGAAACAAAGACCGTACAGAAATCAGCACCAGAACAGAACAAGAATGAAGGCAGGAAAGAGAATGAGGAAGGAGGAAGGAAGGTCTTTTATGCACACATAATGTACAATCGTTGATTGTTGTAATAGAGGGTTAGAAAATAAAAAATATTCTAAAAATAACACTTTATTTACAGTTATATGCTCATACAAACATATTAAAATCTCCCAGCCTTTCTATAAAGGCCTTTTGTTTGGTTAAATTCGAAATGGGAATGAAAGGGGCACCACAACAGACTTCAATTATTCTAATAATCCGACAGTAAGTTCTGTTTCATTGTGGTCAAGCCCCATGCTGGTACGACTACTGTGGGAACAGTTTGGCTTTGGTATAATCATCCTCATCAATGTGTATGTTACATGAGTCATTCCTTCCTTGTGGTGGGACCAAACCAAATGCATCTCTCAGAGAAGAATGTTCAATATTACATGAACTGCATATTAAACCCCAAACAAAGTTAATTAGTGAAAGTATGCAAGAAATTACAGGCCGTTCATAAAGTAAACTATAGGGCAATCACATTTATTACTGGTAATGGCTGTGTTTGTGTAATTTCAGCAGCATTTTTCAGTGTATGCTGTGCTAACAGACCAAAATGTAGATAGAAGAAAAGCCATCACTGGATTAATTTATAAGACGGATTTAGTTAAGAGTAGTGTTTCTGCTCACTGTATCGAATGAGAAAACACTCCAGGTTTGCAGCTCAGCTCTGCCAGTAGCAACATACACAGAAAGTTATTTAGTTTACTTAAAATATATTGTAGGTTATTGTGATAAACTAATCCATTTCAACCAACAAGGTCCATGCTCAATAATCCAGGTATACAACCCAACAATTTTCAGTCAGGTCATCTGGACTTTGATGGTTTTGAACCAGTTTGACATGATTGTCGACGAGGGAGAGGGCCGGCACCGGAGGAGGGGGCATGCCAAAGACACCATCTTAGCACCAACATAACTGGTTTGTTCCACTTTGGAGTAAGCTGTTGGGGGAAGAATCAGTTGTGTGTTTCCTTGACTGATGAAGCCTTCTGGATGGAAGGTGAAACGTTTCAGCACAAGAAAAAAAGAAACTGTCCAGATGACTTGACTGAAAAATGTTATAATCCATTTTAAGATTTTTTTTTGTTTTTTTGTTAAACAACCATTTTATTATGTTATTTGAATACAGCTAAAATACAGCAGAGTTGGAAAGTTCTAAATAGACAAAGGTGATTTGGTTTGTTTTGCAGGATGCATGTAAGAAAAACACATTTTACAGGTCTTCCAGTGATATGTCTAAAATTTATTCTGATAAATAAACATAATAATAATAAAAGCTGTGTGTTGTCATCATTGTATGTTCCCATACAATGGTGAAATTAGCCTTTGCATTTAACCCATTGCACATAATATTGGTTTAAGGAGTATATCAAATTTAAGTACCCACATTTTAATTCTGTTTTGTCAGTAGAGCTATTTTCTCATATTCAGAACACCACCTTGTAGTGTTTCTGGGTTCTTGTCCTGTCATTCGTGTTTTCCCTCCTTGTTGATTCAGCTCCTGTCACACCTGTCTGTAATCCTAATCACCCCAGGTGTTTGTCTTTTGTTTTGTTAGTGTCTCTGTGGATTATGCTCTCAAGCCTGGTGTGTTCTGTCTCCCTCTATGTTCCCTCCTTACAAAGTAAGTTTGCTGTCCGACTAGCATTTTGTTTGGTTTATTTATAAGAAACTTAGTTATTTTACTTTTTACTTGGCATCTCCGTTGCCTTCCTGCATGTGGGTTCAACACAGTAAGGAGATCATGATACACCTCAGAGGCTCATACACAGGCTGTAAACCTTTCAGTTGTACACCAGTCTAAAGCCTTCTGGTCTCAGTCATATTATTGAAAAGTAATGACTTCAGCTTTTGCACTTGTGTTGCCCCATTTAACCAAGGTGTACCACAAGGCTTTATGTTTGAACACCCTTCTAATGTATGCCCAACAAAAGGCACACTTGACACCAAACGATCTGCTGAAGTTGCACCTCACTCCCTGTGTGACACTAAAGCCTTAAAATGGTCATTATCCTCCTCACACTTAAGAGCAACAAAACCTACCCATGATTGTGACAACTAGAATAACACCAGGAAGGTTGGAGGTCTCCTTCTGGAACAAAATCTGCTCATTCTTCAAAGTCCACAGCTTTGTCATCATGTTAGAGTCCACTTTCAACAAATTTACTTTTTTTTAACTTCAAAACCTCTCAAGATTTCAATCGAGATTAATTTAAAATGTTTTTTTCAGTCTTTTCAAACTTCCATTTGGAGTAGAAAATTGGAATCTTCTGTAGTTCTCAACCACATTAAAACCTGACACTTTTTGTCGATCGTTTTTCACTCTGGCGTCCAATCATGTTTTCCAATTACATTTGAAAATCTCATTTTCAGCTAAATCCCTGCATGTCCTTGTTTCTCAATATTTCTCCAACCCCCTGAACTTTGGCGCTGTGCAACACCTTAGAACGGAGCTGCTCTCCATTCAAACCACCAGATTGTGAACCTTTGGAGACACTTTGGAACTTCAAAACCTCTGAAACACTTTTCCTGCAAACATTCTGTATCCCATGTCAAACATCATTACAAAGGCATATTACTAGACCAACTGTCCCCACCTTCTTTCATTATTAAGAGTACAAGCTATCAGAACATCACTGTGTGTTTTGCTATGTTGCATTTTTAGGACCAGACTCTCCAAACTAGCAATGGAAGACTCCTGCTTACTTTCATAAGAACAACTTCCTAAAGCTGAAATATTTAACTACTGCTAAACTCCTAAGCATACAACAGAAAGGTAAGAACTATGTGTCAACACCAGGAAAAAAAAACATCTATATTTTTACCTTTGATAAGGGCAAAGCCCCGTTAAATCACATCGAAGATTGGGGCTTAGAAATGAATTGCGATCAGCCTATGGGGATGCTGGTCCTCTTCTGGCTTCAATATTCAGAAAACAGTTTTGGATCCAGTCTTATAATACAATATGTGAGCTCTCTGCCACTACCAGACTCATAAATAAGCTGCTGTGCTGTTGTCAGTGATATTCCATATGTGAGTCTCATTAAACACTACACAAATTTAATTTATTAAAGCATTAAAAGCACAGTTTAATCAATCAACCATAAAAATTGTGATTAAATATGTGGGTTAAATTGTCAAGTTTCAACAAAAATACATGCTAAAATTGTTAGAATTCAAAGAAACATCCAAACTCAGGTTTTTTTTTATTCCTGAGGAGCAGTTTGTGTGAAAATACACTTGTGTGAGGCAAAATATAACACTTTTTTTTTATTTAAAAATCAAATAAAGCTGTCTGCAGTAAGCAACAAATGTCATCCCAGCACAAGGTGTCACCACTGATCTTTAATGGATCAGGAGGGGGAAAGATGGATGCTAGTCGAGTAATTTTTTATAAAAATAGTGCACCCAACTAAAAAAATATATAAATAAAACACCAGTTTTGGTTGTGACAGGGCACATTCCTCTAAGACATATTACTCAGGAAGGAGTGAGAGGAGAAGGAGGAGGATGTGAAGGAAGTCTGACCTACAATGTTCAAACTATTTAACCTACTTGTACATCTGCCAAAAATCTCCTTCCCACAAAGCCTTGTGAACTACATATATCTATCTGTCGTAAGCGTTGAGATACATCAGCTGCTTGTGTAAAAACTGCAAAACGTCTTTGCTGACAGTTCGTCTCTGCTGTTCACCTCCTTACTTCTGTTTTACAGATGGACAACACAGACTGCTGTCTTAGAAAAACACACTTTAAGACTAACAGTTGTTCTTAAATAAGCTGTTAGTTTGACATAGAGCTAACAATAACACATGTATGCATGTGTATAAGCAACTTGAACTGTGATTTCTGGGAGGAAGAAATACTCACAGTTTCACCCGGGAGACCAGAAGGACCAGTATAGCCTTTGTGTCCCTGTTGATATAGAAACAAACATGTTAGGGGTTTTATAAATCGAAGTTAGAGGTTTCTGAGGTTGGTAGTTCAATACAGTTTATTTAAATGGTGCCAGGTCACAACAGAAGTCATCTCAGGTCACTGAACAGAAACATTCAAATAAAAAATAAGTTAACATTGTTTATCTGAGGCGCAGACTGCTTTGAGTTTAACTCCATCACAGAACTCATGTTGAGCAAGCATGAAGGCGACAGTGGAAAGAAAAAACTCCCTCATGAGGAAGAAACCTTTAGCAGAATCAGGCTCAGGACAAGCGGCCATCTGCTTCGACCGGCTGGGTTTGATGGGAACAGGAAGAAGTAACAGATACACAATGGCAGGTCGCGAATCATGTTAAAATAGAAATAGTATCAAATGAGAACTGTTCAATTTTAACAATTCATTTAAGAAAATGAGGTCAATTTGTCCTCCAGTCGTCATTAAGCTTCGGGCAGCATAACAAGCCAACCCTAACTATAGGATTTATCAAAAAGGAGAGTCTTAATCCCTGTCTTAAAACTGGACAATGTGTCAGACTCTTGGACAGAAACTGGAAGTTGGTTCCACAAAAGAGGAGCCTGATAACAGAACGATCTTCCTCCCATTCTGCTTTTGGAGACTCTAGGAACAACGAGTAAGCCTGCAGTCTAAGAGTGACGTGCTCTGTTAGGATAATATGGAACAAGAAGAGCTCAAATATAAGATGGAGCTAGGTTGTTGAGAGCTTTGTAGGTTAGAAGTAAGATTTTGAATTTAATTCTGGATTTGACAGGGAGCCACTGGAGTGATATGATCTCTCCGTCTAACTCCAGTTAAGACTCTGCAAGTTAGGGAGTATGATGAGCTGCAGAACTCAAATAAATACAACAAGAGTACAGCACATTTTACGCTCATCGACAAACTACTATAAAACAATCTATAGCAACGGTCTGGACAGCAAAGATCTTGTATAACATTTGACCTTGACTTGTAACCTTGACTTTGGAACTGGGATGATGAAAAGATTACGTGACACGTTGTCTGATGGTACATATTCATATGATTTCAATAAATTAACTTGAGCTGATCAGAAGTTACGACCTGGGCAAGAAAGTCCTTGGTTGAACTTTGACCTTGATTTGTGACTGAGTTTGGGATGGAGTAATGACGTTTACTCGACACTCCGTCTAGTGTTGACATGTGTGTATGTAAGTTTAATTCAATTTTCTGGACAAAAGAAAGTTTATATGTACATTTGCATGTATGTATGGAGACTATACTATAATACATCCATCTTTCAACAAACATATAAATGCTTATTAACAGCATGTCTTCATTTAATTGTTACAAAATTTAAAAGTGGTGATAAGAGGAAAAAATGTCCAATGTTTTCTGCTCTTGTTTAACTGGTGTATTAGTAATGCTTTAACTAGTGACCGCTGCAGATGTACGTCTATGTTAGACTGAACATTGCTGGATTTTACACCTGGATTATTGAGCATGGACTTTGATGTTTTGAACCAGTTTGACATGACTGTCAATGAGGGAGAGGGCGGGCACCGGAGGAGAGGGTGTGCCCCAGAGGCCATCTTAGCACCAACATAACTTTATTTTTTTCCACTTTGGAGTAGGCTGTTGGGTGAATATCAGATTTGTTTGGCGTTTCCTCAGACTGATGAAGCCTTCTGGATGGAGGGCGAAACGTCTCAGCACAACAACAAAAAAAAAATAAAAATAAAAATTGTTCAGATGACCTGACTGAACATTGTTGGATTTTATACCTGGATTATTGAGCATGAATTTTGGTGTCTGTCAACTACTGTTGTTTCTGTTGTTTAGTTTATTTATTACATCTTAACACCGTTCTTATTTAAAAATAAAGACCCAAAAATCTTTGAAATATATCGCCCACTGCCTTACATGCCAAGTTTTAGACTGAGACCGTGTCAATAAATTATGAAACTGTGTCAGTTTTGGTCAAACTTTAAAAATAATGCTTTGCACAATCTCATGTGAGTGACATGAGATCATTGCTCTGACTCTCAGAACTATTGCCGCTCCATATTTTAGCTCAATAAATTCAAAAATGACTGAGGTAAAGCCATTTTTTGTGTTAAGGTCAGTTGGTTATAGTGGCCATTATGAACTGGGTTGGCTCTGAAAGTTAATGAGTTGTAGACGTACATCTAATGATTATTTTCTGAAACTTTTATTAACAAGTGCCCATTATTTGTTAGCTACTTTGCTATCAGACAAACAGGCTTGACTCAGAAGTTTTATGAAAATATGAACACAACGACTCGCACTTGAGGTATGAATTGTAAATGGCTCATTTACTTTTCTACCATATCTAAGCTCAGGATGTGTAAAACTGACTGAGGTTACAGACATTTTTGTGTTTTCTAAGGTCAGTTGGTTGTGGTGGCCATCTTGAATTAGGTTACACAAAATCTTGTATTTTCATCATGTCTTGTAAAGTAAATTTTTATTAATTTGTAACATTGTTCTTTAGGGTCCACCATTTTTTATTTTTTTTAAAGTGTTGGAAACTTAGTTTATTTTCAGATTTTTGACTTTTTATAAAGTGTCTTTAATACAAATCAAAAATTATAGCAATCCAATAAGATTTTTCAACAATGGTCTTATATGCTAATGAACATACTGTATCTCAATAAAACCCACAGAGTTTACAAGATGCCACAAGAGAGGCATTTTTTAGCTGTGAATTGTACAGAGTACTTTCAGCGCTGCCGACTGCTCAAAGCCTCACACATGAACTATTCAAACTATTCATTGTTGCGGCGCAGCTACTTGGCTTTGTGTTTGTGTAATCGCTGCCACCTCTGAAGAAATGATAACACAATTTAGAAGCACTGCGCATTAATAAAAACCAGTAAACTAATTAGGCAGCAACAAGTGAAAGCCACAGCGGTAATTAATGGTCATCTTCACACCCTGTGATCCCAAATGAGCGTACCAGCTGGTTACAAAATAAATGAATCTTTTTTTCACAATCGAGGTCTACAGTGGCAAAGATGGAGTTGTGCGACGTTGTCTCTGAGGAATGAACAAGTCCGTCCTCTCATGTGTAAAGTCATTAGCCACCAGCTGCTGTAGCCTGTCGGCAGCAAACAAGTAAACTACAGGAAGCAAAGGCTGAAAACAACAAGCAAAGTCATACAACGCACATACTCACAAAGCATGCACACAAGTTTTACAGTAAAATCATCTTACACAAATTGACTTTGCGAAATGTGGAAGTGTTCTTGGTTTAACTTTAAAAGTTGTCTGAGTTAATGCAGGTCTCTCTCATTTAAGTGGTGGGAAATTATTAAGAACTTAGACACAAAAATTCATACTCAATCATCCAGGTACAAAATCCAACAATGGTCAATCAGGTCATCTGGACAGTTTCTTTTGTGTGGAAAGACGTTTTGCCCTCTATCCGGAGGGATTCATTGGTCTGAGGCGTCCCAAGTAAACTGTTTTCCCTATAAAGCAGTACACTCCTTTAGTGGAGCAACTAGTCTGCTGGTGATAAGATGGTTGGAACACACCTTCCATCATCTAAACTGTTGGAACCAAAGTTCAGACAAAAAAAAAAAACACGGATCAAATCAAGAGCAGAAGACAAAACACAGATGTCTATTTTGTGGAAACATTTTGAGGAGACTTGTTGACTTGCATCATGTTTCTGATCATGTTTCTTCTTGTCTTTTGAATAGTCGATGAACAAATCTGCTCTCCATCACAAGCTACAGCTGAAACGGAAGCTGAGTCAGTCTCCCCACCATCACAGACATCGACACCTCCAGATGCAGGAAGAGGGCCACTTGCATCACGAAGGACCCCACTCACCCAGCACACACACTTTTTGCCCCACTCCCCTCAGGAAGGAGGTTAAGGAGCATTAAGTGTAGAACCACAAGACTGAGGAACAGCTTCTACCCTGAGGCTGTTAGACTCATGAATCTCTAACCAGAATAATCACTGTGAAAAATCACATCATGCTGCTGCTGATCTGTTTCAAGTTGCTGCTGATCTGTTTCATGCTGCTGTGTTCATGCCTGCTCATCTGCTCACACAGACTCGTTCATGCTGCTGTTCGGTGTATTGTTTTTCTACTATTAGTGCTTAATGTATTTTTAGTTAACATTTTTCTTAGTTCATATCTTAGATCTTATTACTGTTTTTCTTTTACTCACATTTTAATAATTTTGTTGGCTGTAACTGGGACCCCGTGTGCACAATTCCGTTCCACCACATGTGGTGCGAATAACAACTAAAGAACCTTGAGTCCTTGAATCATTGAGCATTACACTTTTGTGCAGCTGAACTATGAACACAAACATTTACTGACATGGACGCAGATAAACACTGAATACACGTTTGAAAAATCATTTTGCCGTTTTGGGATGGCTGTCCTTGGAAACGCTGAACAGTGTTTAAGACTGAGCATGGCATTAGTTCTTGGCAAGCAATGAAGTCAAGCTTCTATCAGTCTATTAACTGATCTTATCAACATGCTGCAGCAGCTACTCAACTGAGAATGTTCACAATGTGCCATTCAACTGGAAAATTACAGATAAAACAATTCGTTGAGGCTGATTTATTCTGCCTGGTTTTGCTTTGTTTGCAAGAGCAGGAGGTCACAGCACCAAATGATAATTATGGCAAACAGCTGAACTGTGGGGTAGTTCAAGCTAAAACACACAGACTGGCTGAAGGGCTGGGCTGAACTCAAATCTAAAGGAGAGTGTACTGATTTACTGCTGCTGCTGAGGAAAACCAGACTGACAAGATGAGGGCTCATAATGATAAAAAATAAATAAAAATCGTTTTCTAGTTCATCTCATCTGGACTGAAAAGTGGCATCAATAACTTCAGAGCTGTTTTGCAGAAACAGGCAGAAATACTCAACTGCACAGGGGCAAAGAGTAAACGGGATCCTAAAAATGTTCTCATGGACCCTACAACCTGTTGTTTGCAGGGATATGGACTCTTGTTTCTTTAGAGAAGAAGACACAGATTATTTAGCCCTTCGACTGGACTAAAGATGACTGACCTCTTGATCCCTAAAAGAAAAAAAAGAAATCTCAAATCCAAATTATAAAATAACTGATGGCAACTCACATATGTATTTTACTAGATTTGGAACGTGTTACCAAGTCCATTAAAATGGTGAGACAAAATAAGCTCATAACTACTGAAGATTTCATAGTTTGCTCACACCTCCAGCAGCTTTTGACCACAGATTGAAGCCAGATGTCAACCGGTTGACCACAATAATGCTCTCAGACACTGATGCGCTCCAGCTCATTTCTAGTTGCAGACAGACAAAATGAAGCTGCAACTAGGAGAAACTGGAAAGGAAAGATGAGTTTCCTACAAGGACAAAAGCAGTGCAAAGTATCCAGAAGTACAGAAACAATGTTTCTGTCTTCCAGGACTGACACTACAGTAAAACAATGGAGGGTGTAAGAGTGTGCAGACTGTGGAGTATGGACGACTTTCAAGGTTCTGTAAAACAACTGCTTCACAAAAAATGTGGCCCAGTCTTACGTTCTGTTTAATAAGACCACACAGTTTAAATGAGAATAAATCACACCAGAGTGACCCTGCAGCTGGACTGAAGCAGCTGCAGTTCCTTCAGGCAAATAACATCTGGATGACAAAAATATATCTTTTTTTTTGTACTCCCACCTGTCGAGCCGCTTTTGATTATTACCCAACACTAACATAGTCGAGCCATTATGTTTTTGTCTGAGTATCTGTACTGTTAAGAAAATATGTCATGAATCAGTGAAGGAGAAAGTAATTGGCTTCACATCTGCATGTGAAGGGCTTTTCAAATCAACACAATTCAATACAGCTGCCACAGCTGATCGACATTAGCCGGCACAAATATGGCCATAACCAGTGGTGATTTTAGCCTCTTTTTGGTGGTGCTCAAGCACCCCTAAATTTTAAGTCGCCACCCCTGAATAATGAAGAAACCATCATTAGGGTTTGGTAAAGAAAATCAGTTCTCAAATCTTAGATTCACCAAGATATTGAATAAATATGGAATAAATGATGACACTCTTAAACAGGCCAGTAAAATCCATGATTTTATCTATCTATGATTGATTCGACACAAGTCGGATCCTCAACGCCACCTGTCAATCAATCCAGTAAGCTCATCAGCAACTGACCAATCGGCGACCACAAGTTGAAACGCCCCTTACTTGCAGGAGCTGAGGGTGGTGAGGGGATCCGTGAGAGAAGCAGAGCATGCTCTATTCACACAAGGAGAGCTGTTGGTCAGGCTACTTCTTCCAGCCATCCATCCACCCATTATCTTCCGCTTGTTCCGAAGTTGACTCGTGGGGGCAGCAGCTTGAGCAGGGAAGTCCAGACATCTCTTTCCACAGCCACCACTTCCAGCTCTTCTGGGAGGATTCCAAGACATTCCCAGGCCAACTGAGAGACATAGTCTCTCCAGCGTGTCCTGGGTCTTCCCTGGGGTCTCCTCCCAGTGGGACATGCCCGAAGCACCTCCCTAGGGAGGCGTCCAAGGGGCATCCTTAACAGATGCCCAAACTACCTTCACTGGCTCCTCTCGATGTGGAGGAGCAGCGGTTCTACTCCGAGTCTCTCCTGGATAACCAAACTTCTTACCTCATCTCTAAGGGAGAGTCCAATTACCCTGCAGAGGAAACTCATTTCTACCGCCTGTATCTGCGATCTCCTTCTTTCGTTCACTACCCAGAGCTCGTGACCATAGGTGAGGGTAGGAACGTAGACCGACTGGTAAACAGAGAGTTTTGTCTTACAGCTCAGCTCTCTCTTCACCACAAGTTAGAGTTTACTTATGTAGGTAAACGTAGATGTTTAACAACCCGTTAAAATACACCAGAATGCAGAAAATGACATCTTCTTTATTCAAAATTTTCTGGAAGAGGAACCCCCCCCCCACACACACACACACACACACACATTACAAATGCTTCTGACACCATGACCACTGCGTTGTTCAACCCAAGAGCCACTGTCTGCACTGGGGGCTGAGCACCCCTAAAGGGCAGATTCTAGAATCGCCCCTGGCCATAACTCAACCAGTTATATAGATATTCCACTAAAAGTTGGTGTAATAATAGCTGGCTATCATTCACAACAACTTCTCCAAGTTCTATCTAAATCTCATAATCTTCCAATGGACTGTAAATATTTTCAAGGTTTGACCAAAACAGCTATAACTCTATTTCTCAACATAAGATGATCTCAGTCTAAAACTCTGGCAGGAAAGGCATTGAGCAATATGCATTCCTTCAACGAATGCTACGACTTTTTTTTCTAGTCTTTAGCCAGCTAAAATCTGAACCTGGCTGCAAACACTCCTCAGTGTTTGGGGTTTTACTCGAACATGCGTGAGTCGTCTACCGAGCAGACTGCTGACAGTATCCCAGACAATCACATCTTTGCACGTTTCCCACAGTGAGGGAGGCTTTTTCTGGCTGCCAGCCAGGCTCAGAGCAGTAAACTCAGCATAAAGAGTCCCATCAAGCTGCGGCAGGTCAAACTTAACTGGCTGGTTAAACAGCCAGAAAGCAAGCCTTGTTTCACCTGTGGCTGGTCTAAAAACTATCAGAATTACTCATCTTTATAAGGGGTTAGGCTTTATGTGCCAGAAAATGATTAAAAAAATACTAAGAGTAAAAACCAGCTGCAAGCCTTACGATGTCTGGTGGCCTTCAGCAGAGCCAAACAGATTTCTGAGTTTTAATTAGCTGGCTCCAAACTGGGTTTTAACAATTTGAATGGCTGTCAGCAGTCAATTTGCACTCATATGAGCTCTTTAAGGTTAACGCAGATGAAAATCTCATTTTAGGTGATGTAATGAACAAGAAAAGTTTAATTTGAGTCCGGCAAAAATCCACAATAACCATAAACCAGCAGAGAATATTTGACTTTTCCCATTCCTATATGTTCCATAAGTCAAAACTCAAGGTGTATTTTTTTTTAATTAGAGCGCTTACAGTTACAGGGCTGAATGGAAGACATTTACACACACCAGGTTTTATTATTATTTTTTTTTACAGTGCTCCTTGATTTTATAAAGTGCTGCAGCTCCAGCTATGGGCTTTGTTCAACTCAACATGTTCTATAAAAAATAGGAAGAATTTTGTTTATAGAGTTCAATAACATTTATTTAAGTGACAGCGCTTATCCTGCATTAGCAGGCAGGCATATTTGATCTTGTCTTTTATCATTTGTTTGTGTTAGCAAAATATCTCATAAACCACTGCACGGAATTAAATGAAACTCAGAATAATTCAGTGTAAGACTGAGTGACTTTCTTATATTGGAGTAACGAAGAGTTTGAGCCCTGGACGTGCTCAAGAACTGAATATTTTTCCAGGTTACAAAAAAAGAGAAATGTTGAAAATTAAGAGCACATTTTCTAACTCGCCTGAAAAAATAAAGTTTGTGTAAAGAGCACAAAGTTACAGTGGGTAAGTCCGTGATGTCATCGAAAAATTATAAATAGCAAAGAAAGCAAACGGTGTTGTATGTCAGTTTCAAGAATGAGCATATTGTGTTAAATCAAACTGACACAACCTGTCACATCGCATTAAATATAAAGAATAATTAAAATGCGAGGCCGGTTATATTCTAGTATTCTAATCCTAAATTATCCATTCATTATAATTTATGAATCTGATCAGCATACATGGAAATATCTGTGAAGTATGTACTGTATGTATTAACCCTACATGGATTTCTTCTTAAAGAGATGCAAATTCAGCAAAAGATTTGTGCATTTGTGCAAGACTGATTAAAAAATAAACATCAGAGGAGAAACTGTCTCCTTCCCCACTTTTTATTTTCTGTTGTTTACTTTTAGAATATCCATTTTCTAAATTTAAAAGAGTCAAAGCAACGATTCAAAACTCATTCAAACGACTCTGTTTAAACAAAGTATACGCGAAACAAAGACATTTATTAGACACAGTAGGAAAACCCAACTGGCACTGGCCCACTTGACTTGTGTAATTACTGTGAGGAGCTTGGGAAAAGGCCAGAAATAAAATGCACCGAGCCGTGGAGAAGAACGCTTTACAAGCCATCGCTCTCTGTAGGGATAACCCAGCAGACAAGTATGCAGAGAAAGTCAAATATTATACATTATGAGCAGGACCAGATCACAGAACCGAGCCGCATTCCTAACTTGTCCTACTTTTCAGAATGTGCTGCTCTTGGGGGAGTGAGTGACATAATGTTTAGAAGGAGCATGTCAAACTTTTCAACCAGTGATCTTGATTTTTTTCCCATCACATGGTTTAAACCCATCGGGGGGCAGAGCTACTGATGATAATCAAGAAAACCAAACTGTTTCATTCACAAAGGAAGTGGTTGCATTTTGTTCCAGTGCTTTCCTAACAACAGTTCATTGATGTTTGGTGAGAATCTCTGAGTGTCACACTTTGTGTCTACATTTATTTATACTCATCCAAAAGATCACCACTCATTTCACTGGCTGAAAATGTAGCAATAAACTGGGACAACCATTGGCGCCTGATCAATGGAGCAAGTGGAGAAGCTGCTCCTCTATTTGTTAAAGTGAGGGTGCAAACTTGGATTTTCATCCATCCATTATCTTTTATCTGCTTCTTCCTTGTTTGGGTCAAGGGGGTCACTGGTGCCCATGTCTAACAATCACTGTGCGAGAAGTGGGAGACACCCTGGACAGGTCTCCAGTCCATCACAGGGACACATGAAGACAAACGAGACAAACAACCATTCACTTTCTCTCTCTAGATGTAGCGAACCCCCCATTACAACCAGATGGGCTGTCCAAAGCTGTTCCAGGGCTCCAGTGGGCGGCCATGAGGTCGTCCGGTAAGTGGCAATGTCAAAGGTGGAAGGCTGGGCGACCCTCCAATACCTTGCGATTGGGTCAGATCTGCAGCAGTCGTGCAGTCCTGGAGTTCTGCAGCGGGCGACGTGGGGTCCTGTGGAGCTGTAGCAGCCTGGCGTGAATCGTGACACTAGAGACAATTTAGATTTACCAATTAGCCTAAAATGCATGTTTTTGGTGTGTGGGAGGAAACTGGAGTACCCCGAGAAAACCCAAGCATGCACAGAGAGAATATGCAAACTCCACCCAAAAATGTCTCCCGGACAGGAATCGACGTAACAACCTTCTTGCTGAGAGGCGGCATCTATCAACTGTGCCATCCAACTTGCGTTTTCTTACCCATATTTTTTTTTCCACTGAAAAAACAATTTTTAACAATCCCAGCAATACAGTAGTCCTTCGCTACTTCGCGGTTCGTTTATCGCAGTTTTTCAAAATAAAAGTGGACATGACACAAAACTGGCTGATTGATGGATGAGCCACACGATCGGCACGGAATTATTATTTAAAATAAATTATTTTACATTATGTAGCACCTTCTGCACCTTTGTGCAGCCCATACTGTAGGAAAAGCTTCCTGCTGCAGCTGATCAGCTGTTCTCCGTGCAGAGCGGATAAGTGGGCGTGGCCAAGACAACTTGCAGGTGGCTGAGTGCAGTGGCGGCTGGGAGCTGAAATCACGACATTCTGTGCCCTTTTAGAGGTATAGAGTTTAGAGACATTGTTTAGAATATTAAGAGTGTGGGAAGGGTTAAACTACTACTTGTACTACTATTCCTACTTCGTGGTTTTCCACTTATCGCGGAGCTTCAGGGTACAAATCCCCCACGATAAACAAGGGACAACTGTATGACATAAACAGGTACAGTAGGTTCAGGTTTGGTTTATTTGTCACCTGCTGATCAACACAAGGTCAACTATGCACTGAAATGCTCAGGACAAGAACCGTCTCAAGTCACCAACAAAAAAACAACAAGAGATACCAAAGCATGCAACAAAAATACAACAAAAAAAGTGCTGAAGTACAAAAGAAATAGAAATACATCTACAGCAGCATGGTCCTATTAGCAGAGTGGTTCTGTTGGCAGTGAGGTTCCCTTAGCAACATGGTCCCGCTTGCAGCATACTGGTACTGTTTATTGGTACTAATTTTACTACTTTAGTTCAAATACAAACTAAAAAATGTATGTTAAAAATCATTGTCACATTTTCCACCCCCCTGCCTGAACTTAGAGTTGGTTCTGTCCAACTCAGCAGCACATGATAGCTGCTAGCTCGCTAGCCAGACAGCCTTCAGCTGTGGAGATGCATAAAGTAATTGAAGTTGTTTTTCATAGTGCTAATGGTGCACTTTTAGCACTTATTTAGCAGATGCACATCGTTTTTGTTTGGTTTTTTTTACTACAAATCCAACCGAATAGAGTAAAATCTTTGAGTGCTATAATCATAATCTGAATTAAAAGCCACAAATTTATAAAATTGGGTAAGTTTTCATTTTATGCTGCTTTCATCTAGGTGGAATATGCAAATCTCTACATCAGTTTTAAATCAGCATTTCGCTTTAGTTTGTTTAAAAAAAGTAATTGTTCAATGTTTCAAACTCTGGTCTCTAATTTAAAAGTGCAATGATTACATCAAACTGTGCTACTAATTGCATCTTTGCTCTGTTTACATTGAGTGTGGACCTGCATGTCAGAACTGCATTCAACTGTTCTGGGTAAACTCTTTAAAACTGCACCATTTGATGTAGTTCAGGGTAATATTTTTTCATGTTTGCTTACATATTTAGCAAAGAGTCCCTTTAACTTTGTGACATTTTACCTTTCGTCCAGCTTGGCCAGGCAGTCCTGGGGGGCCCATAATGCCATATTCTCCCTAGGAAACATAAATAAATTAACTGCCTGTTTGCTAAGACCAAAAGTTCTTCAACGTAAAGAAAAATGATATAATTTGCTTACTTTTTGTCCATTAAGGCCTTGACCAGGGGACAGTCCAGGATCTCCTTTTTGTCCCTGAAACATAAAAACACAGACAGGAAAGTTTTTTTAAATTTTTTTAGTACAGTTAGAAACCCAGCAGGACTCTCAGACAGAGGCTGGTCCACCCTAAAGACAAAACACCCATACACAAACAGAGTGGTGTAGTATATGCGGTCCAGTGCAGCGAGGACTGTCCAGACCTCTACATTGGAGAAACTAAACAGCCTCTTCACAGACGCATGGCTCAACACAGGAGAACCAGCTCCACAGGACAAGACTCAGCTGTTCACCTCCACCTCACAGATAAGGGACACTCTTTTGAGGACCAAAATGTGCACATTTTGGACCGAGAACACAGATGGTTTGAGAGGGGGGTGAAGGAAGCAATTTATGTAAAAAGAGAAAAGCCGTCTCAACAGAGGAGGAGGCCTCAGATTTCCACTTTCAAAAACCTATAATGCAACTTTAAAACAGATTCCCAGCCGGTTTTCACACCTGATGGAAACAGAGGGGCCTCATCTGTGAATTAGAGGAACAAAAAACTCTTACTGTTAAGGTTGTTTAGGTGTGAATTGCCAATCTACATATGTGTGTGTGTCTTATCTCACTCAGCCTTATAACCTGAACCTCTCACTCTCTGCTCTTTGAATTGAGAAAGCTCCTCGGATGAGGAGCGAAACGTCTTCTGTTACAAATAAAGTCCAGTTGTTTTTGTATTGAACACTTTTTGAATGCAGTTAGAAACCTTTCCCTAAAGCAGTACAAGGTTGTGTTCACTGAACGCTCCCAGCATTTCTTCTCACAAAGAGCAGAACAGGCTCCAGTTTACACTGAGCTACCACTATCAGAGAGTAATGAGTTCATTCAGTTTAATGGAGAGTCCAGTGGTAGTATTTACACAAATGTGCACTCCGTTTATGCCTTCCCGATACTTAGTTTATAGCAGACCGGCGAGAAGTGATGGGGAGTGACTGTGCACATTTTTCTTCCTTTTTGGGCAGTGGGAACTCTTGTCAGTGCAGTCTGGGTCAGCATTCAAGGTCCAATTCTTCTTGTAAAAGAGCTGCCCAGTAATCTGCACAATTACAGTGTCAGAGCTCCAAGAAGACACGGCTCCTTCCAGTTTTCGTGCTCGTCGCAAACAGAAACGAAGAATTACAAATGTTACAGAGCAGAGCAGGCTGAACACAAATCAAACAGCGACGGACTACAAATGTTTTGATTTGATCAGCTGAGGTGCGGGTGCAGCGATGCATCATCCTTTACTGTGACGTGCTGCGCACAGTCCTGCAGAGGCCTGTTTTTATTGGGATGTGGGGTTGATTCTCCTGCAACTTTTTCAGTGGAGATGGAAAGAGATGACTTTTATTTGGCAGCTTAAAATGACAGTATTCTCTGTTTTTATAGTACATCTCAACTGAACCTGCGTGCTTATGTCACTTACAGCTTGATATTAAATCTCCTTTTTGCAGGATTTTCCTGACCCATTTCTTTGCAGGGAAACGGTTAAAGGCAACATGCTTTAAATGACTGTGTTATTTCTCTAACTTTAGCCTCAGTAGACGCTCTGAAATGTTATATTTTTGTCATTTTACAGAACGCTCCAATGATTTTTAGATCAATATATGTGCAAGTTTTCAGTTCATATTCACCATAAATGCATTTCTACCTACATTGATAAGTAAATAAACATAATCCTGCCTAAATATATCACAATAATGCTAATTTAAAGTTATATATTATAAATAAAATCCCACTAGACCACCATGATTTCATTTAAATCGCTAATTTTCACCAATAAATAAATAAATAATAGACAAAACAAAGAAAACTTTTCAAACCAGAGAACCAAGAGTTTTGTATGCAGATGGGTCGAACTAGGCCAACAGAGGTTTTCAGCTCAGCTCCAGTCAGTTACAGAGCTAAAGTTTTATAGCATCTTTATTATTGCCTTCAAGCAGCTGGAGTTTTTGTAATTATGCAAAGTGATCCTGATCAATCTTTCTATGAAGGTCTTTGATAGATTTTTTTAGACTTTGACAACTTTTTGACTCTTTTTCCAGTCATGGAGTGAACAGTTTTACAAAAATGTACGCAATGTTTTTGTTGCCAACGTCTATAACTTTCAAAAGTATTGATATATATTATAGTCAAGTTTTCATTAAAGTACAAACCACATGGTTGTTTTTCTATTATCTTGGAATAAGTCAGTTCTATTACTTAAACTGTGAGTAAATCATCATTATTCTCACTGTTTGTTGCACTTTGTTAGTATAATTCTCTCTTTTGC
This sequence comes from Nematolebias whitei, assembly GCF_014905685.2. Taxonomy (NCBI): domain Eukaryota; kingdom Metazoa; phylum Chordata; class Actinopteri; order Cyprinodontiformes; family Rivulidae; genus Nematolebias; species Nematolebias whitei. Next base: position 8,834,128 of record NC_056505.1, read on the forward strand.
CTTGGACGAAGACGGTTGCTCTTAACCTCCCTCCTTTCTGCTTTTTTGCTCTCTTGTCCTGTCAGCTTCAGAGCCTCTCTTTTCCGAATCAAAAATTATTATGGATCTGGTCAGCTGGTCCCTCAATGCAGCTGATGATTTTTTTCCCACCAGATGACAAGGTGCTGGAGAGCCCTCATGCCCTGAACTGACCCACACAGTGGGGTATGTCATTGATTCCTGGGGGGAGCAGAAGATGATGCACCTATCTGTGCTGTCCGTGGAGGATGTAGAAGAAATGTACATTATTGGATTTATGATAACAGGGTTTCTGCTTTTTGGATTTGGTGGATACCAAGGATATCGACAAATTAGGAAGACATTGGCCGCAGTTTCGATCATGGTAAAGCTGCCAGCCTTATGTGAAGGATTAATTTGTGCTTCGAGCTCTCAGACTCATATGCTTACTGAGCTCAACCGCAAGCTGGACGTGAGTTCTGAGAATCGTAGGCCACTTGTGGCTCCTGGAACTCACCAGCATGAAGGATTCGATCTTGGAGAAAGCTAAATCGAGCACGGACTGAGCAGAATGTCCACTACTCTGGCTGTTTGGATTTGCCATTGAGTGTACCAGCAGAACTTGAAGGCAGACAGAAAACAGGGTCTGACAGCCCAAACAATTGTTGTTTATCTGAATTTGGCCTCCCTGCTGGCCTTGGACAGGCCAACTTATCTCAAATTGCTCCTGGAGAATATGTAAACTAGAAGCTTCTGCCTGCCCCCCACCCCCAGGGCATCTGTGGCCTTATCAGAACCATGATGCTGATAGATATTGTACCAACTTATCAGAACTTTGGAACTTTCTGGAGTGTCTATGGATAACTCACCGCCTTTGTCGACTTCTATGCATAAAAATATTATGATGTCATTGTATGTTGCAGCTTTATGTTGTGAGATCTTTTTTTGCATATTTTATACTGTTTCCCAGCCAGGACATGGTGTGAAACATGATTTTTTTTTTTTTTTTTTGCTTCCTCCACCCTTGTGATCTCTTTTTTTCATCTGCCTGTATGTTGTATGTAACAGGTCTCTTTTGTAAATGAGTCTTCGAGGCTCAATGGGAACTAACTTGTATAAATAAAGGTCTAATAAAAAAAATGATTGCAGGTAAGGTCAGAAAATGTAGTAAATATACGAGTCAAGAAAAGAGCAGACAACAAAGAGCCAAAACAAAAGTAAATAAGCAAAAGTGAGAAAAAAATATGGTTGGGCTAAAATGAAGGTAACAAAGAGGATATCACAAAAAGCTGAGAAAACCAACAAGTATTTCTACTGAGGAGAGTGGCTGCAGGTGAGAGATGAGAAGGTAGAGGTGAGTCAATCAGGGGCAAAAGAAAGGTAAGGAGGACACCTAAGTGCCATAACAAGTAACAGATAACAAAAACTCAGACAGATAAGAACCAAGAACAAAAACAGCTCTGTAGTTCTTACAAAAAAAGAAACCAAGCTGAAATTAACTATAATGGAACAAAAACACAGATCATAAAACAATAGAAACTTAAAGAAATAAATTACATACTAGATCTATAAACAAGTGTAAGTTGTTCTATTATTTCCACCTGCTGTATTTCATTTCTGTCGGTAGGTTGAGAGGACGGGCAGCACGGTGGCACAACTGGTAGAGCTGCTGCCTCTCAGCGAGCAGGTCCCTGGTTCAAACCCCGGTCCAGGGGCCTTTCTGGGTGGAGTTTGTATGTTCTCTCCGTGCATGCGTGGGTTTTCTCCGGGTGCTCCGGTTTCCTCCCACAGACCAAAAACATGCATGTTAGGCTGATTGGTAACTCTAAATTGTCCCTAGGTGTGAGTGAGAAAGTGAATGGTTGTTTGTCTCGTTTGTCTATGTGTCCCTGTGATGGACTTGCGACCCGTCCAGGGTGTACCCCGCCCCTCGCACAGTGATTGCTGGACATGGGCACCAACGACCCCCGTGACCCAAAATGGAATAAACGGGTAAAGATAATGGATGGATGGATGGTTGAGAGGACTTAGATGCAATTTGCAGCTTGTGCCACTAGATGTCACTGCTTCTGCACAGTGGACCTTTAACAGCTCCATGGGTGGCAGGAACTTTCAGATGGTTCTTACTGTGAAACTTCAAGAATCGCAAAACACCCACACAAGAGATAGAAATTTTAAGATTTGTTTTGAACTGAGTTAGGATTCAAAGTTTAGACTTGATATTTTTGTACAGCGGTCTGAGATGAATTTGGCTCAGAACACAACAAGCGTAATACAAACATATTTATAGTGAGCTGATTTAGTGAAAACACAAGCCAGTTTTCTTGCTGTTTTTAAATTACGATATAAACAAACAGCTGATCACACCATTGGCATTTCAAGAATTAGCCTTCACTTTGATATTTTCTGTAGTCACGTCATTAAAGACAACATCAAACTGAGATGCAACTGTTGGAGACTAGTTTGTGACTCGAACTCGACTCATTACTGTGAGAACATCTGCAAATTTTTAGTTGCAGCTTCACTTTATTCTGAAAGTTTGTGACCGAGTGACAAGTGGGCCATGAAGCAGCATTTTGCACAGACGGTTTTTGAAAATCAGGACGTTTTTCTGAGTGTGCAGCATGCCAAACTAATATTAAGGCCATGCACATAATTTCACTGCATACCTCTGCCCACATCATGTCTGCCTCAGCCTGCTTGACACCCACTTTAGCAGCTGCCCCCGCATGTATGATTTACTCTACTGGAGTGCACTTGTGAAATTAGGAGAGGCAGATTTGGATCAGTTTTTAAATATTTAATAATAATCATTAACATGGTTGATGGATGAACTCCAAATCAAGAGCACAGCTTTTGTGTTCTAGAGATGGTGACTATTCTGAGCGAACATGTGGTATAACATCTTTAACATGTTCAAAATTCAAGAAATAGACTGCAAGTCTTTCAACTCAAGCAACAAAATTGAGAATGCCTGCAAACATTTTGAGACAAATTGGAGACTCCCTCATAAACATGTTTTGTCATCTAGTTAACCAGTAGACTCAGCTCAGTGATGCACTATTTATTGTAAGTGGTTATAACAAATTATAATTTGCTTTCTCTGTCTCACAGTTCTGACTATGGTTTAGTATAATGGTTGTTGTCCTACTGCAAATGTAAATAAGTGAAAAGAACAGTTCACTTCCGTGCATCCATCCATCCATCCATCCATCCATCCATCCATTATCTTCTGCTTGTTCTGAAGTATGGTCGCGGGGGCAGTAACTTGAGCAGGGAGGTCCAGGCATCTCTTTCCACAGCCAACTCTTTCAGCTCCTCTGGGAGGACCCCGAGGCATGCCCAGGACACGCTGGATCTTCCCCGGGGTCTCCTCCCAGTCAGACATGCCCGAAGCACCTCCCCAAGAGAGGTGCCCAGAAAGTATCCTTACCAGATGCCCGAACCACCTCAACTGGCTCCTCTCGATGTGGAGGAGCAGGGGTTCTACTCTGAGTCTTTGCTGACAACTGATCTCACCCTATCTCTAAGGGAGAGTCCAGTTACCCTACAGAGGAACCATTTCAACCACCTGTGTCCACAATCTCATTCTTTCAGTCTCCACCCTGAGTTCATGGTCATAGGTGAGGGTAGGAATGTAGACTGACCAGTAAACAAAGAGCTTTGCCTTACAGCTCAGCTCTCTCTTTGCCACAACAGACCGGCACAGAGTCCGTAATACTTCAGATGCTGCACCAATCCATCTGTCAATCTCACGCTCCATTCTTCCCTCACTCATGAACAAAATCCTGAGAAGATTGAACTCCTCCACTTGAGGCAGAACCTCACCCTAGACCCCAAAAAGAGCAATCCACCCTTTTCAAACTGAGGACCATGGCCTCAGATTTGGAGGTGCTGATTCTCACCCCACTTTATTCACTTTTTATCACAAATATTCTGACACAACTAAATGATGCAAAAAAAAGTATACACATTAATACAAAATTATAATTGAACATGTATATAAAATAAGGGTTTCAAGCACAAAAAACCACTGTCTACATAAATAATAATGCATAAAACATTTAGGAATGGTTCTGGTCGTTGTGACAAATTTATTGAGGAAAGAGAAGAGCAGAAAAAAAAACTAACATTCTGCCAGCGTTGCCCTGCGTTTTATTATTATAATTATATACAGAACAGAAGCCTGCTAACATTAGATGAGATTCTTATAAAAGAATGGCAGACTCAAGTATTTTTTTAAATTCTGGTTGTCTGGAGAACATTCCTTGAACTCTTTGGCTTACGAAGTACAGCGCTGGTTACAATCTGGGTCTTTGTAATGAAGTGCATATTGTAAATATTGGGTTGATGTGAAGAAAGACATTTACTGCTTACCTTCATTCCAGGAGGTCCAGGATGACCAGGATTCCCATGAGGACCAGGAGGACCCTGAAAACAGAGAGTTGTGTGGTTAGGAAGACAAAGGGGAAGGATGATGAAGAGGCAAACTTTGATTTAGGAGTGTTTATGTTTTATGTCAGGAACTCAGAAGCACAGATGCAATTCCACCAAGTGCATGTGTCTGTTGAATGACAGGTCAGCCAGCAGCATCCAAAGGTCTAATTATGTGTCTCATCCTCTAAGTTATAACATATGGATTTAATTTTCTCCAGCTTTTCACTTCTCCACTGGTTTCTGGTGCCCCACAAAGTGAAGGCCGCCCATCTACCATATCAGAAGCCTAAATCATTTTTATAATTGTAGCTGTCCCAAAATAAAAATAGATAGTATGCTATCTGCTTCATGTGAGGGATGTGGATGCACAGCAGCGAGTTGCAGGGTTGAAGGAATCCGTTGGTGTAGTCTACATTTTTGTAGTGGGTATACTGTGCTTAGAAACCAATATACACTGGTTAGTACAATGCGATTGTCTATTTATTTTGTCTATTTATTTTGATTTTTAAGCATATTGAACATTTCCAAATTTCTCTGATGCTTATATTTCAATAAATGTACAACAAACTTTGTACAACAGTTGACTTTGTATTAAAAACATATTATATAATTTATAAAACTGTATCAAAGTATTAAGTAGTAAGTACAGAATTATACATTCGCTGAATACGCAAATGTAATAAACAAGTGCTGCATATAGATTGTTACGGAAGCGTTTAACTGCTATTTAACGTGTCAGTGACACATGCCTAATGACATGTCATGTATCATTGGGCACTTTTAAGTGGGTATACTGGAATGCTTGAGCTTTTCTAGTGGGTATACTCTGTATTCCCATGTATCACATAGACTACACCACTGAAGGAATCCTAAAATCAAGAAGTTTGAAAAGTGCTTGGAAAAATCAAACCCGCAAGTTTAATCCAAGAGCGTAGAGTTTAGCTGCACGCTTGAGTGGAGTAGAGATGAAATGCTGAGCATGGGGAAAAAAAAACACTCAGGCTGAACAAGAAGCAGTGAAACATGTTGGGATGGCCTGAATCAAGACGTTACTACACAAGCATCAGGTCTTTTTTATATTGTTCAGCGTTTCCATGGGTTGTGAGGAGAGAAGCAATGATTTCACCCCCCTTAAAGCTGAAGGTGAAAGTGTGGGATAGGGTTACTCTGAGTAAAATAGACCAGAGAGCAGAGGTGAAAGTGTAGGACTGGGTGACTCAAACACCATCTGTCCGTTATCAAACTGCGGAAAAGAGTCAAACAGCCGAGGCTTCTAACTCTCCCCTTGCAGGCACTCACTGCTGGACATATGGAGACACTTAACAGAAGCTCGTCTACAGATTCCCTCGTCCTTTTTCTCCATTCAGACCATGTATCCCCCTCAACCCCCTCCACTTGCTCAATATTATAATGCATGGAAGTCATTAACTCCAGATAGAATGAAAAAGAAGGAGGAGAAGTACAGAAATAGGTGGGATCAGGACAGAGAGTTACAAATTACATTCTTGCAGTACAGAAGATAAGGATGCTGATGAGAAGCTGGGTGGGTGATATCCCAGTAGAGGCGAGAACCGTGGTGAAAATGAGTCACTCAGCCCATCTATCTTCATGTGGGCGAGAGGTGCAATGAAGATCCTCTCTGCTTACAGCAATTACTGGAAAGAACTCCTGACAAGTCACCATTAGACACAACAGACTAACACAAACACACGAGGGCTACGCAGACACAGGAACACACACACCACTACACCTGATGCCTCGGGAGCTGTGAGCAGGTGTAGAGTGACGCCCGATGACTTTTACATGAGTGAAGCAGAGTGCTTCTGTTTTCAGTGGAATGCTAGAATAATAGTGTGAACGCTTGTGATCCATTTTTCTTCTGTAGGTTTTTCAGCATCTTTCTCGTCCCACAGTTTTTAAGCTATTTCAACAAATCATAAATCAAAACATTAAGCTCTTTCTGGATAATCCCGTTATGACTTCTAGTATTGGTGCAACTTTAGCTTTTTGACATTTTTAGCCTTTTCTGCCGTGTTTTTTTCCTCATAGAAAATGAACTGAGCTCATTTTACATCCTTCATATCTTTAGATTTGTTTACAACCTTTTACTGCTCCTTTCATAATTTGTTCTGGTTCAGATTCTTTCAGCTTCCTTGTGCAAATTTAAAAAAAATCTGCTATTTTTGGCTGTTTTTTAAACGGTTTTGTGCTCCTTACAGAGTCTCTCTGTTAACTACAACATTTTTGTGCTTCTTCTAACTTCTTTCTGCTAATTTCAACTTGCTGTGCTCCTTTCAGTTTATTTCTGCTAGTTTCATATATTTCAGCTACTGTTTAGCTGTTTTATGCTAATTTTAGCTTCATCCGCTAATGCCACATTTTTGCACTCATTTCAACTTTTTTCAGCATAATTGCGCAAAAACATGCTCTCTACTTCCTTCTTGTAATTTAAGCTTATTTCTGATATTTTAGCTGCTTTTCGGCTGGTTTTCGCTAATTGTAACTTTTTTCAGATTATTTCCTCTTTTTTGTGCTCATTTATGCTTTTTTCAGCCTAATTGACGTTTCTGGTCATTTCAACTTGTTATGCTCCTTTCAGGTTTTCCTGCTTGTTTCAGCTTTTTTGTTGTTTGTTATTTCAACTGCTTTTCAGCTGTTGGTGTTTTTTTTTTTTTTTTTGCTACATTTAGCTTTTTCAGCCAATTCCACAGTTTTATCTCATTTCAGCTCTTTCACTTCCTTCTGATAGGTTAACCTCCTTTCTGCCTTTTCAGCTACTTTTCAGCTTTTTTTTTCCCCGGGTCAGCTATTTTAGCTAATTTCCCAATTTGTGTGCTCATTTCTGCTTATTTCAACCTAATTCAGTAAATATGTGTTATTTCTGCTTTCTTCTGCTAACTTAGGTTTGTTCTTCCATTTCAGCTACATTTCAGCATGTTTTTAGCTACTTATTTTCAGCAAGTTTTTCACAGGTCTCTCTTGTAAATGAGTCCTCGTGGCTCAATGAGAATAATCTGTATAAATAAAGGTTGAATGGGAAAAAATAGTTATTCAGCCATAAGCATTCACACTGCATTTTCACAGGAAATACTATTTTTCTAGTTTTATTTAATTTTTCTTAGAATGCTAAGTGATTCAGTCGAATAAGTGTTATGAATTCATAATGCTTCATGACATTTTCTGTTTGTGAAACAAATCAGTCTTATTTTTCATAAATGAACTGATTATCAGGCTTATATAAACAAAACTGTGAAAAAATAGTACAATTTAAGAGATTCAAATGCTTTTCCATCAGCTTAAAGGCTTCATGTAATTAGCATTATTTGTTTTATAAAAGCCCATTTAATTTATTTGACATCAAAAAAACATTATTTTCATGTTTCTTTTTTCCCCAAAACATTTTATTTGTATCACTTACAAACAATGAATCCTCTAGAATACGGTGTTAATAAAATCAAATCTAATTTTACAAACTAAACTGGCATAGTACGCGTTTTATAAATAAAGCTCTAAAGGCGCTTCTTTATACATTTGTTGACATGTTTGAGCTTTAGATTTAAATGTGCTCCTTAAATACAAGCAACAATGAAAAATGTCTCTGCCAACAGTAATTGGTTTTATTCAAGCCTCCAAAAGACTCCTACGTCTTTGAATCATTTCAATAGAATCAATAATTTACAAGCTACATCAATCAGTTTAGTTTCCTGCACCAATTAACCAGAAAACAATCAGTGCTTCAGTGTTTCACATCATGTCCTGTCAATCATTCTTTAAGGGTTTATGCAAATGTTCCAAACATTGCAGAAACTCTGCAAACTGACTGTGCACGTCAGTTTCTCAGCAAAAAGGCCCCTTTGATCCGCTCAGTCCTTCCCCTGAGGGTCGACTGAACTCTGGCACTCTGTGGTGCTCATGGCTACGCCGAGGAACGTACACGCCGTCACGTTTGAGCTGCTGAGGTGGACGCAGCGGTGAAACCCTCCGTTCAGTCAGACATGACACATTGCTGTCAGAGAGTTGAGACACAGACTGCGCTGTGCGGTTCCAGCTGGTGTAAAGTTTAATGTGAGTCAGAATGCCCACAGCCTTCAGGAAATGTTGCATTGTTTCCATTTTCTATTCATTTTCTTCACAGTAGCAAGAGCTGTTCGATGCTCTATCGCCCTACAATATTTTTTTACAGCAAAGACGTTGGAATCAAGTTGTTGTTTGCTAAATGTTGGAGTTTCTCTTTGGACATGAAAAATACTGATGAGGACAAATTAATCAGAAACATTCACAGTTTCTTGAGGCTTTTTAAATCACAATTGTAACCAAGATCAGAAAGATTGACCAATGTTTTTTTTTTGTTTTTTTTTACAGAAGTATATATATATATATATATATATATATATACTTCTGTATATATATATATATATATATACACTCACCATCAGCCACTTTATTAGATACACCTTGTTAGCTCCAGGTTGGATCCCCTTTTACATTCAGAGCTGCCCTATTTCTTTGCAGCACAAACTCGACAGGTAGTGACACCCTGGTACAGTGGCACTGTTGGTAGAGATGTTGCCTCTCAGAGAGAATGTTGCCAGATCGAATCCCAGCCAGGGGGACCCTTCTGGGTGGAGTTTGCATGTTCTCTCCATGCATGCGTGGGTTTTCTC
>NC_056505.1:8843625-8861391 GCF_014905685.2 Nematolebias whitei
AATGTGTTTATGTTTAGAATATCACACATGTTCTTTTGAGCTGCATAGCATTAAAATGTAAAATATGTGACATATTTCCATGAGTCTCTTCCTATGAAATTCAACAATAAAGATCATTTCAACTCGACATAACTAGTAAATTACTCTAGTACACATGTTTTCCAGTCGGCCTTCTTTTCACATTAGACAGCCTGTTTTTTTAATAAAAGTAAAATAAATGTTTGTACGCAGTGTGTATATTGTTGACAAGTAAACATAAAATTGGGCCCAAAAAAGCAAATATTTTGCAGATTAAAATATAGTGAACTGTAAATATGTCATCATGTGAATTTTGTTTTGTTCCATGATGTTTCAGGTTTTTTTTAGTCCAAAGTCCACTTGTGAACTTACTGAAGGTAGAGTACCACCAGTCACTGTTCAGAGGAGATTTGATGATTCAAAAATAAAAACAGTAGTAAAGGAAAAAAAATAAAATAAAATAAAAACAGTAAAAAACCTAAACTTTCTCCTCACACTTGAGTCAGTCTCTCAGCTTGATGATGATGGTCTGCAGAGCTTGGCGTACAGTAGACAGCTACTGAGCAGGGGTTTAAATGCCTTTAATAAGATTGGGACAAAGCCTCCTTTCTTCCATATTTAAAGAGCCTGGGTTCACAAAACCAACCCCAGAGGCCCAGCAGCAGGGCTGCAGCAGGTAGCCTAGCAGGAACGGACACATGCCTCAGTAGCACAAATGCTCTGCAGGCGTGCATAATAATCAGCTCTGCAAAAGAGCAATCAAGACTGTCATTCCCCCCCACTGAAATAACAGGCTTAACTTCTGCTTCATTCACATTCATGGGAAGGAGAAGAAGAGGGGTTTTACAGGGCAGCTAGCTACACAAGCATCAGTAATAGTGTCTCTTGAGGCAGATCATGCCCTGGTGTTTGCTCTTCTTTTCTTTATTCTGCAAGCATTAGCTTAAAACAACACCTGCACAGAAGCTGCTGATGTTCGTTTCCATCATTGGACACATCACACTTATGAAGCAATCACACTGTTGCGATCCATTTTTCTTTCGTACGTTTTTCGACATCGTTCTCGTCCCGCAGTTTTCAAGCTATTTCAACAAATCATATATCCAAACGTTCAGCTCTTTCAGGACAATCCTGCTATGATTTTTTGGTGTTAGTGCAACTTTAGCTTGTTGGAATATTTTGCCTTTTCAGCCACTTTTTTTCTCATAGAAAATGAATTGAGCTCATTTTACATCCTTCAATATTTTAGATCTGTTTACAACCTTGTACTGCTCCTTTCACATTTTGTTCAGCTTCTTTCAGCTTCCTTGTGCAAATTTAAACTATTTTCATCTAATTTCAGCTTTTTCTTCAGCTGTTTTGTGCTCCTTTCAGATTATTTCTGCTAACTACAACATTGTTGTGCTTCTGACTTCTTTCAACTAATTTCAGCTTTTTATGCTGCTTTCACCTTATTTCTGAAAGTTTCAGCTTTTGTCTGCTCTTTCAGCTACTATTTAGCTCATTTGATGCTATTTTTTTTATAGCTTTTTCATGTAATTCCACATTTTTGTGCTCATTTCAACTCTTTCTGCTTCCTTCTGGTAGTTTAAACTTCTTTCTGCTTTTTCAGTACTTTTCAGCAATTTTTTTTTTTTGTTGCTAATTTCAGCTTCTTCTTTTTTTTTTAGCTAATTTCCATTTTTTTTGTGCTCACTTCTATTCATTTAAATCTAATTCAGCAAATATGTGTTCTTTCTGCTTTCTTCTGCTAAATGAGGCTTGTTCTTCCATTTCAGCTACAGTTCAGTATTTTTAGCTAATTAAAGCTTTTTTCCAGCAAGTTCTTCTGCAATAAGCATCCACACTGCATTTTTGCAGGAAATGCAATTTCTCTAGTTTAAAGCAAAAAAAGGAAAGCATGGCACCATAGGACCTAAAAGAAGTTCAATACTCAAGATATTAACATGAGGCCTGTATCTTATTAAATTACCAGAAATGTTTATGTTTACATACACTTGTTCTGGAAACATGTGCAGTAAATACACACTGATAGCAGTAACATTGTTATTTTTTCTAACTTTAATGCTTTCCTAATGTATTCAATTAATTTTACACAGGCAGTCCACAGATTTGTAGATTCTGGTTGTTTGCACGAAAGATTTACAAATTGACCTTGGCAGCAGTGAAGCATGGCTTGATCAAACCCAGGGCCAAAGCAAACCGAGGTCTGGCTAAATAATTCCCCACAACTTAAAGAAGCATGTGAGCTTCTGATTAAAACACAATTTTATTTTCCTAAATCGGCGCTTGAATAATAGTGTTGTCTAACTTTGGTGAAAACATCCGAGACTAGAGTGATTATAGAAGATCTCAAAAGAGAACTGAGAAGAACAGACAGGAAAAAAAGGACCAATCTGAAGGTAAATGAGAAACTGTCACTAGTTAGTGAGATATTCTTACCCTGGGGCCCCTCTTGCCTGGTTTTCCTGGCAAGCCTAGAAATCCTTGAGGGCCCTGAAAGCAATGGATAAAAAAAAAGTGTCATTAGTGAAGGAGGTCTGTCAATGCAAAAGAGCAATAAGAACGGCTGCATTCTTCATATTATTTAAAGAAATGTTGGAATAACTAAGAACACGTTTCCAGTTTTCTGAATAATCCTCAGAGAAGGCACTCAAGAAATCTCAGAGCATTTTTTTTTTCCCCTTATGTCACATTGAGGGAAGTATGAACGTTTCAAAGCAATCACTAAGATGCTGCCAGGCATGAGGGTGTCTTGTTACAAACTGATATAAGCCTGTCCTTCAGCGGACATTATTTCAGCTCCAAATTCACAACAGAGCACAAACCGTACGTCTAAGTTATTCTGCTGGCAGGGAGGTCACCACCGGTTCCAGCCACAGCCAATCATATTAAATATGAGCAGCGGCTAGCTTTAAAACAATTTCATACATGGATTAGCAAAGCTCCAAGAGGTCACTTTTAATGAAGGGTCAATCTGAGAACCTGATTCTGTTTGAGATCCTGGGGTTGTATTTTGCTTTTGTTTTTTTGGCAGCTCAAGAAATTTAAAGAGTAAGAGGAAAATGAGCTGAAAAACAGCTCAAGGGAGTCCTGCTGAAACTGGGCTTCTGTATTAATATCAGCTGTATAGAGCAGTTTGTGTGGCTTGGACAGAACACCTATCTATCCGTATATTTCCCTTCTGCCAGCATTTGCTCGAACCAGCAACGTTCAGATTCTTTAGATTTCAGCCAACATCGCGCACATGATAATCCGTCCGAGCTGCAGTTGGGTCAGAGCCAAGGCGTTTCAAAATGTAGCTACATGCACCATTCAGCCATAACATTATGGCCACTAACTGAGTGTGTTTCCTTTTTAGCTACCTAAAAGTACTCAAGACATGGGCATCTTTGAACATTTTAAAAATCTATTGCTGTCTCTGGTGCCAAACCATGAGATGCAGACCCTCTGTGACCTTACTGTGAGGCAGGGTTTTTGTGGATCAAACCCTGATTGATCCAGGCCTTCCACAGATTGTCGATTTGAAATTGATGTCTCGGGGGAACTTGCTTAGCCAATACTGTAAACAAACAACAACAACAACAAAAAATCTCCAATGTCCCCTCCAGGGCTCCGTAGTAAACATATTATTGTTGAACTCTTTTCTTTTTTCTTTTTTTTTTTACATCATTGTCTGTCAAAAAAAAAAAAACTCAGCCACAGCAAATGATGTTTTTGTCTCAATGTATCAGTTTAATCCACGTGTTTCTCTGATTGATGACACCTTTCACCCTAATTCCACTCTCCATCTTGCTATGACACAGTCCCCTCTATAGGTTGAGGTCTTGGTATTTATATTTCTGGACAACATACTAATAGTGGAGGAGCAAGCTCATTTCAAACCCTAAAAACAAGATTTAGATCACTAAGCATTTGACAATGTTCAAAGTCTGCAATCTTTTACTTACAGATGACATCACAGCATTGAACATGAAAATGTTTTCTATCTAAATGTTTGGATGTCTTTCTGAAGAGAGACTTGAGAGGTTTTAGCACATTTGATGTTGGATGCGGCTAAGTCAAAATACAGTTTTGTAAACGGTAAAAAAATCATTGCATGCATATAAACGTTTACCATCTTTAAAGCTCTAATGTGCCAAAAGTTACTAAGTTAAATTTAAAGTTAGACTCATAAATCCCTAACCAGGATAATCACTGTAATACCACTTTAATTGGTAATATGTGACTTATATGTCATGCTGATTGTAAATGCTGCTGATCACTAACTACACAAGCATCAAGACATATATCTTAGCCAAAATGTTGCACCAATGAATCTACAAGAAATAATAAATACTGCTATTAGAATCTCAAACAAAGAAAGAAAATAACAGAATGCCAAGAGTTAGTTAGACTTTTTTAACCAGGTAGTTAAGAAGCCATTGTTTTCATCACCTGTTTGACTTAAATGTGAATACGCTGGTGAAGATTCGCAGTCATCCAGGACACGGTAAATTCAAAACGGTTCAAGACAAAAAACAACTAATGTTGTTGAGCTTTATCAAAACTCCAGTCGTCTGATAAAAGGGACACAGAAGCCAAGCTAGCTTCTTCTAGCTATTCAACTGTCAATAATGGTATACCACAAGGTTGAGTCTTAGGACCCACTCTCTTTACAATTTATATAAGTAATGTAGGTTGAATGAATAACGGTTGAATGAATGAAAAATGTAAGTCATGTTCCTGTTTTTAGTATTCTAGTATTCTACATCGCTCTACAATCTAGCTGTTTTTTTATTAGTTTCATACCATTTTCTTTCTTTTTTCTTTCATTTATTATTTTAAATTTACTTGCTATCTTTTATGATTCTGTTGTTGGCTTTGTTGTCTACTGTTGTTATCATTCTTTGTTCAAAATCAGGTCTCTCTTGTAAATGAGTCCCCGAGGCTCAATGAGGCTCAATGAGACTAATCTGTAAAAATAAAGGTTGAATGATTGAATGAAGTGGACTTTATTTGTACAGAATATGTTTCGCTTCTCATCCGAGGAGCTTTCTCAATTCAAAGAGCAGACAGTGTGGCATTCGAGTTATGAAGCTGAGCTAATAGACACGCATGCAGATTGCCCTATCACTCCTCACAATAAGGTTCGTGGACAGATGTGTTGACCAATGATCTCAATGTATTTTGAACACAAGTATGAAGTACCGTGGTTCCGAGGGCTTTTAGGCTTGCAGGCACAAAAACATGCAGAAAACTAAACTGACTTTAATATGAGAATTGATGACAGTGTTTTACAAATAAAGTACATTGTTGTGGCTTTGATGAAAAATTATTTCTTTATCTTCAGAGATAAGTTAAAAAGTGGTTTTAACTGCCATCTATATATGTATGTCCACTTAGGCATGACCCTCATATCCACTGATGTGTTGATACGTAAAAAAAAAGTACCAGTGTTGGTTTGGTAAATCTAAATTAAGCCTTTTTTTTTTGCATAATAAAAAAAAACATATTAACACACATACATGGTGTTAACTCTTCTACCAGAACAAGTCTGGGGTGCTTTATAGTGAGGAGTAAAGTTTTGCATCCATTATGTTTGGGCCCCTTAAATAAGTCTGAATGGTTTGTTTGTATTCGAGCACTTTATTCCTTTAACCTTTTGCCCTACTTTAAAAGTGTATTTTCTGAGCAGCCACACTTCAACTAGAAGGAATCTAACACCTCATTGCCAGCCTCTCCACTAAGTGGAAAAGGCCGTGAACCCTGAGTGATTCTTCCACTACTAAACTAAAATATCACACATTAAACCAGCACCAATGTGATGCAGTCCAATTTTATTTTATTCTTTTTTTTTTTTTTTGCATCTCATGCATGTATAAGTTGCAACTCAGGAAATGAACCAACACAAGAAAACAAGCAATTCAAAACACTCCGTTCATGAGATTCAACAACATTTGAATTTGTCGTGATTCAAAAGGACAGGAATAAAATAAAGCTGGTTTATCAGCTGATCCAGAAATGTGCTGAGTCAAGGCTAAACTACCGTATTTTCTGGCGTATAAGTTGCAGTTTTTTGCATAGATTTGTCAGTCCTGCGACTTATACACCAAAGCGACATACATGGTTTTTTTTTCATATTCATAACAATTTTTGACTGATGCTCTAAATTTCTAAGAACCGCAACAGTGAGTCCTCCCGTGCATGCTCGCTGCACTCAGCTGGTGCAGGCGGAGGAACGCTGGAGAGCTAGTGGCTCCGGCCGTGATGGATGGATGGTGCCACACCGCCCAGGCGAAATGAAGTTAATTTGACCATTAAATAAATGCGACAGGTCAGTGATGATGCATAATAAATGCAACTTATACGCCGAGGCAACTTATATATGTTTTTTTCCTCTTCTTGGTGCTTTTTTTGACTGATGCAACTTATACACCGGAGCGACTTGTACACTGGAAAATACAGTAATGCTGGCCTAGTTCTGGATAGTTCTGATCTAGTTCTGAGGTTCCATCTCATTCATAAGCTGCTCAGCAGTAGTATCAGCAAACATGCACACGTTTGTTCATGAATCTTTAGCAAAGATTGTGTTTAATGAAAAGACGACTCACTCACCAGTGGTCCTGGTTCTCCCTTTAGTCCAGGTGCTCCAGCAAGCTGTGAGAACTGGGTCGGCGCCAGGTCAAATGTTTGCAAACCATCTGTTGAAGCTGGAGTGACTGAAGTGGATGGTTTGAAGTCCTGCACATTGGTCACTTTTGGCTCAGGTTTCCATAGAGCTACTGTGGTAATCGCATTTTTATGGGGACTGTAGGTGTTTGAAGGAGACCCCTGAGTGGGAGCAGCCTTGGTCCAGAAGTTTGTTTTCATCTCTGACGGTTTGGTGGAAACAGGTGAAAGTATATGTTTTCCAGAAGCTTTTGAGGAGTTCCTCTGCTTTGTGTACTTTCTGGTGTGTGATTCTAATTTTGGATTTGGAGTACTCGTGCTAATCCAAAGCGGTGCCGTAACCGTCTGAGTTAAAAGTCTGAAAGGACTTTCCAATCCTGGATGAACTAGGGCAGAAACAGGAACAGCACCAGAGCTTACCGTCTGATGTTCAGGTGTTTTGTTCGGCATCGAGCTTTCAGTTGGAAGATTTGTAGTCCTAGTCAAAGTAGTCAGCTGTGCCCTTTTGGGTCTTTCTGTCAATGGCGGTGAATTTATGGAAGTCAAAGTAATATTCGGGTCTGAAAAAACTGGTAGCATGGGAGGAAGCACAGGCCGATAGGTGTCGGCTTCTCTGCAGTGTTTCTTAATATAATCACAATAGTTATGAGCTGCCTTAGCAGAGGGATAAATGTCAAACTGACAAATGGCGCCTTCAAATGGCACTGAATTGTGGTTCATTTTGCCCAGCAGGAAGGAGCTACTTGGATTCAATACCACCTCATTTTTAGAGGACAAATCCACATACAGACTTTTCTTACCACAAGACGTGTGCAAGGCTACTTGGCGGCCTCGAAAATCCAAAGCAAAGTTATGCCACTGGCCATCGTAGACATCGTAGTCAAAACTCACATGGCTTTTATGCCCAACGTGTACAAGTACGTGTCCTGGTACGAACTGCAGTCCGAGCTGCACTTTCCTTTTCTTAGACAGAACCGAGAAAAGAAAAGCGCTATTGAAGCGATGAAGAGACAGGCTGAGGATCAGGGAGAGGTTGGCGGTGTTGAAGGTGGCAGGGATAACCGTGCGCAGGGGCGCCTGGATGCGTGCCCTTGGAGTGAGGATGACGCCAGACTTAAAGGGGATGACACCATTAGGAATGGACTGAGGTGACCAGCCTGCCCTTCGCCAATAAAGCCCAAGTCGCTGCAGGATATCCACATCTTTAAAGAAAAAGTCAGAGACAAATGTTAATGACATTTAGCATGTGAAACACAAAAGAGCATGTATTTCTGATTTGCTTGCACCAGTTGCTGCCTCTTGCTAAATCTATTTTTTGTTTAATTGCCACATTGTATTTTCCCTCAATATGAACACTTAATGAGACATACAGATGAAAATGTGTTAACGATTTGTGTTAAAATCGTCTCATCAAGCATGTAGATCTCCATGAAAGCATAAACTGGAAGGAACAATACCGCAGAAACATAAGTGATATTTAATGTGCTGTGATGCAATCCTGGGAGTTTACAAGAATAAAGTAAGACTAATGGAAAACCTGCAGCAAAGCAATTTTTTAAAAAGTCACATAAAAGTCCCACTGTAGGGTCACACATCAGCCTTTACTTTTGGGGATTGCTGCATATTATGTAATCCTTACATCATTCTTAATTAGGACAATCTCAGGAAGCGGAAGCTGAACGAGTCCCCGGAGAAGACAGTTGTGGGAATGTAAGAGGTTTCTGAGTGCACAAACAGAAATGTTATCTCACTTTATCTGGTAATGTCTGCCGATTAAAGATGATTCCTCTGACAGGAGCCCGAGCTCATGAAAACATACTGCAGGTTGCTTGCTGCAGGTTTTAATTGCTACTCGCGTCTCACGGGAGGAAAATGTGAGTAATGTTCCCACATTACGTTGCTGTGTGTGTTGTATATTGCTCCTAATTGGATGCACACCTTTGAGGAAAAGTTTAATTAAATACACATTTCTGTGGAGCGAAGAAGCTGGCTTTATTTCCACTAAATCCTTTATTATATTATTGAAGCTGCTTTTTAAATGGTGCGCTGGTGAGTGATTATTAATGTGGCATATGTCCAAAATATGTGCTTTAATAATTTGACTTTTAATCTTGTCATATTAACACACAAACAAACTGACGGTAAACTCTGAACTGGTGGCTCTCAAGACAAAACAACGGGGAAAACAACAGGACATAGGTTTTTTTTTTTTAAATATCTTTGTAAGTGGAGCTCTGAAGGAATTATGAACAATTAATATTTTACCTATTGCAGATAACTCTTTGAATAACCTCAGTCTAGAGCAGGGCTATTCAACTAAACTGCTCAGGGGGGCACAGTTACTGAAAGCCAAGAGCTCAGGGGCCGGACATCCAGCAGTTATTGTCTTAATTAAGTTTGTTTTACAATTCTAAATCTAATTTTATTTAAAAATGAACCCGTTGGTGGGCCGAACTGAGCACACCCATGGCCCTGATTTGGCCCGTGGGCCACCAGTTGAATAATAGCCCTGGTCTAAAGAACCAGATCTGAAATCTAAGCAGACTAATGAACTAACACCTAATCCAAGCCTGGTTAGGACCATAAAAGAATGCCACCATCTTTTTAAAAAATTCCACTCAACAATTTTATTGTCATACACAAGAACCATTTTATAAATAGTGTTGTCAGTTTCTAAATGGAAGGGCAATATTGCCCACTACCAAAGGCAAGAGGATAAGGTTTTTGCTTATGTTTGTGTGTGTGTATGTTTATTTAATATCTCCTTAATAACAGAACAAATTTTAATGAAACTTCCAGGAAGTAATCATTGAGTTCACATCTATAAACGTTTCGTTTTAAGAGCCAATCAAATTCAAGATGGTTGTCACAGCAAAACAATATTACCAAACACAAAAGGCTATAATTGAGTCAATTTTACCGATATTAAGTTAACATTTGATGTGGTAGTAGGTGATCCTGATCCCCTACATCTACTCCCAGAACTAACTGATCACCTGAGAAAGGTGTTTTAAATTTCAGTTTTAGGTACTGGAATCAAATGTGTCTGTTTGTTAGCTAACTACCTCATAACACTCATTTTAATTCAGCTTATCCAATAGGAGGCTTGTACCTATTTGCTTGGTTAAATCCAGGTAGTGACTTTTTTTTTTTTGGGGGGGGGGGGGGGGCAGGCAGTGTAATACTTGATATGTGAGTAGCTGAGAGTCATTCAGAACGTCTGGGACATTTCCTGCAGGAATATTGTGTTCCTTCCACAGTAACAATTCAATGTGAAATAAGTAGCAATGCAAACGTTTATAAAATAGCATTCACATTCTGTGAAACGTTTGTGATTGGAAACATTTTAAGACACTTTGGCCTGCTTGAATAAATTTTGTCTATCTCTCCAACTATCCCTTTGAGGCTTTTTAGCCTCAAACACAGTAACATTCAGTGCCATTTGAAAGTCCAACTCCAAAAAATGTTAGAAAACTTCTCATATTTATGTAGTTTTCTATAGACGTAAGACTATAATCGTCTGTATTAGCAAAGGATCCTGATGCCTGCTCAGTATTAACAAAGGGTTTTCCAGTTTAACTTGGCAGAGCTGGGAGAAAGCAAACATCCAGTCCATCAGCACATCCTAAATATGGAACATTAATCCTCCTAAAGCTCAAATAAAAATCTCAAATATCCATCCATTTCTACAGAAATTCAAAACAAATGTGTGCAGGACTGAAATAAACTGCTGAATAGTAAATTGTGGCTCAGCAGAAGAGAAGCGAGTTTCGACACAAGAGGAAGGAAACCCTGCTCTGTGTTCAGGCAGCAGGAGGCCAGCCCCACTGAAAAACTTGCATACAGAAATATACATCAAATAAATGCTGTAGCAGGAACAAAGACCGTCTACAGTCAGTTTTCCTTTGCAGCGCTCATTTGAATTGTTAATAAGGTGAGAAAGCAAAATTGTTCTTTGATTGTGTGATATGTTCTCTGGGCTTTCTCTGCATCATTTTTTAATTCATGTTCGTAGGCGGGCTGCCTCAGGCTCTTTATGAACTCCTGATGAACAGAACAAAAAAAAAAAAAGAATATTTTAAAAATACAATACAGGCGAGTTTGGCTTAAGAACAACTACATTAGACGAGGAAACTTTAGCAGAGAGCAAGCACGTGTTTAGAAAATAAACAATTATACAGTATGTGTTAAATTTAGCAAAACCATGGCTAAAACCGAAAACTAGCACAAAACAAAGTAAAATCTGAAAATTATGTAAGGAAAAACCTAACAGTACGCTAAAAATATATATATAAATTAATTATTACATTTAATTATTTAAATCTAAAATTAGTCCCTTTTAACATTAACATCAATGTTATTAATAACAAAAATATAACCTGAACATAAGTATTTATAAAGGTCATAGCACCATCTCCTAAATGAGCTAAACATTCTAATACCAGAATGATTAAAGAAAAGGATGAAGCGGATAAAAGATAATGGATGGATGAAGTTAAATGTCAAAATCATGGAAGAAACTATAAATTGGTGTTTACGGAGTCAGAGCTCAAATCTGATGTAGTAGTAGCTGAGAGTCATCCCTAACACAAACTCTGAGCAACAACAGATAACACAGAAGTCGTAGCATGACGAGTGATACGCATTCCTTAAAGGAAGGCTTCTTTGCCTGTAAGGCAGCCACCTATTATTATCCGCCTGACAAGGGCTTCTTAACCTTATGTCCTACTTTTCCGTCATTTATAATGCGGCCTGAACTGTAATGTGCACCCCCACAAATCTTATATCAAAACAACCAGCTCGGCGCCGTGATGTGTGCTATTACTTTTATTGGCGTTTCAAATTACCATGGCGATGTAATTTGCATACAAAAAATGCAATTTTTATTAGTACTTTGTAATTTTTCATAGACTCTGGTTGCAAATCAAGCTTACCTGAGCTAAAAAGTAAAATATGCTATATTCAAATCAGCAATTTGTACAAATATTAAGCTGAAATTTGGTGTGGTAGTAGATGAGAGCAATGCCCAACAAATAATGATTTAAAAAAATTCAAGATGGCCACCAAAGCTACATTTAAAAGGATTTAACTCAGCTATTTTTACACATATAGAGCTTAAATTTGGTGTGATTATAGCTGAGAACCTTCCCCATCACATACTGAATCTAAATCAAAAATCCCACATAGCCACCATAGCTTAAAAGAAAAAAATGTATTTAACTCATTAATATTTTGACATTTTGAGCTGAAATTTGGTGTTGGGTAGATAAGAGCAAACCCTAACACATAGTACTGTCAAATCAAACATTTAAAATGGCCACCACATGGCAGTCCCTGTCAAAGTTTCTCCAGGAACTTTCTAGTTTTACTTGTTTTGAAGCTTTTATGGACGTGTATCTAGAAACAACAAATTTGCTAAAATAGTTTTCAGACAGGACGCAACATGTTGTAATAAAATGGAATGCCCTTTTACAATTTATTCTTTCACTTACTATATAAAAAAGTGAAGAATGATTATCCAAAAATATAATAGCATCTACATTAACAATCTATAGCATGTGTTAAGCGAAAAAGGAAATGTGTGGCATAGAAAGTTAACCTAACCAAGGTATTGTTTTGGTCATAAACATTATAATTAATAAATAACCATCGGATCAAATGCACAATATAATTCTCATGTTAGAGAAACACTTTCTTCATCCATTCTGCTTTACTGCTTCTTATCTGCAAACAAATTCTACTTTTATCTGCGTCTGAACTGCAGTACTCTGAGTTGCACATGAGGCATCTGATAGTGTCACTATAACCTCCTGCTGAATAGTTTTAATTTTCTCGTAATAATTCTGAAGCGCATTTGTGACATTAGTTTCTCAGCAGTGTTAGAGCATGAAAAGAAAAACACTTAGGCTTTACTGCCCTTAAGCTGCTTACCTTGTGCATGTGCTAGTCGCAGAGAGCAGGTGCAGAACAGCAAAGTCCAAAGAATTAGAGCTCTCCTGCAAAAATATAATAAAAAAAGGGATAAATATGACACAGTCAAGTTTTTATACTTTTTTTCTTTCAAGTATGTTTTAACTTAGACTTTAAATGTCAAATTTCATGATACATTCCTATGGAAAGATAACCTTAGCTGTAAATTTCAAATTTTTGTTTATTTACTACCATTGAAGCTTTTGATCTTAAAAAGGCTATAAAGCAAATCGATAAAGTGTTGTTTTAACTGAAATGAATCCATTCCATACTGACACAGTTATTTTGAAGCTATAAGATGTAGTACAAGTCTAAATCATGTGCAAGAGATTATGCACTAAACCTGTAGATGCTGTGTATTTTACCAGGGTTTCTGCTGCTTTTGTTTAAAGTCAAACATCTGTTTTAATTTTTGTCTTATCTCCTTTTCCCCCTCTGACCAGATAAGCTACTGTTCTGCAGGACTGGTGGCTTCTCCAACAAGACCACTAAGAGTGTTAAAGCTCCATGAACACTAAAGATAAATTATTACTTTTTAAAACCATACATCAGAGCTGCCTTATATCTGTAGTGTACTACACATCATTGCTGTGCACCAAACTGTGGGCGTTTTTAGGCATCTACATTTGAGCTACAGTTTCCTGACCCATCATTAATCATACAACCATTCATCCATTGGTTTTCTCTTATCCATGATGGGATCGCAAAGGCAACAAGTCCAGGAGGATATCCTTGGGGGTCCAGATATTCTGCTCATCTGTGATCGTATTGGAGATTTAATCCCTCCAACAAGTTCTTGGTCTGCCTCAGAGTTTCTTCCCAATTGTTTGTGCCCAGAAACCCTCCAGATGGAGACACCAAAGAGGTATCCTAATCGGGTGCCCGAACCACCTCAGCTGACTCCTTTTGCAGCCGAAGAGAGTCAGCTCTACTCCGTGACCCCAATGAGATGGCAAATCTGCTCACAGTGTCTCTAAGTATCTCCAACCACCATGTGGAGGAAGCTCATGTCAGCCACATGTATTTAAGATGCACCTGTTCTTTCCATACTTCATAACCATAAGTGAGGGTTGGAACATAGATGGAGCAGTAAAAAGAGGCCTTTGCCTTTTGGCTCAGCCCCCTCTTCACTATGACAAATCGGAGCAACACTCTCATTACTGTGGATTGAGTCCCCAATCCGTCAGTCCATCTACTCTCCTAGACATCAATTTGCTGAACTGGACAGTCAAATTTCCACAACCACCTTTGCAATATTGCAAGAGTCTACTGTTAAATGGTGATTATGACAGCACTTCCATTTATTTTACCAAGTAGCAATCTTTATTTGTTGTATGCAGAATAAAATACCACAAATAATGTACAAAAAGGTAGTAAAGTGTGTTGTTCCTGACGGAAATTAAGATAACTTGAAGGCTTCTGAGAGCACTTCATTATCATGATTGGTGCTTGCGGGTGGTGGAGGTTGTTTTATTGGCTGTTGGTCGAGTATAAAACAGAATCGACACTAGGATGCACTCTCTACATGGTACAACAGATTGAGACTGTTTGCACGGCACGTTATGTTAAGGCTAAAGTGTTGCCATGTGGAACTTCCTGTTGCCTACTTAAATAGTTTATTTTTTTGAACTTAGTGATACACATTAAACAAATAGCATAGTAACATGACAAGACTTGGGTCTATTCTTTTTGTTCCAGGATTGACCTTGATCATTATCTTCTAATAATGGAATAAATAAACTAGACATGTTTTTTTACATTATCTTTTGTTCAGATTTGTCAGCTTGTCTGGAAACTCTCAGGACTGATGAAAGTTGTGCTTCAGGGGTAGAAACACACAACTAGATTACAGTTGTTGCGTGATGGCTCCGTGGTTAGCAGTGTTGCCTCATGGCAAAAAGGTCCTAGGTTCAATCCCTGGCTTGGGCCTGGGGTCGTTCTGTGTGGACTTTGCATGCACTTGCATAGGTTTTGTCCAGGTACTCCGATTTCCTGCCACAGTCCAAAACATGCATGTTAGGTTGCCTTCAGGGTCAGGCCCCCCTTGAAATAGATACCTGTGATCTTAATAGGATTTATCTGGTTTAAAAAAAAGAAGTTAATATACAAATTCAGGCCCTGTGATGGACTTGCGACCTGTCCAGGGTGTACCCCGCCCCTTGCACAGTGATTGCTGGACATGGGCACCAGTGACCCCCGTGACCCAAAATGGAACAAGCGGGTTAAGATAATGAATATACAAATTCAGCATTGTAAAAAATGTACATTATATTAACCAGCCTAGAAATATGATGAAACTGGACTGAAAAGTTATTGTTGGAGCCATTTATTTTGTTTATCTCCACTAGAGGGTGCATTTCATTTTGTGTACTGAATATGTCAGCAGAAGAAGCTGGTTACTTAAGGGCAGGTGTGATTCTGTTCAGGTTTTGCTAATGAGAAGGGGCAAACAGTTTTCTACTGTGCTTAGTTTAGAGTCAAGGCAGATTTATTTGTTTTCTAAATGGAATGGCAATGGACATTGTGAGGTAAATAAATGATTTTATGATTTATAAGTCGAAATGAAGATCTGCATAGTGAATCTTGATTGAGCGCACGTAAAACCAAAGCCTACCAGGAACAACGGCAACCAGTAGCCTAAAATATAGGATTTTAGCCGCTACAGTTATATTTTACCGTGGCAGCTGCCACCCTGTGCCACCCCCTAGAACCACCACTGCATTTCTGGGCCACACTTTTTTTTTTAAACACATTCAAAACCGAGAATGAATGAAAGTTCAAGAGTCAGACACTTGGGGGCATACATCATAACTAACATCAATGCCATGTTGGATTCTTACACCCCGGAGATAATCGCTCCACAGAGCGAGTGTCAGAGTCCCAATGACAATTGTGGCAGGAGTTTATTTTATTTATTATTAGTTTTTGCAGAAAGCCACAGAAAAATGTTGGTCAACCACTAGTTAATGATTTGAAAAAGTTCTGCTTTTCATGTCAAACTAAAGTCATATTAGTAGCAGGAACAGGGGGTGTCCAGTCTTAGTGGTTGTGTCAGGGTGATATGATGCAACACTTGGACTTTTCCTCTCTCCTTTGGGACATCAGGCCGCCAGCTGGGTGAAACACAGCAGGGAGGAGAGAAAAGGGAAAAGGAGATGATTGTCTCCTCCTCTAGTCCACACATCTCCCTCAAATCAGTCCCAGAACAAGCTGCACACACTTCCACTGAACTCTCTCCACTTCCTCTTCTCTGCAACTTATTAAACTTTCCCTTCAGGCTCCAAATCACATCCGCGCATCTTTTCAGACGGTTTCAAACAGCTCACCCAACTGTTCTCAACAATAATCACGTCGTTCCTTCGTCACACTGTCTCTAGTTTAAACTCATAGAGAGGAGTCTTGATTTTTTATTTTTATTTTGAAAAGTGTTTTAAGGAAGGATGTGTCCACTCACCCCCCGACTCCAGCGGCTTTGAGTTTGGAGTGCGGGGCATTGTCCGGCTCCATTACTTCATTCTTCCCGCAGAGTTTTTATGTCCGTCCGCAGGAGGCGAAGTTTTCCATCCCAGGTGTTGCTTCAGGCTCGCGCGAGGAGTCAACGTGCAACAAAACAAATAAACAAACAAACAACGCGATTAACCCACGCAGAGACTCCTGCCTGGTGTCATTGTCCCGTGGTTCCTCTTCTCTGCAGCCTCCTTTACAAGATAAAGACTTAAAAAAAATAAAAAAGTATAAAAAAAAAAAAAAAAAAGGTGCGTTCCACCTGTGCGCTTCCTTTTCTAAAATAAATAAAAACATAAAAACAAGGTTCAGCTGTGCAGGAGAACCGTGGCTGCAGCTCCAAGATGACCGAGGTTGCGCGCGCGCGTGTGTGTATGTGTGAGTGTGAGAGAAAACTTTTCGAAATGAAAGTTTATTGTGGACTCAGGGAAATCTTGGGAAGCGGGGGGGACACCTCCCTCTGTCGCCCTCAGCTGACATCCAGGGAAACACACGGAGCTGCAGCAGCTGAAGGTGTGTCCTTTCAGAAAACCGGACCCCCACTCCTTCAGCGCACACGTGCATGAAACTTTACAGGACTTTGATAAGTTGTTGCATTTGGTGCACATGCAGACACAGCGTTTTTTTTTTTACTGCAAAGTATGAGATCAAATATAAAAAAAAAACCTTCCTCCTGAAGTTTAACAAATGACTGAAGGAGTTTAGTCCAGTGGGAGTGCATGAACGGGATGGGTGCCATTTGAAATGCAGGTACGCACTCAATGTAAACAAAGTCGACTGAATCCAGTGAGAATCCCCAACCACTGGGACAGGTGACGTCATGTGTGTGGCTCAGTTTGCAGAAATCACAAGTCACACGTCAGACATTTTGGATTCATTAAACGAAAAGTAAGAATTTGTTTTAAACTCTTCTGAGCAGCTTTCATGACACGAACGTTGTTACTGTAGCTCC
This sequence comes from Nematolebias whitei, assembly GCF_014905685.2. Taxonomy (NCBI): domain Eukaryota; kingdom Metazoa; phylum Chordata; class Actinopteri; order Cyprinodontiformes; family Rivulidae; genus Nematolebias; species Nematolebias whitei. The sequence continues at coordinate 8,860,721 of NC_056505.1, forward strand.
GGAATCAGGACGGTTTAATCAGGTCGGAGAGAAATGTGCATCTTTTTATTCCTCTAAAACTGGCATAACTTCCTGTTTCTCAACTAATTTGTTTAAAATTGGTAATTTCGTTATCCAACAAAGTTCAGTCAGGTCATCTAGATGGTTTCTCTTCTTTTTTTTTTGTTAGGATGTTTCGTCTTTCATCCAAAGGACTTCATCACTTGGAGGAGCCACAACAAACTCGGTCCCACAAGCAGCACACTCACATATGCTTCTTTTCCATTAGTACCTTTGGTACCAGTACAGCACAGTTCGACTCTGCTCGGTACGGTACACATTGTTTTTCCATTATACTTTTAGTACTGGTTCTAGTGGGCGGGGTTCAAATTGATGTCACCCGCCTTACCAGCTGGTGGCAGTAAGACCTTGAAACAGGTTTCAGTACAGGATGAGAATTTATTTAGAAATTTCGGGTAAATTATAAAGAATACAGATTATTAAAATTATATATATATATATACATATATATATATATATATATATATATATATAGATATGTGTGTGTGTGTGTATATATATATATATATATATATATATTATGTGTGTGTCGGTATCAGCCTCCCCACCATCACAGACATCTACACCTCCAGATGCAGGAAGAGGGCCACCTGCATCATGAAGGACCCCAC
>NC_056505.1:8866391-8919023 GCF_014905685.2 Nematolebias whitei
GGACCTTTTTCGCATCGGCGACCACACCGCTCCCAGCCGTCGGTGCCCTCCTCTGGAGCTGCCCGGCATAATCCAGGAGGCGGCTGACTTGAAGGGACTTTTTCCATCCCTCTTCTTCCCCCGCCCAGATCGAATGATCTAGTGGGAAGGTTTCTGGGCTCCATTCCGGCTCGCCATCCTGATCCCATCTGGCCTCGTTTCCCAGCAGTGACGTCCTACTGGAATGAGGCCGCAGCCGGTCCTGGTAGAATAAGGGCGCTGGTTCCCACATTCACACCCATCACCAGAGTGGAGGGGTTTCACCGAGCGGAAATTCCCTCGGTGCCCCCCTTAAAGGATGAAGCCTATATGAAATAGAACGTTGGCTACGTACTGTAACCCCAGATTCTATGAGTATAGGGGTAGCCCTTTAAGCGTCGGGCCTCACTGGCTCCTAAATGGCTGAAGAAAAAGCTATTTGGGAGCCTATTACCCGCTCTTAACGTAATTTATACGGACCGGGTGGTGCCCACACAGCAAGTGGGCGTGGACTAAATTTTTCAGTGCTTATGCTTCGCATGACGGGATAAACCCACTAAGCGACAGCTGTTAAAGGGCTACGCCTATACTCATAGAATCTGGGGTTACAGTACATAACCAACGTTTTGACACACTTCATTAGTTAATGTAAAATAAATGGATTCCCACAAAACCTGTGTGCACGTGTCTGTGTTGTTGTTTCACCACTTTCTGACAGAGGAGTTTATTTTCAGGGAGACTTTAAATAAAAGGGTTTCACCTGTGTGCCAACACTTTGAGAGTTCTCCCAATAATATTACACAGAATATTATTTTTTGCCTGTTATGTACAGAAATCTGTTGCATGACTCTGCAAATTACTTTATATAAAGACTAAAAACTGTTGTTTTTCAGTTCTTAGGATATTGTTTTTCTTGTTTTTTTGTGATTTTTGGGTGGCATGTTGTGAAATGCATTACACATACAAGTTAATATTATTATTACAGTTATTATTCTTGTTATTACTTTTTTGTTACATTCACATGTGTTTTTTTTATTATTTTTATTCCAAGGTGAGGTTTGTGTTGTTCCAAGGAACTGGCATACACCACCGCCTCATCTGTACTGCAGTATTTTACTGCTTGTCATGAAAAGAATGAGGAAACTATCGCAGCCAAGGCTTTATCATTGTTCACATTTGTTAATCAGTTATAATAATAATGACATTATTGTTTTTTTCATTCAACTCATACGTATCACAAAATGAAGACACCAGAATAATCATTGCACACTTTGATTGAGTTTTGTACCTTTTAATCACAATAAAGTATAAGCTCATCTAAAATAATCCCCGTGGGCAGAAAGGACAAGCTGGAAGATGCTTTGGTTTGATTGTTAGAGAGAAACAGCCAGCATAGTTAAAGACAAAGACTTCGGAGATGTTGTTGTAGAATGTGATCCAACCCATGTTTCCCCTACCCGAAACATACGTGTTGTGACATGGCTAAAGCATGACAAGTGTTTAAATCAATAATCATTATTTTCTTGCTTCCCTTTAGGCTATTAAGACCATGGTTGAGACAAAAAAAATAAAAAAGAAGAATGTGAGACTCCTAGGTTTGTCTGTCATAATCACTTTCCCCAGAGCTGACAATGATCCATTCAAGCCACCATTCCATACCTCCACCTCATCCTGTTGACTACCCTGCACCATTATTGATCTGGCAGTGACTCATCTGATGCTGGAACATTAAGATACCTTGTGGTAAATTAATCGACAGCCGGTAAACATATCTCTAACTGAGCTTCAAGGTGAGGGTGGGAGTGCATCAAGGATCGGCTCTGAGCCCCTTCTTGTTTGCTCTGGTGATGGACCGACTAGCAGATGAGGTCAGGCAGGAATCCCCGTGGACTATGATGTTTGCAGATGACGTTGTGATCTGTGGTGAGAGCATGGAACAAGTGGAAGAGAACTTGGAGAGGTGGAGGTATGCACTTGAAAGAAGAGGAATGAAAGTCAGCCGTAGTAAGACAGAGTACGTGTGTGAGAATGAGAGGGAGGCCGGTGGAACAGTGAGGCTACAAGGAGCAGAGGTCACAAATGTGCAGGACTTCAAGTACTTGGGGTTCACTGTCCAGGACAATGGGGAGTGTGGTAAAGAGGTGAAAAGGAGTCCAGACAGGATGGAGTAGACGGAGAAAATTTTCAGCAGTGATTTGTGAAAAAAGGGTGTCAGCAAATGTCAAAGGAAAATTTTACAAGACAGTGGTGAGACCAGCTATGTTGTATGGTCTGGAGACAGAGACATGGACAGAAAGAACTGGAAGTGGCAGAAATGAAGATGTTGAGGTTCTCCTTAGGATTGACAAGAATGGATAAGATCAGAAATAACATCATCAGAGGTACAGCACAGGTTGAACAACTGGGAGATAAAGTTAGAGAGAACAGACTGAGATGGTTTGGACATGTCCAGAGGAGGGACAGTGGGTAGAAGGATGATGGAAATGCAACTGCTATGAAAAAGATAAAGAGAAGATATATGAATGCTTTTAGAGAGGACATGGAGGTAGTTGGAGTGAGGACAGAGGATACAGAGGACAGATGGAGGAGGATGACTTGAAGTGGCAAACTCTGAAAAGCTGAAAGAAGAAGAAGACATGGAAAATCACCGTCACTCTCCCTTTGTATAATTGCAGGGAGATAAATATTTGGGTTACTTCTCCAGTCTGAGTCAAGGCTGCACCCCTGATCCTGAAAATGCAAAGACACTTAAACCTTCCAGCCTTGGCTGTGTTGACCTTTTGACCTGGTATTTTGTGTGCTCCTTGGTTTCTGTGATACATATAAAAGAAGACAGACCTTTGAAGGATTCCTGCAGTTAAACCGGTGGTCAGCAAAGAAAACCGACAGTACAGATGCCACTTTGTTACTATTTGCAGGGTCTCAGCCACAGTCCTAACCATGCATTCGCTGCTTTTTGGCAGATACTCTGGATTTGTTGCATCAGCAAAGTGAAAATCCTCCCCCTGTTGTAGTATTCAGTGTGGCAGGGAAAGTGTAGTTGTTGTTTTTCTCTTTTCAAGGAATATGTGTGAACCATATAGAGTCCAGAATGTTGTCGGGATTAGAGAAGAGGAGAAAATAACAACTTTTCAATTTAAAACGTCAGTGAACAATTTTTAGAATAGCTATGTAAGGTTTTCTGAAAATACAGCTCTGTATCGAGTTAAGAGACTACTGCAAAATGATCCGTATATTTTTTCTGATTTTACTATTTGTAAGTATGTGTCTGAGTAAAATTTACTTTTTTTTATCTTCTTGCATTTCTTTCAAATCTTAAATGAAATTTATGTCAGGTAGAGGATTTATTCGCAGAACGTGGCAAATGGGCAGAAAAACCGAATAGGTGCACTGCTTTTAGACCTCAACTAAAGCAAAGATAAAAGATTACGATATGTTCATTTTCAGATACCACAATACTACTGGTTTAACCAACAGATCAGAAATCAGTATTTAGTGGAAGACTTGACTTTTCATTGACATCTTGGCATGCTTTCCATCAGGCCTTCACATTGCTACTGGGTGACTTGTCACTCCTGGTGTAAAAATTCAATGAGCTGTATGATGACTTTTGACCATCCATCTTCCTCTTAATCACATTCCAGAGGTTGTCAATGGGGTTCAGGTCTGAAGATTGGGTCTTGATCTGATGGTGCTTCATTCACACCTGGACCCCTCTGAAAACCTGACACTTGTGTTTCTTTAAATCCAAAAAAGCAACATTCTTTACCGTATTCAAAACTTTTCATTTCAAATTTTTAGCCAAAATAAATATGTTTATTTTTCCAATTACTTTAGGGTTCCTGCTAGCACTGTTTTTGCCAACCAGCTGGTCCTGTTGCAAGACATTAACAACGACCACAGCTGTGGTTTTTATACTTTTCCTTGTCGAATACGATTTGATTCAGGTGATCAATAAGCAACTCGTTGAGTAGAATGAGGTGCTCGTGTTGGAATCCACCAGAAACGGAACATGTGGAAATGCTGACTTCAGAAATATTAGCAGTGGCGTCCTAATTTGTCCCAGAGCTGTACTTCTTGAGGGACATGCTTGTGTCCTGGACATGAAAAATGTTTTGGTTCTTTCACAACAGGCCAACAACCTCTGATTTTCTTCCTGACAACTATTCAACAAAAGACTCTTAAAATCAAGTCAAGATTTTACCCATTTCTCACCTAAAGCGTTTAATGGAAACCATGAACATTTTTTTTGGGGTAGAAAGAGAAGAAATAATTTGTGTATTTTTAAAATATGTTTTATAAGAGATTAACAATATTTCATTGTGTGTCATCTAAAAGTGATGGCAATTTGATTATGAGCACTTTGCGTCATTCTGTTCTGTTTTTCTAGGAAGCTTCAAAATATAAACTTTAGAAAAGCAGCACACAGATTTTTTCTGTCACCCTCTAGTGATGGAAACTCCTGTCAGGCCAACACAGACTCTTTTGTTGTACGCTCATGTTTCGAGGAATTTAGGTCGAGTGAATGTAGCAAAGCTCTGAGCAGGAACAGCTGGATCCAATAAGAACATGCCCTGGTGCTCTGTTTGGTCTTTCTATACATTACAACAGGAAATTTGGAGAGAGGCAACATTTAAAGCAATGAAAATATGACATTTTTGAACAAGTTTCCCAAGAGATGAATCTGTGAAGCTCACTAACCTTTTCCAGTCTGTTGTAATTAGAATTTTTTCTTTATATTTGGGTTGTTACATTTCAAAGAAACATACACAAGCAATGGGTTAACATCAGGAGAGTTATAAGGTGGTTAATTATCATGGCTGCTGCTCAAACAAATAATACTTTTGTGATTTTGTTGTTTCTAGCAGGCCTCATAAAATCAAGGCTCACAATAAGCAGGTTGTAAAGGTGAACTTTGACTATTAAACTGTTGTAAAAGTTATCTGAAAGTTGTGCCCCTGGGGGATGAAACCTGGAGGAAGGAATGGGCAGCTGACCAGCATCAGAGGGATAAAGATTTCAGGAGGAGGGGAAAGGTGAAGAAGGTCACAGAGAAAATGAGAAGATAGCACATGGAAGGACTTGTTGGGTGGGGTAAGAGGAGAAACTTTGTTAGATAATGGAGAATTCTTGAGCCAAGGTATGTGAGTAAAATGTTTGGAAGATCCTGTGAGAATATTCATCAGTAGATATCGTATCGCAGCAGAGTTAGTGTTTAAGTTGAGATTTTAATGGGTTGCTTTTCAGGTTGCCACCCAGTTCCAATCATTTACACGCATCCTCATCATCAGTCAAGTATGACTATCCTCTTGTCTTTGTGTGTTCTTCAATAGCTGATGGGGTCAATCCAGGAGTTGCACATTTTATAGCAGTGTGAGCAGGGGTGGTGGCTTTAGGTTGGGTCGTTCTGATGGACGTTCTCTACTTTCAAAGCAACATGGCAGAGGTTCTCTTTGTACAGTGCAGCACCTTTTCAGACAAATGGTACTGAGTTGTTTGTGATACCTTATGTTTCTTTTGATATTGTCTGTATGATTTTAATTATCTTTTCGTTCACATTTTTCTAAAACGAGCTTGACTTGTTTTAAGAGGCAGAACTCAACCCTCTTTTGAAACGGCTACAAGGATATTGTTGTCGGTAAACTGCAGCGCCAAGATGGATTAGGATGGATAAGGTGGTGGTTTGACCTTTAACCCTGAATCCATTGATGTTTGGGAGGTGTGCGTTCTGGGTCAGTCATCATAAACACACACAGAGAGATACAAAACATTGTTCCTCGACAGTGCGTTGACTTTTACTTTCTTAAGCTGCACAGAAAAGTTGAACATATTTTATGATTTTTGAACCAGATCTTTGCACCTTTGATGCAGTTTTAGTGCTTTCTTTATGGTCGTTGACACAACTGGTAGCATATTTTATTTTTTAAAAATTACATTCAGTAGATTTGTAAAGATAGGAATCCATCATCTACAGAATGAAGCGTTTTGCAGACAAATAAAACGAGTTACCGTCAAGCAAAGCAAAATATGCCTCGAGTGAAGAGTAAAATCAGTGAGTGTTTAACCAGGTGTCTTTTTGCTGCGAGATGGGCCATGTTCAGCTTTATAAAGTGACGCAAGTGATGGTTTTATAGCTCAGTGAGCAGCTTCATGTTATCAAAACAAACATGAAAAATGTATATGATGGTTTAAAAGACAAAAGTAAATCCAAATCCTCTGTCATTTGGTCAGTTTTCCTAACGGCTTTAAGACAAACTGGTTCTCAGCAGAAGCACAAAAAGATAAAAATCACACCAAATTAAAGCTCAAACAACCTGGAACGAATCAAAGTATCTTAAATTAAGCCTCATAATCAAATGACTAATTAAGATGTTTACAGACAACACATTTTACAGCCAAATTGATATTTTTAATGCAACATGCAGGTCTTTTCTTCACCACTGATATGCTGCAACAATTTGCACATCTGCCGACACAAGTCATTGGGCACACATTTGCAGTGATGCAGTTAGCAAAGATTTGCAAACAAAACTGCATAAACAAAGTGAAAAACAACGCGTTTGATCACAACATCCTAATCTGTCTGAAGGCCACATTAGATGTGGTAATTACTGCCTACTCCTCTCCCCATGGAGCCGCAGAGCGGAGGGCGCTGCTGCCAAGTCTGAGGAATTGTTGTAGTGACATTTGAGCGGAGGATCAAACCGCAGATGAATTATTCGTACTGAAAAGCTGCTCTTTCTGCCGAATGTCAAACGGCAGCGGGAGCTTTTTGTTCGAAGAGCAAAACTGTAAAAGTTTTCATTCAGCGGTGTCATAATGCTTTGTCACACAGCACAGGAAACTAATCCAGTCTGCTCAAAACAAACTGAAACCTGACGACTTCCAGTGTACGCTTGTTGTGGAAATAGTTTTGAATTTTCCACTAACGAATACATAGTCTTTGGGATGTAGGAATGGCTGACGTGACCACAGATTAGCTATATTTCACTAGTTGTAGACAGCAGTGAGATCTTAGTTTGCAGAATCAATTTTTTTGTTTTTCCGGCTTATAAAACACTTCTTTCTCAAAAACAACAAACACAGTCCATGCTGAAGGACAAATTGACCTCATTTCTTAAAAAAGAATACCGTATTTTCCACTTTATAAGTCACACTTTTTTGCATAATTTACATGCCCTGCGACTTAATGGCTTAAACGACGTATTTATGGATTTTTTTCCACATATTTATAAACCAAATTTTGGCTTAGATATGACCGTTTTCATTCTGACTGATTTTTTTTAAGCAGTACCACTTTCAGCCACTTGATGGCAGCAGAGTAGTAGTAGTAGCTTTATGGCATGCTGTTGAATCGTGTAATAGGTAAATGTGGCTATAATGACAAATTCAAAAATGTTCAAGACAAAAACAACTGGACTTTATTTATTATACTTTATACTTTTTTGTTTTTCTTGAACTTTTTTAAATTTACCATGTCCTTGAGGACTGAGAATCTTCACCAGCTTTTAATGATACAATCGGCCATAGACCCCACCTTGGTTCTGCTTGCTGCTTGGACCAAGCATCAATCCAGCTGCACCGCCTCGGCGAAATGCAGCTAATTTGACCATTAAAGTACATTAATTAAGCAAACATTACACTGAGACACACCTTTGCTATAATTTCAAGCAAACAAATAATTGTTTAGGTGTTTATCTTGTTAAATTTGTACAGCGACTTGTAGCGTGCATGCGTTTACTTCTGCATATTGGCTTTTGAAATACAGCTGATTTGACCATTAACGTGCATTTATTAGAGAAAAGTTAGGCTGAGACACACATTTACTATAATTTTGAGCACACAAATAGTTGTTTTAAATGTTAATTTTGTTAAATTTTTGTTAAAGCCCTCCCGTGCATGCTCCCGCAGCCGCCATTTGGCAGCCCATCGATTTTTAGCACAACACGGCCCACATTTCTGGGTTGTCAGCGTTGACACGTAACAAATGCGACACACCAGCGGTGATGCATAATAGATGCGACATATACGGCGAAGCGACATGTTCATTTTTTTTCCCACTTTATTAGACAAATATGGACGGATGCAACTTACAGGGTGGAGCGACGTGTACGGCGGAAAATACGGTAGTTACAAATTCATACATATGAATAGTTTTCATTTGATACTATTTCTATCTGTAAGAGCCAATTAGTGGTTAATTTATTGGTATTAGTGAAATATTTAAAAGGAAAAAATATATACATTTTTCTTGGTAAAATTATTATTTAATTTAAATATACAAACATTAAAAGCATAGAATATAGCAATGTGAATTTCTAATGCACATTCTGGTATATTTTCCTGCACACTGTAATTTTCTCAGATAGTAATTTTATTTTTTTATTTTTTTTTGTATGTGCATAAGCTTGTTGAGAAGTCAGACATGCTGGAAGCAACAGTTTTTTGAACGAGTTTTACTATTTTATTTTGTTTTTCATTTAACGTCACGTTTTGAAAATTATTTGGTCTTGCTCGCGTTTCAAATACCTGTTGCTGGACTGATTCTAAAGGTGGTACAGAAGAAACAAAAGGAACTAGAGTATCGCTACACTATCTTAACATGTGATTCTTGTGTATCTGTTCCTCTCAAACCCAGCCGGTCGAAGCAGATGATGCTTGTCCTGAGCCTGGTTCTGCTAAAGGTTTCATCCTCATGAGGGAGTTTTTCCTTTCCACTGTCGCCGTCATGCTCAAGATGAGAGTCTGTGACCAAGTTAGACTCAAAGCAGTCTGCTCCTCAGGTAATTAATGTTAACTTACTTTATATGTATATGAATGTTTCTGTTCAGTGCCCTGAGATGACTTCTGTTGTGACTTGGTGATATATAAATAAACTGAATTGAATTGTTTGCCCAAGCAGATATTTAGTTGAAAAAGTAGCTACAAGCATTTGTAAACCAATCGATGCGGGAACACAAATAGCAGGCAGGTCAGCTGAATGGGGGGTTATCTGGGGGTCCTCCCCCAGAAAATTTTTAATAAAGTAGATGCGATTTCCTGCATTTTGGTGTATTTTAACGGGTTGTTAAACATCTACGTTTACCTACATTTGTAAACACTCGCATACCCCACCCCCTTTACTTGACGGTTCCGAGCTGAGTCTTCTCCGCTGAATTCACTGTCCGACTCCGCATGTGAAACCTCCAGGCACTCACCCCCACAGCTCTTCTAGGGGTGGATATTTTTTTTTAGGGTAGAGACAGAAATGCTTACTTGAAGGAGCAGATGATCGTATCTGATATTAAAAAGTCGAGTTGTGTCGTCTGTTGTGTTTAAAATTAGTGTTTATGTAATTATTTTCAGTTTACATATCCAATATAAGTTTTATTTGTTCAAGGCAGTCATATTTGTTCATAACTTCATTATTAGTAAGTCTGAGCGTTACCAGATCAAAGCAAACGGTTACCGGAACGCACCTTGTCAAAATAAGAGAGTGTAACAGGATCCGGCTCAAATTAATCCCTGTGGCTACAAGCTAAACAAAAGTTTTCATGCAAAAGTGTAGAGTTTTAGCTGATGTAGTGTTCTCCTCCACACTCTCTAACTAACTACTGATAACTGTTTGACAAAAAAAATGACCAGACTGTTACTTTAAGCTAAACTGCGTTCATCAAAGGTTAGCATCAACATCAACCTCTCCTTGTTTACCTTCCTGTTAGCTCACGAATTCTGCATTTTTTCTTCTCTTTGCCATGACTTGGCAAAAGAAGTTTACCTAATTAGCATGCCAGCAATATTTACAGGCGTGTCGCTCGTCTCAAGTGCATGCAGAATAAAAGGATTAAAAAAATACAACAACTTCTGAGTGACTTGGTGAAAGAAAAGAACGCCTGCCTGAGGTTGGTACAGAGCCTGATTTAAATGGAACAAAGGGTTCTGTGCCCTGACGGGTCCGTCGGTTCGCCCAGACTCCAAAAGCACAGACGCACCAGGCTTCTCAGGTGGTGATGTACACAAACACACATCGCCATATATTATGCTCTGATTTAAATTATTCCAGTAATGTGCATTTAGTCTTGGTGTGTTTTTGTCATTTAATTTGCCGTGATGGAAATGATGCAATTTAGAAAGCAACAGTTCAGGATGTTTGTTGGGAAATGTGTTTTAATGTAAATTTTATTCAGCTTAAAAAGCAAAAAGCGTCTCAGACAGTGAAAAATGACATAACAGCAAAGTGATGGGGAGTGACAACCAAGGGTCACTGGGTTAATAAAATATCAAATATTTCTATTGACTGAGCTTTTTAAATTTTGTTTGTTGTTTTATTTTGTTCTCACCCCCCCCCCCCCCCCCCCACACCCCTGTTTGGGATGCTGCACAGTCAGGATTTCTTGAAAAGTGCAAACAAGCCAAACAGAAATTAGCCTCAAAAGCTGCTACAGTTTACAGCAAACCCCCTCTGCTGGTCAAAATCTTACATCAGCAGGCAGATTCTGCTGTTCATCCATCCATCCATCCATCCATCCATCCATCCATCCATCCAGACCAGTCAAAGCTTTTCATCCTGCAGCTCTAAGCCACAGAAAGGTGACCCTCGCTCTCATAAGAGAGGATCTCCACTCTGAGGCTTTCAGTCAGGGGCTTTTATTTTATTTTATTTTATTTATTTATTTATTTTAGGTATACATATAAAAAAAAATTATCATATCTAGTGCCAATTGAGGTTCGATTCAGACAACGTTACACTTACATATGTTAAAATGCTCTTATGGGCAATACCATCATCAGATTTTAAAGAAACCGCCTCAGAGTTCTGCAGTAAACATTAAAAGTCTTCTTTTTTCTGACTGCTCTCACTTTCATATTTATAAAGTTTACACTTCAGTTTGAATAAACCTGCTGACAAAAAAAAAACCAAACAAGAAAATAAACTAACACTTAATCCGTTTGGCCAACATTCAAACTTTTTACTAAGTGCAGCCAGACAGAAGCTCAAGGAAACAAAAAGGCTTATGCAGGGAAGTAAATTTCATGGAAATCCTTTCATCAGACAGGCTTTTATGAAAAATTACAAATCACTCTCTAATCTAAATGAACCATTGCAGTATATGTGCAAAAGGAGAAAACAAAAACAGTTGATTAAAAAAAATCCTCAGGTTATTTGGGACACAGATAAAAAGTTAATGGTGTCACAAAATAAGACACTGACCCTCTCTCTCTTTATACAGTAGGAACAAACCACATCACCCTGTCAAGAAAAGTTCAAGGAAACTGAAACAATGAACCACTGTTCTCTTTATCTGCCTTGTTGTTGCCTTTGGTCAGAGTCAAGAAACTCAATTCCCAAGACGTTTAATTTTCCAGTCCGCTCTCGGCGCAGTATCAGTTACCAGAGAGTGAACTCCTGGATACCTGTGTATCAGCTGCAGCCTCCTTTTATTTTATAAAACTGTCAAAGATTCATGATTTATCTTCATTTGAAGTTATCTGAAAAATATTAATGAATGCAGCTCTGGCAAAAGTCCAGCCCAAACCTGACAAGTGCACTTTTTTTAAGCCACGTTTGTGAACTGCAGGCGAAAATCCTCTCTGATGGTTGAAGGTCTTGTTCTTTGACAGGAAAGAAAATGGTGATGCTGCAGGATTTCTTTCATGGCAAAGACATTAGCATGAAGACAGTAACCTGAGTTTTGCTTGTAGAGATGCTCAAAGTCCTCAACGAAAGAATTACAGTGCAACTGTTGTTTGCCAGCTCACGCTCAGCCGAGCGTGATGGTGTACAACTTAACTCCGCTCTGACTTAACGAGAAATGTAGCTGCTGAGATCTACAAAAGTCAGTGGTTAGAGGAGAAAATTAATCTAGTTTTAGAGGCAAATAATAACAAAACAATGTCTAATATGTAATCTCTTTATTTAGCTGAAAAGGCTTCTTTTTTCAGTCTGAAACAGCAAAGTAGGATAACTTGTAAAGATGGAATCTCCATGAAAAAATAATCATTTATCTGTCATCCATGTGGGAGTTCAGGTGGATTTTTTTTTAAATTTTTTATCAGGGTTCCACAGAAAGGAATTCACAAAGACTGAAGATGAAATACGGACCGTTGGTTTCAGTGGAATCACTACCGGCAGCCCTGAGAAAAGGAGATAAGTACCACTTTGACAAGCTTTGATCATAGGTACAGATATCCTTAGAATGTCTGTGATGATAGAACAATGAGATGATGGCTTTGAAATGCACAAGAACTTACTCCGGCTTTCTTTTTTTTTTTGTTCCCACCTTCTAACTCAGCCTGAATAGGAGCACCGTGTAGGGCTGGTGAACTCTGTTACCAACAGGAACCAAAATTTAAAAACTTTGTCTGAGGCACGGGACACTTTCAGCTGATGCATTAGCTCAAGTCAGATACCTGATATCATTTATTGGTTGCAGGTTCATGAACAAGAGTTTGATTTGTGTCACTTGACGTTCTGTTACTTTTTCCACATGAGAATCAGGAATGATCGAATGATCCCGCCTTCTTTCTGGCTTCAAAGTTAGCCAGCTGGCAACAGAAGTCTTTACTAAGTTATGTATTTATCAGTTGTTTCAAAGGGGAAAAAATGAGAAGATAAACAATACAGTAGTCCCTCGCTACTTCGCGGTTCGTTTATCGCAAACTCGCTCTGTTCCAGTTTTTCAAAATAAGATTGGACGTGACAGTTAATTGGCTGATTGGATGAGCCGCAGGATCGGCATTGGAATTTTTATTTAAAATAAATTATTTCAAATTATTTAGCACCTGCTGCACCTTTGTGCAGCCCAGAGAGGCAGAAAAGGCTTCCTGCTGCAGCTGATCAGCTGCTCTCCGTGCAGAATGGAGAAGTGGGCGTGGCCAAGTGCGCTGAAAGAGCTGAAATCATGACAATTTGTGCTCTTTTAGAGCATTTAGCATTTAGAAACATTGTTTAGAATATTGCAAGAGTGCGGGAAGGGTTTAAAATGTCTTAATATATGAATACAAAAATAAACTACTATTTACTACTGGTACTACTTTGCGGTTTTTCACTTATCACGGGGCTTCAGGTTACGGATCCCCTGTGATAAACGAGGGACTACTGTATTTTACATTTAAACTATCATTTTGGGGGATCAGATTTGGCCCACGGCTCTTGAGTTTGACATATGTGACGTCACTCTGGAGCATGAAGGGTCAAAAAAATGAAAGTGAAGATAGCTGACATGTCACGACTCAGCAGTTTGGGGTTTTGGAGCGGAGGAAGGCGGTGCGACGATGGCTGCTGTTGTATTCTAGGGGAGGGAGGCCATGCAGTTGTAAATACCGTGCGTACAGTGATTCATTGCGGTTGCCGGTTTTGTCAACAGGCAGCAACTTTTTCAATAAAGTAACAAAGGGATCAGTGAGCTTCGTGCTGGAGTCGGTTTTAGTGTGGCAGGTGTGGGGTGGGAAGAAGAAGGTGGAGATGTAACCTCACAAAGAAGAAAGATTCAGTTCATTGATACTTCTTTGAAAATGTCTCCAGACCGCAGTGCATCTCTAAAGCAAACATGCCTCCTACACTACCTGCCTGAGCTAAATGGAGACGCTGCGATTCTTAGCGGGGCCACCCACCTATAGGAAGGAAGAGACCTTTGTTTGATGGTCAAACCAGTCAAATGAGTCAGTTTGTTCCTCTCCAAACTCAACATGAACACAAAACATCCTTGTGTTGTTCTAACGTCAGTGCTTCTCAGGTTTCATTTGGGTTTCACTTCCTCCTGGATCCTGCTCATTAATCCTGCACTGATGCTGTTCTCCTGAAGGCTTAGATGCCTCAGGGGGAACTGCGTCCTGCAGAGCAACGCTCCCATGATGTCGTTTCCTCCCACGTCGCTGATGCCGTTCTTGTCAAGGTCCACCTGATGCAGACTCACGTTTTCTTTCAGCATGTCGGCCAGCAGCCTGACCCCTGGGTCGCCCAAGTTGTTCTCATCTAAAATGATCTGAGTCAGTGAGCTGTTTCCTTTCAGGCTGTCAAAAAGTTCCTTCCACGCTGCCAGATCCGCACCGCTGGTCTGCGCCAGCCCTAGGTACCGAAGGTGGGAGTGGGATCTCATGTAGGAGGCTAACACCTTGACCCCGTCGCTGCTCAGGCCATTTCCACCGATGTCCAGTTCCAAAAGGGCAAAAACGCAGAGAGAGCCCCACCCAGGGGTGAGCTGCTGCAGAGCGTTCTGCTCTGACGGGAACAGCAGCGCCTGCTGGAGGGAGGCAGCAGCTTGGACCGTTTGCTGCTGCAGCTCAGCTATTCCGGTTAGAAGGGTCAGAACTCCGTGGTCTCGCAGTTTGTTTCCAAACAAGCTGAAGGAAGACGAAAGTCATGAAATAATTATCTTTAACTTGTTTTTGAGCAATCCAGATTTAAACTTGTGATTGCAGAAGTATTTAGCTTGATGCATGCAGGATTTTTGTATAAATTCAGGCAAACATTCATCATGAATAAATGTTTTTAAAGTTTTACAGGAACGTTCGGTCGGGCCTTTTATTCCTCTGAAATAAATGATCACCTGCAGCTGAAGGAAATGTGCCTATAATGTTTTTAGCTGTTTCTGCGTGTATTTGTATGTCTGTATTGCTATCAAAATCTATCCTGAATCTCAGATTTTACAGATTTTAATCAGTCTTTTATTGTCTGGATGTTTATGAAGCGTTCACTCTGTCGTGATCCATTTTTTCTTCTGTACGTTTTCAGCATCTTTCTCTTTCCACAGTTTTTGTGCAACAAATCATAAATCAGAACGTTCAGCTCCTTCACAACAATCCTGCCATGACTTTAGGTATTGGTGCAGCTTTAGGTTTTTTATTTATATTTTGCCTTTTCAGACGTTTTTTTTTTCCTCAAAAAAATGAATTGAGCTCATTTTACCTCCTTCAGATCTTTAGATGTGTTTACAACCTTTTACTGGTTATTTCACTTTTTGTTCTGGTTCAGCTTCTTTCAGCTTCCTTGTGCAAATTTATGATTTTTTTTTTTTTTTTTGCTACTTTCAGCAAATGTCAGCTGTTTTTTCAGCTGTTTTGTGGTTCTTTCAGATTCTTTCTGCTAACTACAACGTTGTTGTGCTTCTAACTTCTTTCTGCTAATTTCAGCTTGTTATGCTCCTTTCAGCTTATTTATGCGAGTTTAAGCTTTATGTATTTATTTATTTTAGATAATTTCTACTTTTTAACCCATTTCAGCTTAACTGGGCAAAGTTCTTTCTGCTTTCTTCTGCAAATTTAAACTTGGTCAACATTTTCAGCTACCTTTTTAGATTTTTTAGCTAATTTCAGCTGTTTTCAGAAAAATTCAAATTTTGTGTGTTTATTTCTGCTACTTTCAGCCTAATTAAATTATTTATGTTAATTTCAGTTTGTTATGCTCCATTCAGCTGATTTCAGTTTTGGTTATTTCATTAGTATTTAGCTGTGCTGTGCTAATTTTCAGCTAATTCCCCATTTTATGCAATAATTTCAAATTTTTTTCAGCATAATTCAGCAAAAATGTGCTTTCTCCACTTCTTTCTGGTAAATTAAGTTTGTTTCTGCTTTTTAGCTACTTTTCAGCTGTTTTTGCTTGTTTCAGCTTATTTCATATAATTTCCACTTTTGGGGCTAATTTCTGCTTCTTTCAGTTTAATTGGGCAAAAGTGTTCTTTCTGCTTTCTTCTGCTAATTTAGGCTTGTTCTACATTTTCAGCTACCTTGTTGGTGTTTTTGTAGCTAATTTCAGCTGCTTTCAGATAAATTCAAGATTTTCATGGCAATTACATTCTGCTACTTTCTGCCTAATTAACTTCTTTATGCTAAGTTCAAGTTTAAGCTTTTTTCTGCTAGTTTCAGCTTTTGTGCTCTTTCAGCCACTTTTTAGCTCTTTTGATGCTGTTTTTAGCTTTTTCAGATAATTCCACAGTTTTTAACTCATTTAAGCTCTTTCTGCTTCCTTCTAGTTTAAGCATTTTTCTGCATTCTCAGCTACTTTTCAGCCATTTTTTTTGTGCAAATTTCCGTTTTTTAAAGCTAATTTCCCAAATTTTGTGCAAATTTCTACTCGTTTAAACCTAATTCAACAAATATGTGTCTTTTCTGCTTGTTTCTGCTAAATTAGGCTTGTTCTACCATTTTTTGCTAATTTCAGCTGTTTTTCAGCAAGTTCTTCTGCAATAAGCATTCACACTACATTTTCACAGGCAATGCAATTCATCTAGTTCACAATAAAGCTACAATTGCTAAAATTTTGGAGTCAAGCTAATTCAGCCTTAGGAAACATAAAAAGGCTAGAACTCTGCTAACTTCTCGGGTACTGAGTTAATATTTGACGATGCAAATGACCATCATTCTAAATACATGCTTAAAGTGCTTCCCACTGTGTTTGGCATTAACAGCTGCATTAATGAATTATTTCATAAATCGCATTAGCTTGTACAAATTTAGAAACCACTGTTGTTTTTGTCTGGAAGTCATTCTTTTAAACTATTAAAACAATTGAAGGAAAGTCTTGCAGCTGTAAGCGTGTTGCCAAGACTCTTGTGTTTCCTAAATACATCTTTAATATGTTAATATTTACCTTTATTTTTACTGCATCGTGTGTCATTATCCATGTGCTCAAACTTTTCAGCTCTGTCAGCGTGTCCAACCCCGTGCCACAGAGGTAAGCTCTTTAACACTGTCTGGATTTTGTGGAGAAAAAGGAAATAACTCTGAAGCACCGCAGGCGTTTTACTTTGTTCTCATAAAAAGATGGATTTCTACGTTCAGTAGTGGAAAAACTGATTTTTTTAGGCTGTTGTTCACTCTTGAATTTGATCCTTACTTTTAGTGTCTCTTGAATTCTGTTTTTTTTTTTAATTATTATTTTGTTCCAGCTGTTTTTGTAAATAATAAACAGAAGATGCTCCAGTGTGTGTGTCTTCAAGTGCCTTTTCATGTGTTCAGTTCTTGCTCCTCAGGTTTGGGGTTGAGTCGGCTCATTAGAGCCAGAAACTTACTGCAGGCTTTTCACCAGCGGCTTCACTCTCAGGATGTCCAGCAGGATGTGAGCGCCGAAGGGGCCGATGAGGTTGAGGTTCAGGTTGAGCAGCGTGACTTCAGACGAGCTGCTCTTCAGGACCCCTGCCAGGCTCAGGAGAAGGTCGTCCGTCAGGTCTGTGTTCCTCAGAACCAGCTGCTCCACCTCATCTGACGTTTTCAACACCGTCATCATGGCGTCGAGCTGCGATCACAAAAATAAACATTTTTAGGTTTTGTACATTCTGTTGTGTATGGCCCACAACCAAAAGGCAAAGTGTCGGTTATCAAAGTATCTCATGAAGCATTAGACATATTTTGATGAAACTTAGCAAAAAGTAATTATTGAGTTATCATCAATAACTGATTGACATTTGAAAACTAGCAGAATCAAAATGGCTGCAGTGAGCTGACTGTAAAAACACAAAAATAGTTGTAACACAAAAGATTTTACATAAGTTGACATAAAATTTAGTGTGGTAATATCTGAGACTGATTTCAAACGTATGAACGTATCTCTATTACTTTGCAAAAGATCTTTACTTAAAGTTTTACCAATAATTATTTTGGGTTTAATTATAATTTAATTTTAATACTATTTTTAATTATATTTATTTATTTTATTATCTATTTATTCATTATATTTATTATTTTTATTTTGTTTATTAAAAAATTATATGTTTTAAAAAAATTATTTTTTATTATTTTGTGCTTTAATAATAATTTAATTTAAATATTATTTATTTATTTTATTATTTATTATTTATTTATTTGTATTTTATTTATTAATCTTTTTCAAATGTTTAAATTTAAAATTATTATATTATTAATTATTTTTGTTTTTCTAAAATACATATATATTTTAATAAATAAATAAATATATAAATATATATATATATATATATATATATATATATATATATATATATACTTTGTTCATATAAACAACAAACACATATTTTAATGGAGTTTTCTTGTGAAATCAACAGATTTCTTCTAAACTTTAATTTGTTGGAAGCATGATGTTTTTTTCATGGTCTGACCAAAACTACAACTACCGTACAACTACAACTCTGTCATTTGTCAGTGTAAGAAGAGAGTTGAAAACTATGACATAAAGGCAACAAGCCGTATGCATTCCTTCAAAGAACGTTGCACTTTTAATTTAGCTTTTAGCTTTTGTGAAACGTCAGGAAACACTTTCAGGTTCAAAAGTTGAAAAATATTCCCAAAGCGTCAAAAATCGACAAGACTATGAATTTTAAACCTTATCCACTGAGTCTTAGAAATATTTCATGAAGCCGTGTTCTAAAACAACGACCTTTTTTTTTTTTTTTTTTTTTTGTACATTTGGACCTTATAATATGTTGACTTATTTATGTTTCTTTGATTCTTGTGGGAAAATATACCATGTACGAGCTCAAAACATCATAAAAAATGCTGAAAAGAGAATTTGTTGCACAGACGCGTCACCTTTTCTTTCACACAGAAAGATTTTCAGCTTTCAGACCACACCAGTACCAAAATGAAGTATTTACTGTTCCTGCACGAGAGTCGCACAGCTTCAAATTCTTATTCCGACAGAGACGTGAGCAGGAAGGTGCTGCAGGTTTCCTGCTCAGAGATAAAAGTCCAGAGAGAAAGTGCCCGCCAGCCACTTGGCTGCACCTGAAGGCATCTTTCAGCTACTGGAAGTTTTCTCATCATATCCTTATGATGGAGCCAAGCACCTGCCAGCTCCAGATAAACCTCAGAACCATTTGGTGCAACCGTTTGTCAAACACTGAAATAAATCATTAGAATAGATTGAATTTATTGTAAAATAGTCAGGCTTTTAATCACACTAATTCATTCCTAGAAAATGTTGATGATTTGTTCTGCTGAGGAAGTTCTTTTGTTTAGTTTGTTTTTCTCAAAGAGTTCAGAATAATCAATTTAAAATAATCTGTTCATGGCAGTCATTGGTTTATGAGGAGAAACACATGGTGTGAATATAAACCAGCAGCTTTAAAGTTTTATAATAATCCTGAAGTTTGCCTCATTTTCGAAATGCATGTCAGATCGTTTACCAGCCAGGATTTTTTTTTTATATTATTTGCATTTTATGTTAATAACACGTTTACACACAAACCTAAAAGTGATTGAAGGTTTGGCAGGAAGGCATTACTGACACGTGGTGGTCAAGTTGAACTTAACAATTAAAAAGTTACGGAATCACATCTTATAGGGTCATTTAGAAAATAAATTATTCTCTTTTGAAGAATTTTACTGGAAAAATCTGTATGTGTATATTAATTATTGTGGTGTTTGCTTTCAATTATCTTAAATTGTGTTTCCTTTTTTATTGAAAAAATCTATAAGAAATAAAAAAAAAAAATCAAATTGGTTCTGAAACGCAACATATATTCATGAATCTTGTCAAATGTAAACTTCACAAATAATGTATGAAGAAAGACATAAAGTGCTGCCAGGAAATGAATAAATAATGTTTTTTTGTAGACAGCAGGGTTATGGTTTTAGAAAAAGGTTTCATTGTAAAACGTTTCAACAACAAAAAAACAAAACATTTCATCAGGTCTCTCTTGTAAATGAGTCCTCGAGGCTCAGTGGGATTAACCGTTCTAAATAAAGGTTGAGTTTTAATCTCTAATCGTTGAGCTAAACTGGAATGCACTTTTGGTTGAACTTCAAGAATATCATAACAATTTTCTGCTATATAACACCTTAAATTTAAAATGTTCATATCTCAATAGAAAAAATAGTTTACATGAATGTGTACATGCGAATGAATTTAATATGTTTGTAAATGTAAACATGTGTATTTACATATATATTATGCAGATATTACATATAAGTGAATGCATGTAAAAAAGCCGAACACAACTATTAAAGAACTGTTTATATGATAAATATGGGTGTATGAAATTATATGTCCTGAGACAACTTCTATTGTGATTGGGTGCTATATAAATAAACTGAACTGAATTGAATTAAATGCACGTGGAGACTTCCTCCCATTAGTTTTCTTGGATATCGTTTTTAGATATTCATCTTTTTGTTTTAATATATAAAAAGCTCAAACACTGGAATAAGTGTAAGTTGTTTAAGCCAAAAATCTGATTTTATTTCAATAAAAATGTTGTGGATTGACTTGAGGTGAGTGGTTAACAACGCTGCTCTGTGCCATGTGTGCCAAAAATGTCTAATAAAGTGGAGGAAAACATAAATACGTCGCTTCGTCGTATTCGTCGCATCTATTATGCGTAAACTCTGACGCGTGGCGTTTGTTAAGCGTCGCCGTTGACCACCCGGAAACATGGGCCAGTGTTGTTCCAAAAATCGGTCGGCTGCCAAATGGCGGCCGCGGGAGCATGCACGGGAGGACCTTACCAAGAATTTAACAAGATTAACACTTAAAAACAATTATTTGTTTGCTCGACATTATAGTAAAAGTGCGTCTCAGTTGAACTTTTCCTTAATAAATGCACTTTATTGGTCAAATCAGCTGCATTTCATCTGGGCGGTGCGGTGAAATGCAGCTGATTTGCTCTTTGCTCCAGGAGTTCCAGAGCGAGACAAAGGTGGCCCCTACGGCAAGCCAAGTGTCTTGTTAATATACACTTTTACCTATTAATGAGACACTTGGCTTGCCATATTAGTCGAGGGCTCTCTAGAGGCTGAAAATGGTAGTGATCAATATTTTCCATGTTAGAATGAATGAAATTGTCAGATCTCAGCCAAATGTTGGGTTATTATTATTATGGGGGGGGGGGGGCATATATTGGTCATTTCGGTGTATAAGTCTCAGGACTTGCAAAATTATGCAAAACGGTGTGACTTATATGGTGAAAAATATGGTAATCGTTTAAGTCATCATTTTGTTAAATCCTCAATACTGATGCAACATTTTTCAGTCAGGTCATCTGGACAGTTTCTTTTTTTGTGCTGAAACGTTTCGCCTTCGATCCGGAAGGCTTCATCATCATCTGTCATCAAGGAAGAGGGTCGGCAATGGTGGAGGGGGCGTGACAAAGAGACCAACTTATCACCAACATAACTGGTTTGTTCCACTTTGGAGTAAGTTGTTGGGGGAAGAATCAGTTTTGTTGTGTGTTTCCTTGACTGATGAAGCCTTCTGGATCGAAGGCGAATCGTTTCAGCACGAAAAAAGAAACTGTCCAGATGACCTGACTGAAAAATGTTGGATTGTATACCTGGATTATTGAGCATGGACTTTGTTGTTCCTCAGTACTGATGTTGGAATTAGTGGAACAGTTACACAAATAGAGAACTTCTACATACATCTGGTTGTTTCTCTTTTATTTCATTCCCAAAAGTGTTTCTGGCAGAAACGCAGTCAGCTTGTGTTGGACACACACCTGCGCCTGCAGATCATGTTCCTCCACTGCCTCCTCTTCGCCTGGGTTCTGGCAGGTCTCGCCTCCTTCCTCCTCCTCGGGCGGCGGCATCGTGTCACTTTCTGCACTGAGCTCCACGTCTGAGCCTTGATCCGTGGGGCACGACGAGAGCCTCTTTTGGAGCCGGCACCTCTCCAGAACTTGGTGCACAGAGAGAAAATGAAACAAGCCAGGTGCCGTGGCACCGTGTGTTAGTTACACCTACTTTAAATGAGAGCGTGGAAAACACAAGGTTCAGTTTGTGCAAAAGAAGCAGGACTGCTGATATTTCTGTATACGCAGGTGTTTCTCTGTTTCTGTTTCCTTCGGTTAAAGTTTAATATGACTCAGTGACAGCCCTCCAATGGGCTTAATTTTATTCCTGCTATTATTTAATATCTTTACTCACTGTTTGCCTTGAACAAGTGTTTGTTTGGTGCTCGGGTCAACTCGGCGCTCATTTCCACACATTCTTTGTAGAAGTCCTTTGGTTTCTCCACGTCTCTGGTTCTCCCATCTGACTCCAGGTCTTTCTGATTCTCTGTGTTCTGCTTCGTCAATACCTCCTTATCCTGAAATGAAACTTCAGAAAGAAAACACTTCTTGTTCTTTCTCTTTTTCTGTCCACAAGGCCTATAAAATGGAAATACCAGATGCAGATGGCCTGAAGGGTCATTTGCATCTCGATTTGTTTCTCCATCATTCTTTACAGGAATGAAACTAACTGAAATTGTTTCATTAAACGTCTTCAGCATTTTTTTGTAGGGATGAGCTGTGCCAGCCACCTTCCATGGCTGTGATGTTAAACTTATCTAAGAAGAATTGAAGCCATTTTGGTCAAATCTTGTAAATAACATTAAATGCGACCTCGTGATGTTGTAAAATCTTCTGAGTTGTGTTAGCACATAAAGTGTGTGTCATGTGTGAATCTCATCAACTATCACACCATTTTTTTTAGCTCAATATCTACATAAATGACTGAGTTGTAGCAGTTTTTATGTTGGATAACGTTGATAATCTGGCCATCTTGAATTGGGGGGACCCTTTGATGCCAAAGTTTTGAGCAAAATGCTCAAAGTATATGTTGTGTACAAAACTAACCAAAGTTTTAGCTCAATTTCTATAAATTTGACTGAGCAAAAGCTTTTTGAATGTTTGCAAAAAAAAAAAAGAAAAAAGTTATAATCTTGAATGGGCTTGACTCCAAAAAATAATCAGTTGTAAACGTAGACTTGATGATTATATCGCCGTCCGACCACGGCGCCCTTTTCGGCTCGTTTGTTCCCAGGTTGAGAGAAGACTCGCAATGACTCAATAAAAACAGAGAAGAATAAGATTTTTACCAAAGTTCATGCTCAATAATCCAGGTATAAAATCCAGTAATGTTCAGTCAGATCATCTGGACGGTTTCTTTTGTGGGGGTGACGTTTCATCCTATATCCAAAGGATTTCCTCAATCCGAGAAGCCACCAAACAAAACTGATTCCCACAAACAGCAAACTCCATAATGGGAAAAAAATAACAGTTTGTGCTAAAATGGTCCCTGGGGCCCGCCCTCTCCTCCGGTGCCTGCCTTCTTCCTCGTCAACCCCTCTGAGACAGTCATGCCAAAGTGGTTCAAAACATCACTGACGAGTTGACGAGGGAGAGGGCTGGCTCCAGAGGCCATCTTTGCACCAGCAAACTGTTTTTTTTTCCACTATAGAGTATGCTGTTTGTGGGAATCAGTTTTGTTTGGTGGCTTCTCGGACTGAGGAAGTCCTTTGGATGAAGAACGAAACGTCTCAGCAAATAAAGAAACCGTCCAGATGACCTGACTGAACATTGTTAAACAAGTATTTTTATTTTTTTTACCATTTAATGTCGGTAAGGCAGGAAAAGTTACAGGCTCAGCGCTGAGACCTCAATCCGACACGTTATCGTAAGTGTCTCGGAGACGAAGCCCTGAACCCAGGAAGTTCCTGGGTTTTACAGATTCTACACGCTGCCTATGGTAAAAGGCGGAGTTCAGCCTCAGTGCATCAGTAATTATGCTATATGTCGACCAGAACCAGTCCTATCTGGTTTAAACTGATGGGTCAGCGGATGTATTGTAACTGTCCAAAATGAGTGTGCAGGCTTCTAGGTGATAAGCAACTCTAAATATGAAAGAGGAACCGATAAAACTCATTTCTGAGCAGTTGAACCAGTTCAGGCTGGTCAGAACCAGAACTCATGTCTGCCTCTTGGTGGGGCGGGCAAGGCAGGGTTCAGCTTGAGGATACATCCAACAATTATGTTCTAAGAGTTTCATTCAAATCCATCTAGTGATTCATGAGATATTTTGCTAACTGACACAGCTAACAGTTGTCAAAACAGATCTTACATGATCCATTTGAACTTGGCTTAGGACTTGCCCTCAGCTATGAACGCATCAAATTTTAGCTCAATATCTGTACAAACATTTTAGAAGAAGTTATTTTTGTGTTTGCTGAGGTTGCTTAACTGTGGCCGCCATCTTGATTGGGACTGACTCCAAATGTTCAGCTGTTAAAACTGCGTATCCAGATATAACTTTCTGAGTTCATTCTAATCCATCAAGTGGTTCATGAGATGTTTGGCTAATGCTGCAGACAAAATAACACACAGACATGAGGGAAGACATTGTTGCTCCACTTTTGTCTAAAACTTCAGCAACAGGCGACGATGCTGGGCCTTAAATTTCCTACAGTACCATTACTTTCCGCCGTACACATCACACTGCTGTATAAGTCGCATCAGTCCAAATATGTCTAATAAAGTGGGAAGAAAAAAACAGAAATACGTCGCTTCGCTGTATAAGTCGTATCTATTATGCGTCACCGCTGACCACCCGGAAACGGTGGTCGGTGTTGTGTCAAAAATCTATTGGCTGCCAAATGGTGGCAGTGGGAGGGTGCACGAGAGGACTTCAACAAGAACTTAACAAGATTAACACTTAAAAACAATTGTTTCTTTGCTCGAAATTATAGCAGAAGTGTGTCTCAGTTGAACTTTTCCTTAATTAATGCACTTTGACGGTCAAATCAGCTGCATTTCAAAAATCAATTTGTGGCTACGGGAGCGGACAGAGTGACGACTCGCTGTGCATTTCTTCGAAAAGGAACTAGATTAACACCTAAAAACAATTATTTGTTTGCTCAGAATTGTAGCAAACGTGTGTCTCAGTTGAACTTTTCCTTAATAAATGCACTTTAATGGTCAAATCAGCTGCATTTCGCCGTGGCGCCCAGGGGAAATGCAGCTGATTTGACGTTTGCTCCAGGAGTTCTGGAGCGAAACGAAGGTAGTGTATGGCAAGCCAAGTGTCTCATCAATAGCCACTTTTAGCTATTAATGAGACACTTGGCTTGCCATATTACTCGAGGACGCTCTAGTGGTTAAAAATGTTAGTGTTCAATACTTTCCATGTCAGAATGAATGAAATCGTCAGATCTCAACCGAAAATTAGGTATAAATATGGGAAAAAAACATAAATAAGTCACTTCGCAGTAGGGCATGCTCATGTATGCAATAAGTTGTGACTTATACAGTGGAAAGTACAGTAATAAAACTCAAACAGGTCAGACACTCACTGGGAGGTTTGGGGGCTTTGTTTGACGGCAGCTGTCCAGTCTGCACCGCTGTGACATCGTTGGCTGTTTTCAGGAGTTTCTGTGTTTTTTTGGGCCGGCCTTCAGATTTTTCTGTCATCGCTGATCTCATCGAGTCCTTGTCGTCTCGCCTGTCCTCACCCCTGTTATTTACAGCTGCTTTGCCTTTGCTCTCCTTCTGGTTAGTTTGACCCCTGCGTCTTTTCTTCTTGGAGGTTTGTTTCATTCCAGCTGAAACAAGGTCCTCGCTGTCAGTGGATCCCCTTTCTTCGATGCGTTTGCTTGTCCTCCTTACTGATTTTTTCTCAGGTTTGGCCGGGATAAAAAGAGGGGACGACGACTCGATGTTGTCTGCATGGGAGATATGAGAGACAATAATACTTTCTGGTAC
Source organism: Nematolebias whitei (assembly GCF_014905685.2). NCBI lineage: Eukaryota > Metazoa > Chordata > Actinopteri > Cyprinodontiformes > Rivulidae > Nematolebias > Nematolebias whitei. Next base: position 8,891,816 of record NC_056505.1, read on the forward strand.
ACTGTGTCTATAAACAAGCCAACTGAAAGAAAGAACTGGGCTTGATGTCAAAAAATATTGATGAATAAGCTTTAGAAAGTAATGGAAAATTGAGACACTCGTTTCCAGGCTTTGTACCATTGCCAGTGTTCTGCTCAAGAGGGAGAATTACGTTTTCCTCTGTGCTGTTGTTCAGCTGCTGGCAGGAGCTGTATTTGTTTCGAAGACTAGTACATCTGGAAAAAAAAAAAAAAGATGAAAAATGTGCTTTCATCAACAGCTGTATTTGTTCCCCAGCACCCACATCATCCCCTTGTGTTGGACAGTTCGCCTCGTTTTTTTTCTCAGGTCTCAGGTCAGATTAGCTCAATTTGTTTTGACTGGAAATTTTACTTGATTTATTTTCTTACTTCTCTGCCAACATCTGACTTTCCCTCCACTAAACGGATGAAATCTGACCTGCAGCAGGGTATCCCACCAGCCAGCCAAGTCAGCCTGAAGCAGCTCTTCCTGCCCTGCTGAAAGCCGGGAGCGTAGCGGTACTCGCAGCAGGAACTGATCCTCGTCACCATCAGGCCGTTAATGTAAAACGTGGCACTGAAAGGGAAACCTCTGTGTCTCTGAGACACAAACTGGAACTGCTCTGAATGACCAAACAAGACAGAAAATAATGCCAGGTGTTTTAATATGCGATATTTCAGTTCTATTCAATTAATGGTCAGCAAGAGCATTTAAAACAAAAATGGTCTCCCTCAAAGCTGACAGAATCCCAAATTGATTTGTCTAAATATATAAAACATATCACATACTGACATTTCATGTTAAGTTTCTGAACGTCTGAGTGTGTCGAACACAATTTTTATTGAACCACGGCACAGTTTGGGTAGAGTTGTGCACCTGTTAGCAGTTGTCTGATTGACCCATTGATCCATCCATCCATCCATTTTCTTTACCCGCTTATTCCATTTTGGGTCACGGGGGTCGCTGGTGCCCATGTCCAGCAATCATTGTGCGAGGGGCGGGGTACACCCTGGACGGGTCGCAAGTCCATCACAGGGCCACATAGAGACAAACAAGACAAACAACCTTTCACTCTCTCACTCACACCTAAGGACAATTTAGAGTTACCAATCAGCCTAACATGCATGTTTTTGGACTGTGGGAGGAAACTGGGGTACCCGGAGAAAACCCACGCATGCACGGAGAGAACATGCAAACTCCACCCAGAAAGGCCCCTGGACCGGGGTTTGAACCAGGGACCTGTTCGCTGAGAGGCAGCAGCTCTACCAGTTGTGCCACCGTGCTGCCCCCCATTGATCCAACCTGTTTAAAAGGCAGTGAGACTGCAGCATGGACAGAAAACAGCAGCAAAAGTCACAACAGATCATTTCACTGCAAGCCAACAAACCAAAAAAGTTAACCCCAATACAAAACAAATTGGGGCATTGTTTAAAATATAATAAAATGAGAATGTAATGATTTGAAACTCTTATAAAAGCATTGCATGCAAGATTGTTTTATAATAATAATAATAATGTCATCACAATGTCAGCACTGTATGTTTCCATACAATGGCGAAATTAGTCTCTGCATTTAACCCATCCACCACCAGGTGGTGCAGTGGGCAGCTATGTCATATATATTGAAATTAAAATCCTGTACCATTTTAATAAAAAGTTTAATTTTACAGCAGCTTAACATCTTAAATGAGTAGGAACTAGGCAAGAAAAGGCTGTAAAAGTAGGTGGTACATAATCTGTACTTTTTGTCTGTTATCTTTGTGTTTATCTTTTTTATTCCTGATTCTTGTGTTTGACTCTGTTCCCAGTGTGTGTCTCCCTCTAGTGGTCTGTCTCAGCTATTGCTCCCTCATGTAATTAGCTTCTGCCACCACCTGTTGTCTCTCCATGCTGTAAGTCTACGTCTCCTGTTCCTGTTGCTTGTTCCACACCTCGTCCTGATTTTGTCTCCATTAGAGGCTGAAACTCTCAGAAGTAAAGATGGGCCTTGGCCACTAAAAACAGTGAAACAATTACCCTCCATTATGAACTATAGTTCATAATAGCATCAAAAATTTTCAAGAATCTGGCGAAATTTCCCTTCTCAAAGGACAAAACCAAAATCAGTACTGGCCCGTGATCTGCAGGCCCTCAGGGGCCACTGCATTAAAAACAAGTCTGATTCTGTCCGGACGTCACTCAATGGACTCCAACACGTCAGCAAATCATTGTTTGCATACACAGCTCACTGTGCCATTTGCAAATGCTGGTTAAAGCTCTATCATGCAATAATGAAGTCGTAAGTGAACAACATCCAGAAACGCTGCAGGCTTTTCTGGACTAAAGCTCATTTAAAATGAACTGAAGCAAAGTGGAAAACTGTTCTGCAGGCAGATAAATAAAAAAACTGACATGTTTCTTTGGAAATCACAGAAAGCATGTCCTCCCAAGAGGAAAGGGTCTACAGTTCAACGGTCTGACTCTCTGTTCATATGGGGGTGCATTACTGCCTGGAGTATGGGCAGCTTACACATCTGGAAAGGCACCATCAATGCAGAAAAGTGTAAATTGGTGTTAGAACAAATTATACATCTGTCCAGATGGCAGCAAGACAACGCTCATTTGAAAACATTCATGAATCAAAAGCTCTGCTAAAGAAGACTCAGGACAGTTGAACAGCTAAAATCCTCCATCAGACCAGAAGGAGACAACATTCCCCTTCAAAAACTCCAACAACTGGTCTCAGTTTCAAGCTTTTTACAGACTGTTGTTAAAAAGAGGGGCTGCAACAGGTAGAATAAGCAAGAAGTCTCATTAGAAATCCCATCTAGCAATTATAATTTTCACTTTTTACATCCAGACCGGCAGTGAGCATAATGATATGTATGAAGTGCAATCTAGATCAATACAAGGCATGACATTTATATATAGGGACATTATAGCTTTGTCTTTTTTATGTCATTGCCACAATTCCAAGGGGGGTGAGGATGAATGGAGGACGCAAATGGAGATCTTTCCAAACAACGTGAACTGAACTCAAATAAACTCAGAAACAGTTCCAAAAGGCAGCAGCACAGTGGTGAGGAGACAACTACAGGATTTGACGATTCCCAATAGAAAGCCAGCACTTTACAGGAAAATAACTGTTTATAAAACATTTTTTTTAATTCTTCACTGGCCCTGGAACAAGGCGCACGCTTTCTCTTCCCTCTCCCTGTTCTCCTCCTGTTTTTTGCACTGTCTGTGCATTGCAGCTCCTATTTTTGCACATCTTTCGAAATGAAAACTACTGTTTTGGATCTGACCAACTGGACTTTCGACACAAATGACAAAATCTTTTCAACAAAGCGACAAGATCCTGGAGAACCCTCATCTGCTCGGATGACACGTACAGCTGGATATATCTCTGGGGAAGTGGAATGTGATGTGTCTACCTCTGTCGATCGAGGACACCAAAATTGCATATAATTGGATTTATGATAACAGGTTTCCTGTTTTTGGAATTGTTTGGTTCCTGGTTTATCAACATACAAAGAAGATGGCCGCAGCTAATTTGGCCCTCGTCAGGCTGCTGCCTATGTGAAGGTTTGGTTCGTGCTTTGTGGACTCAAAATCAGCTGATTTACGAGCTAAACCATAAGATGGAAGTGATTGGTGAGAATCGCAGGCCACCTGTAGCTTTGGGACTCGACAGCATGAAACGACCTTGAAGAGACTCGTAAGCACGGACCAGTAGAATGCACCCTAATCTGGCCATTTCGGATTTTGGAAGTACCAGTAAGACTTAAGGCTGACAAGAAAAATAGACTGCCTGCATAAATCAACAATTATAGCTTATCTGAATCTGAATCTCGGTACAATGATAATAAAGCTTATTCTGAAACAAGTTAGTGTGGGACAAATCAGTGAGGGAACCAAATTTATTAACAACATTTAAAATAAACTACAAATCTGTTTAATGAAAATATAATAAAATTGGTGATGCATGCAATCAGTCTTCAGTCGAACGTTTTGATTGATGTAACAGTAACACATTTGCTTTTTAATCATTTACAGCTGAACTAAGACAGCTTCCTTATAATTAAACTTTTTATGTTTTATTGTTTTACCTCCTGGAGTGATCAGGTCTTTGAAGACACAGATGTTCTCCCCTCCATTTATTTGCTGAAGCACCTTCAGTTCATCCTGGATCCACTTTAAGCTCGACCCTCGACGGCCCTGACCCAGGTAGGTCATTGTCACGGTTACATTTGATTTCTTAGCCTCTTTTAGGACTTGGAGGTTGTTCTGGTATGAAAACAGAACATGGAGGGGGATGAGTTCATTTTTAATAGTATAATTATTTAGAAATCATTTGCCGAAGCAGTCACCTGTTTTTCAGTGTGACCTCTTATTCTCTGAGAAGTGAGCGACGAGACGGATCCTCTTCGTCGGTCGTGTAAGTACGAGCAGGACTGACTCAGACTCCGGGGGATCGAGTTCAGACTGGAAGATCTTCTGGGGATGGCTGGAAGGTAAATGTCTCCTTTTCCTGGTCTGTTGGGACCAACTGCTGGTCCGTTCAGCTGGGTTTGAAAAATTAATTTTGAATTAAGTTGTAGTTGTACTGGAAAATACTGATATATTAAAACCTTTGTAAGGTTTATTTAAGTCTTTTTAAATGGTTTAATTCTCAAAACAAACATTTAAAGTCACCTTACCTTGTAGATTTCTACAGTGTCGGGGTTCTCGAGGAGAAGTTTGCTCTTTGCTCTGATCAGACTGGCGAAGGACTGGATCATTTTCGTGTCTCTCGGCTGAGCTGGTATCTGCATCAACATTAAAGACCCATCAGAAGCGAAGACAATCATCTCTGTCGTTATGATAATTCACAAACCGGTCAGAAAGGTGATGACGTGCACTCACAGGCGTGTCTCTGTCTCCAGCAGCAGCTCCTCTGTAAACCCCATCCTGAAGTCGAGTCCTGCTGTTTCTCCTGATTCTTCTCGTCTCCATTAGGCTCGTGCTCTGACACAAACAGCTGCTAACAGTCGCCTGCGTCAGAGTGTCACGCTCCGTTTTAGTATTTACTCCCTGAAAAGTTTCATGACTCCAAAACTCTTTAACTGGCTAAACCTATTCCGAAATTTCGGCTGCATAAAAAGGAGCAGCAAAATAGTCAGGGTACTCAGGTGTCGAAACGTTCAGCTCATTCAGGAGGTGCGTGCTGTGACTTCCGCTTCTTGTAACCTTTATTATTTTAAATAGATTTATATTTTCCTTCAGAGATACAGTATGTTGAGATCTCTTCAGTTCCTACAAAAACTAAATCTGCTTCAGCGTGCTCGCTCCGTTTTTGTCTTCTTATGTTACTGTGGTGGCGCAGAGGTTGGAGAAGGTGGGCCTGTGATCGCAAGATCGCTGGTTCAACTCCCAGTACTGACAACATCAAAATGTTGGTGGGATTGGTGAAGCACCCACACCTGCCCCACTCTGGGCCCTTGAGCAAGGCACTTAACCCCCACCATCTGCTCCCCTAGTTAGCAGCTCTCTGCTCCACACAGAGGGCTGTGGTAGCTCGGTGGTCTGTGGTTGCGTCAGGAAGGGCATCCGGCGTAAAAATAATTGCCAAGTCTTCATGCAACTTAGTTCACTGTGGTGACCCCTGATGAAGGGAGCAGCCGAAAGAAGAAAAAAGTTATTGTTAATTTCTAGCTGTTTTGCTACTCTTAGCTGCTTTTACGTTGTAGTGTTTTTCCTATTTTCTTACTTTTAAACTAGAATTTTGCTTCTTTTATATTTTTAGCTAGAGTTCTGCTTCTTTTAGATTTAAAACCTCAGTTTCAGCTTCTTCGCTACATCGCAGCAATCATTCAGCACTCAGCTTCACAGTTGGGGTTGCCAGATAGGAAATTACAAAATATTGTGCTGTTGCTTTAACATTGTTTTATTTGGACCCAAATTGTTGTATTTGCTGAGTCAGCATGCGCTTTCTTGCTTAGCAGATGGGTGGGTTGGGAGGGGGTTGCACTTTTGTCACCTAATAGGGGGGGTGGGGGTAAGAAGAGGTGTGCTGTGATTGGTGAACATGTGACCAGAGGGAAGTCTGGCTGGTCAAATTGGACTAACTGATCATATGAATAAAAGTGAGGAGTTTATGGTGCACATAAATGTCAAAACTATCATATTTGTGTAGCTTTTTTAAGAACTGTTTATTGTTTATTGTATAAATACAATAATTATTGTACATCTGGCAACACTGGTCACACTGCACTTCTGCAGAAAATGTCATTCCTCTAGTTTATATTTCATTAACTTCTCATCCTGATTTGGAAACAGCTAAAATTAGGCTGTTTCTAAAAGGATGTTTTAAATTACTTTGTTAATTCTTTGATATAAAATAGAATTACTGATAAGAAATGTAAAAGTTTTGAATCAGATTACTACTGTATATGAAAGCCTTTCATCATCTTCCTGATTTGTGCTGTGAAGTGCAACACCTTTGACAGAGGGTGTTCTGTACTTGTGAGGAAAACTTCAGCAAGAGGGTTAGGGAAAAGACATGTTTTTATCAGTGAGTGGGAATGTGGAATATAACTGAGCCAGGCAGGAGGATATGAAGTCGTGAGATTATAATTTGCAGGTGAAAATGGATTATTTTTTCTCACTTGAGCTGCAGGGTTGCTGTGATCCTGCTGCTCAGTGCGTCCTAAAACCTGCTTTAGCTCAGAGCTCCTTTCCTATTTTAAGAACCTAAAACGTGTAAAAAAGAAAATTTGCCGCAAAAGGAAACTATATTGAGATGACTTTGTGTTTCAACCGGTGACTAACAAGCCAACACTGTTTATTGTGCAGCACCTGAAACCCAATCACTGCATGATTCTACAGAACTGGCTGCTTCAGAGTGAGGAGGCAGCAGGCAGGCGGCTGACTCAGGAGATTACAGAAAACTTGCGTGCATGAAAGCTTCTCCATCTCAGATGCTAAATGGAGAGAAAATACTCATAGAACAGGGTTATTCAACTGGAGGCCCAGGAGCCAAATCAGGCCCATGAGTGAACTCAGTTCGGCCCAATAATGGGTTCATTTTTAAACAAAACTAGATTTTAAACCATAAAACAAACTTATTTAATGACGATAACTGATGGATGTCTGGCCCCTGAGCAACTTAGTTGACTAGCCCTGCCATAGAAGTTCACTTTTTTATCAGTTTAATAAATTATATTTAAGGTAAATATAACTTTGCTTTTACTGTAACTGTAGCCTTATCGACTTTTGATAGATAAAAATAAAAGCTCTGCAGGAAGATGAGTAGAGTAGAGAAGAAATGCGGCTGTAGTCATTAAACCTTTACTTATATAGGTTAGTCTCATTGAGTCATGAGGACTCATTTACAAGAGAAACCTGTTTTAGACAAACCACAGATAAAGTACACAAAACAATAAACAGCCATGCATACAAAAGGAAAAGCAAATAAAAATAGTGACATAAAACAAACTAAAATCAAGCTCCATTATGAAACGATGTAAAATACTAAAAACAGGAACATGTCTGCATTGATTTTGCATTGAACTTAATTGTTTAAAATCCCTTAGAGAGATTAAAGTAGACAGCTTCAGTTCTTGTTGCAAGGTGTTCCAGGTTACAGGAGCATGAGAGTTCAGTCCGCACTGAGGCGCTGCAGGTAATGATGTCTTGAGAGCGTGCGCTGTATCTGCACTGACGAATTGACACATAGGAGGAGATATATGAAGGCAGCAGACAAATAAATGATTTCTAGATGAAAATGTACCAGTGAGAGAGTCTGCGTGTAGATAATGATGACCAACTGACCGAAGAGTATAGAGAGCAGTGATGGGTACGGTAATTACAGCCAGTTATGAATCTTAGTGCACCGTGGTAGACAGCGTCTAACATCTGCAAGGAGCTGGCAGGAGCATTCATATACTGGTAAATAATGTCACCATAGTCAACGGCTGGTAGAAAGGTAAAAGTTACAAGGTGTTTTCTTTCATTCAGCGTTAAGTAAGATCCATTTCTGAAAAAGAATCCCAGATTTAATTTCAATTTCTTTATCAAGTTTTTGATATGTGGTTTAAAAGAGAGATGTGGTTTAAAAGTGAGATGTGCAACGACCAAGATTTCCAAATTTGTAAGATTCCACAAACTCAATAGGAACACCATTCATGGACAAGACCGACGGAAGGACTGCTGTTACCAACTTCCTGTTTGAAAACAACATCCCTTTGGTTTTATCATCATTTAGCACCAGTTTGAGACTAAATAAATCTGACTGGATGATGTCGAAGGCAGACTGTAAAAGCTGGAAAACCTTAGCAACTGTTTTTTAGCTTGGTAATAAACAACTGTGTCATCGGCATAGAAATGTAAGGATGCATCAGGAATGTTCTGACCTACATTACTTAGATTGTAAAGAGAGTGGGTCCTAAGAGTGAGCCTTGCGGTACACCATTATTAACAGTTAAATAACTAGAAGAAGTACCATTGTGTTGAACACTTTGCTTTCGGCCTGAGAGATCATTAGAAAACCAACCAATAGTGTGATCTGAGAAACCAGTATTCGAGAGCTTATGGCATAAAATGTCATGGTCGTCAGTAACCTATAGTTAGATTTGTGGCTTCAGTTTTCAGAATATTTAATGATCTCAAAACTTTTGAATGATTTTATGTTTAAAAATCAAGAACAGATGTTGATGGTTATTGACATGCGCATTCTTTTGGGTTACAATGCTCAAATCCAATGTAAAAAAAAAGCTTATTTCTTCTTCTCTGGTGTTTAGTGTTGGTTAAGGAGGGTAGTATAGAACTTAGCTGTGCAGGTTCATTTTTTTTAACAATGTGTCATTTTTATAAAATGCATCACTTTGATCAATTCAGGTGTTTTTAAAATGTGTTATAAAGAAATTTCAACTTGAATTTGTACCTTTTCCAGTTGATTTTTTACACATTCCCACCCTATGAAGATAAAAATATATATTTAATCGTTCATTTTTTCTATTCTTTCTTATATCATGCGTCTGCTGACAAAGTTGAATCAAAGGGAAAATTTAAAACAATCCACTTGTTTCCTCTGCAAAGCATTTTTTGAACATTTTATAAATATTAAGTAACTGAATCTGACTGTATGGAACAAAATTTGATTATAATTGGAGTGGAGTGAAAATGTATTTGCATTGAACCTATTTACTTTCTCTGTGTTATAATTACTTTTGTTATGCTCTGGAACACATAAAAAAAAAATGAATTGAATTAAAGTGAATTGAGTGTTAGTCAGTTCCTCCCTTGTGCCTTCCATGCAATAGATGTCCATTTCCCTTCATCCAGCAGGAATATTCTTAGTAAAAAGCCGGTGAAACAGTCCTCAGCATGTTAGTTTTCAAACATAAAAGAGCAAAATCAAATTATTCGGATTCAGTTCGATTGAATATAAAATAAACCCATAAAATGAGGCAAAATAAAGGTTGAAAATAAGAAAAGTTAATTACGAACAAGTTGTTTTGTCTGGGTCTTTAGTTATTTTTAAAGGTAAGTCTTTCTGAGACCTGATAATTATTATTTCCCCCCTCCCCACACAGGACCCTTACCTGCCGTCTTGTCCAGGTTTGGAGCTGAACGAGAGTTTGCTGCAGGTGATCTGAGACGTCCACAGCTGCTGATCTCCTGTTCTCTGTTCCCCTCGCGGGGCCAGCTGGTGACACCTGAGCAGCCGACACCTTCGTCACCCTTCGCCCCATACATTTTTTATCATCCCTGATCTTTGGTCTTTACTCTGACAGCATGCAACGTTGGCCATTTTCTTTGTCTTTGAACCTTGTTGCTTTGCTCTTTTCTTTCTGGATATCTCTGCTTACAGACAGCAGCAAAATCTTAGCGTTAGTTTTCCAGTGGTGTTTTGCAGCTCAAGGTTTGGGGGGCCTCGGACGCCTTGAAAGCAGTCCGTGTTATCTGTGTTATCTGTAATGATCTAAATCCACAACTACAGTTATCATCAGTAGCGGCTGCTCAATAGGGGGCGCTAGGGTGCTGCCCCACCACTCACAGCACTCACCATATTACATTGAAGACTTGAAAAAATAAAATAAATAAATAAAATAAAAATATTTTGAAATATATGTACATTTTTTTGTGTGTAAGATAAATATTTTATAGTTAATGATGAGTTAAGTTGTTTCTTTCAAAAACGTTGTCTCTGGTGACGTATTTCCGCCCTGGGGGCGCAAGAATCTTAGCCTATAGACTCTCGTTAAAAATTGTGCATGCGCAGTTAGCTCCTCTTTGTTACAAGAGATGGGAAGATTCTGGGCGCACCGCTCCAGCGCCCTGAGTACCGGTGCACTGTATGGATCGTGCTTCCGGTCCCACTGTCCTGGTACAGATTTATTTATTTTATTTTATTTATTTTTTGTTTTGTTTTGTCCCGGAACAGATTGTGCAATGACATTCACAACCAAACTATGTATGAAATATTAGTTATCTGTCAGACAGCAGCACTTTTAAAAGAGGCGCAGCATTAATTTTGATCAGGCAGATAGTTGGGAGACCCGCTGCATTCCACGCTGGATTTGTTTATGCCGGCCAGGGTCCTGAGGAGAAAGGAAAGGACTGAGCATACTACCACCTCATGCAATGTGGAAAATTCTAACGGCAGTCATCACTAATGTGCCTTATTTACTGTGTTTACACAGGCAAGGAATGCGTTAATAAAGCGTGCAGACGTGAGCTTGAGTGAGCGAACCGATGAGTCTGTGATGTGTGCGTGGAATGTCTTGAACATATATGTTTCGGTATATGTCTATTTTGCACTGGTTTAAATTCCACCAGCCACCACTGGTTATCATGCATAATTTCTTCAAGGTTATTTTAAACCTTTGTGAGGTTTCAGTTGCAGAACTTTGTGCTCGTTCAGGCTTGCAGTTCCTAGAGTGGAAAATAATCTCTTGTTTCACATAAAGGGGTTTGAGTTAAGATGCAGAAGAGGGAAAGCAGCTTATGGAAGGAACTTCTGATAACGAATTACTTCAGAGGATTCCTGCCCAATTTTTTTTATTTGTTTTGGTATTTATTTAACATGTGCTTGTAATATTGTCGTTGTTATGTTCCGTGCAATTCATCCATCCATTAAAGAACATAAGGAGACGAGCTTAAAATCTCCTTAGTGGGCAAGAGATAATCACAACAAATAAAAGATGTTCAAATATCAGGTATACACTCCAACATTGTTGGAGTGTATACCTGGATTATTGAGCATGGACTTTGTTGTTTTCAACCAGTTTGACACGACTGTCAACAAGGAAGAGGGCTGGCAATGAAGGAGGGGGCGTGACAAAGAGACCAACTTATCACCAACATAACTGGTTTGTTCCACTTTGGGATCACTCCCAGCTACTACCATGCCAAGGTCTTGCTTAATATTGGTAAAGTTGAATATAGTCATTTTTGTGCATTTAATGACAGTTTATATCAGTAGGTAGACTCCACAGATGCCATATTGTTTTTGTTGTACAACAACTATTTTCTGTCTTTTGCTCATAAAAACCTGCATCGTCTAGTTTCACTTCTCCTCCTTGAGCTGTCTGAATACTGTGCACAATTCTCAGCTGTCTGCGAGACGAGGCTATCTCACTAAACACATGCACGTGCACACATGCACAGAGAAAGAGGTGCTCCTGGCAGTATTTTACGTGCTGTGGCACATTCAAAGAGCCTCTGGAGGCCAACGGGCTCCATCTACTTGCTGGATCCATTACATTCATAAACTTATAAGAGGCCTGAGCGTATTTGGCTTGGCAGGCCAGGATTTGCTTCCTGCCACGTTCCCTGGTCCATTATGTCAGTTTATTAGCGCACGCCTCCACCCTCCAGGTTTCAGGACGTGACTCATGCTGCAAGCAGAGCTTCGGAGGAGGGGGTCCTGATTTTCTCCGCTCAGCATCTTTTGAGGGTGGAGATTTGTAGAAGTCATCACTGATCAACAAGGAGATGAAGACAAAGGACAGCGGTGATGTTCAGGTTCATGTGGTGGATTCATTCATCTCCTGACAGCCTTCAGGGGCAGCTTCTAAAAATGAATGATTAAATAAATTAATATGCAGACTGGAAAAGCTGGAAAACCTTAGCAACTGTTTTAGCTCGACAATAAACAATTGTGTCATTGACATAGAAATGTAAGGATGTGTCGAGAATGTTCCAACCTACATTACTTAGATTGTAAAGAAAGTGGGTCCTAAGACTGAGCCTTGTGGTACACCATTATTAAATTATTTTTAAAAAAATGTGCTATTTGTTAAGAGTCTCATATTTTTCTTAATTGTTTTTGTTGTTTTTAGCTACTGCTTTGCTAATTTTAGTTTTAGCAGCAGTTTGGTATTTTTAGCTTTTATCTACTCTTGTGTAGCTTTGCTACATTTGACTTTAAGCTACTGCGTTGCTGGGTTTATCGTTAGCTATGGTTTTGCACATTTTAGCTTTTTGCTGCTGTTGTGCTTGTTTTCTGATTGAGTCAGTTCGGACGTGTTCAGCTTCTGTTCTGCTTCTTTAACTTTAATACATCAGTTTCATCTTCTTCTGTAAATTTCTGCGCAGTCATCCGGCTCCCAGAGTGCATTTTTACGGAAAATACATTTTTCTTGTTAAGCAGACTTGTTTGGCCAGTAAATCAAATGAGATCAACATCATCATTATCGTATTTTTGAAAACGGTTTTATGATGTTGGAGCTCGTTTTATTGTGATTAAAGCTGCCCAACTCATCCATTTACTAAGAGGCTCACTTTGTGAAATGTTCTCTGCTCTCTCTGTGTGCATCATCTTTTTTTATTTCCATTACTCTGCAGCTACATCTAGTTACCTCTGCTCTACCCATTGTTCAATTTATTATAAACTTTAGAAAAGGAATATTGTGACCAGAAACTTTGGGTTTTCTTCTCCAGCAGGACAAATGTGAGCTGACAGAGAAAAGGCAATATTTCGTTTGGCTCATTACCACTGAGGTGCCTTTCAGCATTAGGCCTCGGTGGAGGAAATCAATCTGCAGCCGGCAGCGTCTGAGTGCAAATTCTGCAAATGAATGTGAGAACAGAATATGCCTGAAAAGAGAACAGTACTTGTGCAAAACCTATAAAACGTAGATAAACATTTACACACAAACTAAAGATAGGCCCAGCAATCCTTGTAGGAATGCATATCACCCATCACTCATGTCCAGTTTGAAGAATAAGATCATCTTCTGTTGGGAAATGAGAGCAGGTGAGGCCATTTTGGTCAAACCTTGAATATGATGTTTTGTGATATTTCAAGCGAGATCATAAAATGTCATCCTCAGAGTGTGTGATCTCAAAACACCGATTTTTAACTCATTACCTGTAAAGCTAATTTATAGCCATTTCAAGGTTGCTGTAGTAGATTAGATGTGGCAGCCATCTTAAATTGAATTAACTCCTAAAAATAATCAAACAAAATGTGCATCCATTGATGTGCTGAAGGTTTACTTATAACCCATCCAGGGGTTCATGAGATATTTTGCTGACAGACAGACAAACACAGACTCAGGTGAAAAAGCTGATATAAAAGTACCAAACCAAAGTACATGTTCATGAAGAAACTTTCAGTCTTTGTTCAGTCCTCTGTCATGTGGTGACCAACATGGTTGTTCTTTAAGAGGATTTCTGAAGTAAAAATGTGAAAATAAAACAAATGACACATAAAAGTGTGTGTTTTTTTTCCTTCATACTCAACCAGCTGCCATAATTTCATCAAGCTGTCATTTCAAGGTTTGACCACATGAGGGCAGCAGAGGACCATCACAGTTTAATATAAAGTGTTCAGGCATGTCCAAACCTTCCAGGACTTTTCCTCTGTGTCCAATTACCTTTGTCTGTGTGATCTGCTGTGTCATAATTTTGTAAAAAAAAAAAAAAAAAAAAAGAAAAGAAAAATAAATACTGCTCAACGTGGCTCCTGGTGAGTTTTGTTTCCAGCTCTAAATGAGTCTTCATTATTGTCTGTTGTTGAAAGGCCAAGACGAGAGATAATGCCTGTTAGCAAAATATCTCGAAACGCTGAGCCCATTTTAGTTAAATTTTCAGGAAATTATCTTTAGGTGTGCATCAATAACTGTCAATAACAGTCCAATTCAAAATAACCACCACAGCCAACCTTAGAAAACACTTAATATGCCATAAGTCAATTTTACAAATATTATGCTGAAATATGGTGTGGTTGTAGCAGAGAGTCATTCACAGCAAACACTCTAAGTGCTCATCATAGCACAAGAAATGTGCATAACATAATACTTCAAAAATCAACATAGTCTGTTAGCAAAATATTCCATGCACCACTAAATGTATTTTAATCACACTTTCAGAAAACAATCACTGGATGTACATCTACAGGTGGTTAACTTTCAAGATGACCGCTACAGCCAATCAAACTTGGTTAACACAAAACATGGCAATAACTTATTTAATGTAGTTAATGTTGAGCTAAAACCTGATGTGGTAGTAGCTGAGAGTAACCCTAATAGATTTGATGGCATTGCATCAGAATGTGCATATCCCTGTTTTCAATGTCTGACCACTTTGTCACTTCTCAACATAAGGTGATTTAAAACTGTGGTGGGATCGACAGCGGGCATCAAAGACATGGAGCTGTAGCAGGTGCTGCTGCTGCTGCAATCTGATGTGAACCAGTGGGTCATCAGGCTTCAATCCTGGATCAAATTACATGTTATGGTTCAATTAATTTAATCCCATTAAGCAGTGATGCTCATCAAACTGGGAATCATAGCCTCATAAATTGTGAACGACATTTATCAAAGAGAAAAGGTTGTGATTATTAATTATCGTTGACATAATTAAATACCGTACACCTGGAGTAACGTGCACGCTCAGCACAGCTTCTTGTTCCTGGGGTTATTTCCAGGCAGGTGCCTTTTATTCCAGCAGCTCATGAGACTGGACATCACAGTGTGAGAGATTAATGTCAAACCGCACGTTGACGACCGGTCAGTGTCTCTTTACAATTAGTACAATGTGCTGCTACCGTATAATCACAGTTTGCTTTGACGCTTGTGGCAAAGGTGCATGCTTGATGAGTTTAATCCAGTTAGTGACACATTTTCTAATTAAAACAAAATGTTAGACCTTTTTGTATTAGTAATGTGCATTTTAAAGTCAATTAAATCAGTAACTTTTTATTGGAACACAGTTTATGTAACCAGGAAGATAAAACACCATCATTTTGAACATTTGTTAGCATGCAAATGATTTATTATTATTATTATTATTATCACATTTCATGAGCACCCTTCTGAATGATGCCAGTGCTTATAGTGGAGTGGAAATACACGAAACATTGTGAAATTAGAGAAATCGTGCTGATCGACTTTGCAGGAATTATTGTTCAAGTTAAAAAGATGAAGAGCACTAGCTAAAATCTAAATAAAATAAAATGCTAGTTTTCATTCAGGACGGTCTCCTGAGCATATTGTCAAAACTCCAAAGTGTAGACCTAAATGTAGTATTAATATTAATATTACAATAGTGTCAAACACGTGTTGAAACTTTTAAACTCTTTGTCACGTTCATGTTCTCGTTGCAAACCCAACACGTTTTCAGTTTGTTAAAAAAAAATGTCTTAAAAAAAACTGAAGCAGTTTGTAATTTAACAAAATCTCCTCTCCAAGTTTCTCAAAGGGACAGTACAGCGTGTGGTCCCACCATGTTCAGTTAACACAGAGTCAGTGTCAGTGTGCCTGTCTAGACCTAATCCATCTGTGAGGAGCAGCGGGGGGGTCGGAGCTTCTCCCAGATGGAGTCCAACAAGGCCATGTGTCAGGGTGCCACCTCATCGGAGCAGGCTGCATGTGAAGGTCCAGATACAAAAACAAGGAAATTACAAAAAGCTTTTGTCTTTTTTTGTTGTTTTACATTTATAATCTGCTTGAACAAATTATGTGGAAGACCAACAGATTAGGGAAATTAATAAATCACATGAACATGAATATGTTTAGCTCCTTAAAAGGATATAAGTGTTTTTCAGTTGTGTTAGTTATGAGAAGTCAGTGTCTTACCTGCAGTTTAATTACATTGGATTACATTACATTACAGATTGGCCTGTGCTGGAAGAGACTATGAGTTTTAAATAAAAAGAGTAATTTAGGCCTTCATGTTCATTGTGCAGCCACTGCTCATTACTTTAGGATATATTACAACAATCATGTACTACTTTGTTCCATTTTTGAAACTTCTTTACCCAATTCCCTTAAATTTTATATAAGAAGCGTGAGATAAGTGAAAATTTGGCCTCAAGTTTCTTTCTGTCAGCTTTTTAGATTGACAGAAGCAAAACCCGAGTCATCAGGGAGTGCTGAAAACAGCATGAAGGAAGATGTATTAGTGTTTAGTGAGTTACAGCCAGTTATGAATCTTAGACAGCGTCCAACATCTGCGAGCAGCTGGCAGGAGCATTCATGTAAATAATGTCAGCATATAGCGACGTTACGACACCGTAAAGATGATGCGTTAATGTCTGAGCGTTAGCTTTAAAGTCATTGTACCGTTCCAAAGTGACTAGAAATAAAGTTTTTCACATTTTCAAATAGATCCTTTTATTTTCCTTACCTGCTTTTTTTTTTTTTTTTTGGAGTCACGGGCAGCTGGTGTCTGCCTCCATCGTTCAGCGTGCAGCAGCGAGGGACACCCTGGACTAGTGGCAGGTCCATCAGGGACACGGAGACAAACGAGACAAGTTATTCACACGCACACAGGGACAACTCGCCAATAAACTAACACGCGTGTTTTTGTTCTGCGAGAGGAAACCAGAGTACCCAGAGAAAACATGTGTGCATGGAGAGAACACGCAAAGCCCCAGACCAGGAGATGAACCTGCAGCCGTCTAACTGTGAGACAGTAACTCTAACCGCTGCTCTCCCGTGTGGCCTTTAAAAGAGAATCTGAAAAAAAAAAAATGCATTGAAATCTTCTGAGCACTTTAGTCAGATTTTACTCCAGACTGGATTACTGTTGTGTTGCTGCACTTTAACCGTTTGAATCTCAGCAGCTCTGAAAAACGTTGAACCCTCCTGCACGATGTCCCCCCGAGGCCTGAGAGGTCATTTTGGCCCAAGGGCAGCAGGAAGGTTAGTACAGTTATTTTCTATCATGCTGGAATATAAGCAAGCCAAACTGATAGAAAACTTGCATTAAAGGTGAGAGAGCTAAGAGTGAAAAGTCTCCCCACACTTCCTGTTCGGACTCTGACAGAAATTACAGAAAAAGTGCAGAACAGCACATTAGTCATGAATCGGCAGCTGCTTTCTTTTAATGCGACGCCCCAGTCGGTGTGTCTGCGCACAGCCCCCTGTGGGTTTCTAAAGCTGTGTGGGTTGATAATGTGCGGCCCTTCTGAGGCATGTCTGAGGATCCAATACAGATCTGAATTGGATTACGACTTTCAGCAACACGCCGCTGAAGCCACCGCGTTCCTGTCTTCTTGTGGAGCAACTCGTGTGACGTCAACAAGCTCGTGCTTTTGTTGGTGGATTACCAACTACTGTGTGTAATTACACTCACAATACGTCTCCCTCAATTTTTACTTAAATATTAAATTCTAATGTGGGAAAATAATTCTCAATATTAATGATGGTTAAAACGTGGTTATAAGGGGTTAAATATGAGGCGGCTGTGGCTGAGTGGTTAGAGCAGTCGTCCTCCAATGCAAGAGCTGGGGGTTCGATTCCACCAGCAGTCACATGCCGAAGTGTCGCTGGGCAAGACACTGAACCCCTCGTTGCCTCTGATGTGTGTCCCATCGGTGCATGAATGTGACAAAGCTCTGATTAGTCTTTGTACAGATCTAGTATAGAGCTGTATGAATGGGTGAATGAGGACACAGATTGTGTTGTAAAGCACTTTGAGTATCTTGAGAAGATGGAAAGTCGCCATAAACAGTAAGTACAGTTGCTGTTTGATTGTAGTGGAAGCATATACATTTTTTTTAATCAAGCATTTGACATAATCTGATCTTTTGTCTATTTTCTTTGTGTTTCTATTGTTTTTATTTCCTTTTATGTGCTTTGAGTTGTTACTCTATTCCCGGCCATTCTTCACCCACTCTTCATTCCGTCTCCCCAGCCACTCGCCATTCACACCAGTTGCCGATCAGTAATCATCCCAGGTGTACTCATCTCTCACTCTACCTCTGCCTTATTCAAACCTCTCTCATCCACCACAAAGCGTCCGCTCATTGTTCTGTTCAGCTACAGACGTCCTCCTCAGTCTGTCGTGTTCCTGTTCGTCTCGTGATGATTTGCCTCAGACGCTAATCTACGTTAGCAATTATAAAAATGGCTACAATTTAGTCAAATTAGCTAAAAATTGCTGTGGTAATATTTGATAGTCATCTCAACCACATACTCCAAGCGCTAACAGATTGTGCGAGATCTTTGTTTGAAATGTTGGCATACAAGGAGGCGGGAGATGTGCATTTCTTCAAGGAATGCTAGTTTAATGTCAAAGTCAAGGTTTCTTTATTGTCATTCGCACCACATGTGGTACATGTAGTGGAACAAAATTGTGTGCGCATGGTCCCAGTTACATCCAACAAAAGTACAAGTTGTAAAAGGAAAAATAGTAATAAGATATGTAAGATTGGTTTGAGCTGAGGATGTACGATATTATTGGCGTGGTATCGTACCGGCCGATATTAGACATCAAAATAACTCCCCGGTATAAAAGGCGCAGTTTATATATATATATATAATTTTCAGCCCCCTTTTTGGCATCTGGTAGCAGGTCAAATTGACAAAGACCATGTAGAATAATGTATTTTAATTCCACAGCAGCGAAAGCGATGTAATCTCTGTAAGTAGGTCTAGAAAAAAAAAAATCTTTATTGGTGTCGGTTATCGGCCAAATAAGTTTTAACATATTTGATATAAGCCAAGAATCCCATATTGTGCATCCCTAGTTTGAACCAAGACTATCCGTTTGGGAAAATTCTGACATAAAAACATGGAAAACAGACCAAATGACAATCTTCTATTAAATGAATCATTCCTTTCACATACACTGCAGCGTACATAGGGCTGCTGGATCTTTTTGTCACTAAAGTGACGCTAAACACTTTTAAAATGTTTATTTGTTGAGGTTTTCTTATGGAGATCCATGTAAGTTTCAGCTGGTTGAATAGTTAAATTCAGTTTTTACAACTGTGAACACCACGTGACGCCTCCATCATCTTCGAAGACCTTACTTACCGGGTCATGTTCGCCCACAACTGACTAAGCTTGTATGTGTATATATATATATATATATAGCTGCTGAATGAATCAGACCATTTGTTTTGCTTTGTAAGATCTTAAAAGATTTTTATTTTCTCTCATGTGTGTGCTTTTTTATTTCACCAGTCTGTGTGGGCTGATTATACAATGGTATCTGTTGAATCACTGACAGCACTGCTAATCTTAACTGTCTAGACTGTCAAATTTAAAATAGTTTCCCCTTTTTCTCCAAAGAAATCCTTTTACAATTGTATGTGATTTATCTTGGTTAGCATTCACATGCCGGTGATTTAAGAGTAAAAATAAATGTATGCTGCTGTGAATTAAAATGAACAGTGGAGGCTGGAATCAGAAACAAAATGTTGAGAAAGCATGTTTATTTGTGAATATTTTGTTGTGCCACCTGTATCTGATGATTGCAAAAGAGAAAACCATTAATGGTCAATCAGGTCATCTGGACAGTTTTTTTGTGGAAAGACGTTTCGCCCTCTATCCGGAGGGCTTCGTCAGTCTAAGGAGTCCCAAGTGAACTGTTTTCCCCACTAAGCAGTACACTCCTTCAGTGGACCAACCAGTTTGCTGGTGATAAGATGGTTTCTGGGGGCTGTCCTGTCCCCCGTCGACTCCTCCCAGGCAGACAGCCACAGCCAAAGTGGTTCATAACATCAAAGTTCATGCTCAATCATCCAGGTACCAAATCCAATAATGGTCAATCAAAAGAAACTGTCCAAATGACCTGACTGACCAGTATTGGATTTTGTACCTGGATGATTGAACATGAACTTTGATGTCTAGAAAACAAGAATATTTGAGTCCAAATGACACATAAGGCCACAACTCGACCCTCACCTGAAGCCTCGTGGGTCATTTTGACTCAAAGATGGTAAATAAATATTGGTAATAATTGGAATTAAGAAGTTTTAGACGTTTATAACTACGTTATTCAACTTGTTAATGTTTGTGATTGAGGACTGTCAACGTAATGACATGTTTTATATGAACATTTGTCATGAACAAATTTCAAGATTGACAATTTGACTTTTTTTTGGACACTCATAAAATAAGTTTAATTAAAATAAAATTTTAAAATAATTGACCCTTACAAAGAGCAGCACCTTTTTGACTTAAAAATCAAATGATTTACGTTTGCTTGTCAAATGGAAAATAAAAATCTGAACAGAACATAAAGTTTCATCTAAAGATAAATAATAGGTAAAGAGTGTTTGTCGATCAGTAAATAGTGGGGAAAGGAGTTGTTTGGTTGGTTTGATCCAGCTAACTTCATTATACTGAATAAAAACAAATGAGGAAAACAGACATTAACACTGTTATATTAAAGATTATGTGCTTGTTTGACTTAATTCATCTCTAAAACTGCACAACACTTAGTGCCAAGTGTACACAGTAAAAAAAAACAGCTGCTCAAACAACTTACTGGTATCCTTTAAGGACAGTGGTCTCGGTTTCACTAAATAATAATAATCTGTTCATGTTTTGCTGCAACGCAACATCCAGGCAGCGTTCTCATCCCACCACGGACAAATCTCACTTGTTGCTGGGCGTGCATGAGAAGGGATGATGTGTTTATTGACACGGTGCTGTGCAGCATGCCTTATTATTATAGATGACAGGCTGGAAATCTCCAGAGACAGCTGCATGTGCATGTGTGTGTGTGCACAGATGGCATTTGAGAGAACACATGCTGCTGTACTGTGGTCATTTGTCCTTCTTCTGAGCCACCTTCACATCACGAGTTTGTGTTACATGCTTGCTTTAACACACCCCACCCCATTCGTTACTACTGAACAATGTGTTTGTATGAATGTTTTGTAGCTGCTAAGGTTTAAATTAAAACACTAAAAAACGTTCAATGTAATGATTCAGTTTTGTTTCTGTTTTATGAATAGAAGAGCAGCTTTTAAAGACTGAACAGTGAACTACTGTAGATGTTGATCAATAAACAGCTTTAAAGCTTTTGCATTATGAAATATTAAAGAACCAGAAAATAAAAAATAGTCAAAGCATAGGGTATGCAGACAAGAACGAACAAAAAAAACTCTGAGTATACGATATAGCCAGAAGAAATCACAACATTACCAAGCTACAATATGAAAATTGTTCTTTGTTTGATTTTACAGTACTGTCATAAAATAAAATGTTACTAAGGCTGAAAAACAGTTTAAAGTACAGGGTTATTGTTTTAGTTTTGCAGTACTGACTCTCAAAGAATGAATCTTTAGCTTAAAATATTGATCCTAAAAATGAGGCGAGATGCAATTCTAGGCCGCATTAGGACAAAAAAATATTTTAAGGGAAAATGCATATTATTTCCTCAATATTTTCCTCATATTGACAGTTAGGTTTAAGTTTATTTGTCATATGCTCTCGACCTTGACCTCTCTTTAAAAATCTGCTGGACTCCTGGCAAGGACCAATGCAGACATGTTCCTGTTTTTAGTTTTCTACATTCGCCTTATAATCTAGCTGTTTTGTTACTCTTTTTGCCATCTTATTTGTAAAAAAATAAATAAATCTGTATGCCTTTTTATAACTGTCCATTGTTGTCATATTTTTTTTGTTGAAATTAGGTCTCTCTTGTAAATGAGTCCTCGAGGCTCCATGGGATTTACCTGTCTAAATAAAGTTTGAATGAATATGCAGATCAACACAAGATCAACAATGCAAAGAAATGCTCAGGACAAGAAGAACCGTCTCAACTTGTCAAAAGAACGACAACAAGAAATGCAACAAAATTACAAAAACAAGGTGCCAAAAGTGAAAAAGAAATACATCTACAGCAGCGCGGTCCTATTAGCAGAGTGCTTCTGATGACAGTGAGGTTCTCTTAGCAACATGGTCCCATTAGCAGCATGGTACTGTTAGCAGTGTGGTTCTTGCACAGTTGTGTCCTTAAAATAAAAACTTAATAAAGAACTAGAAAGTTCCTGGAGAAACTTTGACGGGGACTGCCTATTTATTATTAAATTATTATTATTAATAAATCTTAATAATTAATAATATTAATAATTAATATATTGTTTATTTGTTAATTGTTTAGAACAATTAATATATTTGATAATAATATTAATATTAGTAATTATTAATGTTATTATTTGTGATTATTAAAATGAATCATTAATAATTTAAGTTAATTATTATTTTTACTAATTAATAATAATAATAATAGGTGATAATAGGTGCCTTCCATGCATGTTGAACCAAAATGGCTCCCGACGTTACTCAGTTTCTTTGAAAAGTTTTCTCCTATTCATTTTCGTTAGCAAAATATGTCGCCATGGTAACGGCAATTGCCAATAAAAGTAATAGCACACATCTCGGAGCCGGGCCGGTTGTTTAAATATAACTTTTGTGGGGGTCCACTTTGCGGTTTGCGCCGCATTAAAGTTGAAAAAGATACGCTTTTCAGGTGTAGAATAATAAGTGGGCAGTCACCAACTAGTTCCTGGAGTTGGTGAAATACTGTGTCTTTGTTCGCAAATTACGATGCAATAGTAACTTGAAATTCCAATAAAAGTAATAGCACACATCACGGGGCCGAGCCGGTCGTTTTGATATAACTTTTGTGGGGGTAGACATTGTGGTTCGGGCCGCATTAACGGAGATAGAAATGTAGACTCACTTCCGAGGTGTAGAATAATAGGTGCCTGCCATGCATTTGCATGTCAGTCCCCAATAGAACCTCTTTTCCTCTGCAACACCAACAATTTAACCCGGGATCCTTCCACCAACCCTGAAGTAGTTCAGCTGTAGATTAAGACAAAACATCTCCATGTCCCTATAAGCTACAGGATTTATTTTAACTACATTAATGCTATTTCCTTTAAAGTAAGGCGATTCAACTGATGGCCCAGGGGCCAAATCAGGCCCACTGGTGAACTCAGTTTGGCCCAACAATGGGTTCTTTAAAAGATTTAAAAATTAAAACAAACTCACTTAATGAAAATTGTGGGATGTTTGGCCCCTGAGCTCTTGACTTTCAGTAACTGTGGCCACTTGAGCAACTTAGTTGAACACCCCTGCTTTAAAGTCTCTTCGTGTCTTTCTGTTACGTATTGCAAAGTATGAAATCCAACATAGAAAGGTTTTAGTATATCAAATGACGAGTTAGAAAGAGTTTGTTCCAGTAGTGCTACATCTGCAGAGGGGACAAAGAAACCAGAGTGTTAGTGAATTTTACAAATGAACCTTTTGTGTTTGTTCACAGGAGCTCATTAGGTTCAGGATTCCAGGTGGACATGAGGAGATCGGGAGGTTTCTGAGTCCGAGGACTTGAGCATTTTTTCCACACTTTAAGCTGGCGTGCAGTCAGCAGACTGAGCTGACTTCTGTTTTCATTCAGAAGAAGTTCAGCAGAGAGGAATCACTGAAATAATTTCAACTGATCACTTCACAGACGATCCCAGGAGGCACACGAAAGATTCGGCGAAGAGTCACGGGTAAGAAACAAAGTTAGAAGGACCCAAAGAGTTTTCTTTTAAGAGTGGTTGAAGCTGACCACCAAAGAACCAGCACAGGACTGGGTTGAACCAGCCTCAAGTAAACTCAAGTCCACCCAGTCGCTGCTTCCAGCTGCTCAACCTGAAAATGAGGTGATTAGTGGAGAAAACCAGCGCAAAACACAGGAATCGTGAAAGGTGCACGCTGTGACAGCAAGTATTGACGAGCGACAGCAGGGAACAGAGTGCTGGGGGGCTGATAAGGCGCAGGAGGCCTGACTGACACAAAAGGTGCTGCTCAGAGAAAGAGAAATTTGACTAAAGCCTGAGCAAAGCTCCACGGAGATAAGACCTCGAGGTGTGCAGTGAAAAAGTGCAAAGCTGTAAAGTCTGACTTTAAATGCTGGGAAGATGTAGGTGATGTAGAACAGGTTTGTTTAGACGACTTGCATCATCATTTATGAGTAAAACTGAACACGTGTATTGCAGCAAATGTCTTCTTCAATCCATAGCTGATGAAGTTTTGACATGATGTGCAAAAACTAATGTTTAGCAAAAGGTTTGAACTTTTTAAACTCTGCTATTTGTTTCTGTCTGCTGAACACACGACAGAACCAGAACCCTGCCATACGCTGAAGAAAGACTGCAGAGACGGGTCAACAAGCTTCCCCCAAAAGATGTCCACAAAGATAGAACGTTCGTTAGACGCTGCATCACGAGAAGAAATAATCTACTATCTAGTTTTATTGCTTACACCTTAACCTTTCATGCTTGAATTTTATTCTGTTTGTATTTGTTTTTATACAACTTTTTATATAACTTTCCTAGAATTTGTTGAAGAAAGAATGAATTAAAAACTGAAATGATGAATAAAACAAGCCTAATGTAGGCTGGAATCAGCTGAACGGTAAAGCAGCAGAACGATGGCTAAATGCTAAAAGGTTCAAGTTTCTTTGTTATTTGCATCATATGTGGTACATGTGCAAAACTGTGTACTCGTGGTCCCAGTTACACCCAATAATTTAATAATAAGAATAAATAAATATTATTTAAAATAAAATAATACAATTAAAATTTGATTTTAATAAAAAAATTATAAAAAATATAATGCAAAATTTTAATAAAATGTAATAATAAGAAGAACAGAAAAGCTACAACATAAAATGAGCACCACAAATGCAACAATTTAATATTAGCAAAGTCGTAACTGAAAATAGCTACAAAAATGCTACAATAAAATCAGCTAAATTGTAGCTAAACTTTGCAAAACCGCAGCTAAAACAAAGAGAATGGTAGCAGAAACAACAAGCTAAAAGTAAGATCACAGGACAAAAAAAAAGACAATATGAGGAACCAGATTTCAAAGAGAACAAAAGTTTGATGGAATTGAAAAAGTATTTTTCTTTCAATAAAGTTGTTTTTTATATATATATATACAGAACTGTCTGTTAGCAAAATATCCCTTGAACAATAAAGTTCATGCTCAATCATCCAGGTATTAAATCCAGTAATTCTCAGTCAGGTCATCTGGAAACCATCTTATCTCCAGAAAACTGGTTGGTCTACTTAAGAAGTTTACTGCTTGGTGGGGAAACCATTTACAGGAACTCCTCAGACTGATGAAGCCCTCTGGATAGAGGGTGAAACGTCTCTATAAAAAAAGAACCTGTTCAGATGACCTGACTGAGAATTATTGGATCCCTTGAACAACTGTAAGGATTTTAATGATGCGCTCAGAAAATAATCAGTGTTTTAGTTAAAAGTCGTTCACATTTGGAGTCAAACCATTTTAAGAAAACCCCCACAGCTAATTAGCATGAGCAGCACAAACATGGATACAACTTGGTCAATTTTACAGTTATTTTACTAATTTAAAGATTAGTAAAGAATCAGTCTGAACACATATGCTGACCGTGACATCACACATAATACTTTATATGAGCACATAAAGCCACTCTCTTTACCTACACAAATGCTGTTCCCTGGTATTTAATAGATGTGCGTGACTGATCCAACATGTTCAACTCCAAATTCCCAATCCAGAGTTCAAACCTAAAATGTGGTTTGTTCAATGCTCATTAAAGGTGCATGTCTGCTCACCTTCTGACAAGCCCCATTAGGGCTGGATAGTGTTTGTGCTGGAGTACCCAGAGACCACTGTTGACATCTTTGAATGTAATTGCTCCAATCTGTTGCAGACAGCACGTTAGCTAAAGAGGATTCTCTGTTAATTATTAATGCTGGGTTTTGTGGGGGAGAGAAGTGGGCTGTAATGGGTTGAAAACTTTAAAAAAAAAAAAAACTTGTGAGCAACACAATAAAGGGCAATCCTCTAGAGAGGATGGGGGAAACATCATAATGCTCTCATGCAGAGCGAGGCAGCGCCGGAAGGTTGGCTTCTGTGCAACGCAACATAAAGGCGGCTCTGGAGGCTCATGGCGGCTCAACAGTTCACAGAAACCGCTGTGAGATTTAATTTAAATTTAATTTAAAAACAGGTCTCATCTGCTCATTTACTGTGAAAGTTTGGGGTCTTTTTTGTTGTTGTTTTTGTTGATGTTGTGCTCTAGTGGATCATGCCTTTTCCTGTCCATTATCGCCATGGAAACAAGACAGAGCAACTCAATACTAGTGGATCCATACAACTTTAAGTATACATTTTATTGCATAAAAAATAATCACACTGCAAAATACTTTTTAATTAAATGCCTAGTATTCCTTGAAGATTTGCATATTCCTCCCTTATGCTTATCTTATGTTGAAAAATGACAAATCATAGTCAAACAATGTTCAGTCAGGCCATCTGGACAGTTTCTTTCACCCTCCAGCTGAAGGACTTCATCAGTCGAAGGAGTCACAAACAAACTGCTTTCCCCACTAAGCAGTACACTCCTACAGTGAACCAACCAGTTTGCTGGTGATAAGATGGTTTCTGGGGGTCATCCTCTCCCCCGTCGACTCCTCCCCGTCCCCTTGGACAAATCATAGTCTTTTGGGTGAAACTGACTGACAGCCTGCTAGTACCACACCAAAGTTTACCTCACTATTTGTGAAATTAATTGAGTTATAGACATTTTTTGTGTAGGCGAAGATCAATTAGCTGTGACGTCAACTTGCACTGGGTTGACTCCAAATTGTAGAGGACTTCTTTAAGTTTAATTTAAAGCTCCAACAAAGTTAAGTCAAAATCACAGTTTCCTGTTTTTTGTTGAAACTTTTCATCCTTCATCCAAAGGACTTCATCAGTCCGAGGAGCCACAACAAACTCGGTCCCACAAGCAGCACATTCACATAGTGAGCCAACCAGTTTTCTGGTGATGAGATGGTTTCTGGAGCACGCCCTCTCCCCCTCGACTCCTCCGAGGCAGCCATAGTCAAAGTGATTCAAAACATCAAAGTTCATGCTCAATAATCCAGGTAAAAAAAAATCCAACAAAGTTAAGTTAAGGTCATCTGGACAGTTTCTTTGTTTATGTTGTTGAAATGTTTCATCCAA
>NC_056505.1:8919033-8923171 GCF_014905685.2 Nematolebias whitei
AAAGAAACTGTCCAGATGAAATTGAATGAACTTTGTTGGATTTTGTTTTTACCTGGATTACCGAGTATGAGCATGAGCATTTGATGTTCATTTAAAGCTGTTCAGTGGTTCAGGAGATATTTTGCTAACATACAGAGAAAACGCATGCACAGATTAGTCTAAAAAATCCATACTACTATCCAGAGGTTTAATGAATTGGCCCACGCTGTCAGGTAGTTGCACAGATGGTCAACAGTTACTGCAACATGGCCGCCGATAACAAAATGAATGGCAAGATCTCAACTACAGAAAATAAAGTCTCATGGTTGACAGGTGCTAAATCTTTGTCACAAAAGAAAACTTGTGTTGGCTTTAATTTGCATCTTATTTTCATCCTTAAATGCTACTCTGGAACAACTTCACTTATTCTCTAATGCTGTTATTAGCCCGAACTCCTCCAGGTGAAGACGTCTCTGCCACAAACACTTCATCCTCTGAGCCAAATGACTTTGTTCTTGTCACGCGCTCCTCTATGAATTTCATGTTCCGCTTTAATTTGAACATCAAAATGCTGACTTAATGAGAAGCCGTTATTGGAGTAGTTTATTTTCTTTAATCATTCGTTTATTTATTTATTGACTCTGGTGCTCAAATTGACATTTCATTGCATTGCACGGGTTAGGATGAGAGGCTTAGAGCTGCCATTTTGGAGCTGATGTGACCCGTGAAATACCAGTAATCCCTTTATAAATGACTGGTTCTCTCGGGGGGTTCTCTACAGATGAATTTGTGATGGATGAGCTCATGAAATAGCAATGTAGGTGTCATGCTGCGGCATCGGGCAGGTCTCAGTCAAACTTGTAACCTCGTGTTGAGTGCAGACAGCAGGTTGGAGGATACAGCTTGTCTACACTGCGTGAATGAAAATGAACAGTCTGATCCTCATCTTGTTGAAATTTAATCTACTTTGGCTTCTAGGCTAACCCATAAAACTGTTCTACAAAACTGCAAACTTTCCACTAGGTGTTTCAGTTTTAGGTTCTGAAGAAGCCAAACTATGCAACAGGTCATCTTTTTTAGGGTGGCCATGTTTTTTTATTAGATAAGTTTCTAGTTTTTTTTTTTATTATTATATTTTCCATGTGCTTTTTGTAATCTACTTTTGTGTACTTTGTACTATTTTAGCCCTTGGCATAGCACACACTCAACTCATTCAGGAGAAGGGTGTCGTGACTTTTGGTTTTTGTAACATTTAACGTCATCCAGCCATCCATCCATCCATCAACTTACAAACGGAGGTAAAATCCATCCAGCTAGCCATCGATACATCCATACACTCAGCTTCCAAATGGAGGTAACATCCATCCATCCATCCAGCTAGACATCCATCCATCCATCCATGCACTCAGCTTACAAACGGAGGCAACATCCATCCATCCATCAATCCATGAATTTAGCTTAAAAACAGAGGTAAGATGCATTCATCCATCTAGCCATCCATACACAGCTTCCAAACGGAGGTAACATCCATCCATCCATCCAGCCAGCCAGCCAGCCATCCAGCCAGCTAGCCATCCATCCATGCACTCAGCTTACAAAGTGAGGTAACATCCATCCACCCATCCATCCATCCATCCATCCATCCATCCATCCATCCATCCATCCATCCATGAACTTACCTTACAGAGGTAATATCCATCCATCCATCCAGCTAGCCATCCATCCATGCATACACTCAGCTTCCGAACAGAGGTAACATCCATCCATCCATCCGTCCATCCATCCATGCACTCAGCTTACAAATGGAGATAATATCCATCCATCCCTCCATCTAGCCAGCCATTCATCTTTTTCATTCATTCAACCTTTATTTAGACAGGTAATCCCATTGAGCCCTGAGGACTCATTTACAAGAGAGACCTGATTTCAACAAAGAAAGATGACAACAATGGACAACAGCAACAACAATAAACAATTATAAAATGTCATACTGCAGTTTTTTTTTTTTTTTTTTTTTTTTTACAAATAGGATGGCTAAAAGAAAAAGGTAACAAAAAACAGCTAGATTCTAAAGCGAATGTAGAAAACTAAAAACAGGAACATGTCTGCGTTGGTCCCTGCCAGGAGTGCAACAGATTCTTAAAGCCACTTTGAGAGGTCAAGGTCGAGAGCTTCAATTGTTTTTGTAAGATATTCCAGGAAACAGGAGCGGAGTAGGAGAAGGCCCTTTTGCCTAGTTCAGTCCTCATTGAGGGAACACTGCAGGTAATAATGTCCTGAGAGCGCACGCTGTAGCTGCACTCACGCAGAGACATGGACATCTTGCCATCCATCCATGCACTCAGCTTCAAACAGAGATAACATCCATCCATCCATCCATACACTCACCTTACAAATGGAGGTAACATTCATCCATCCATCCATCCATCCATCCATCCATTTGCTTTACCCACTTTTTTGTACAGAGTCATGCAGGAGCTGTCCCCCATTTCCAGTGGTTGTTGTTGAAGAGACGGGCTACACCCTGGACACGTTGCAAATCCATCACAGACTGAGTAAACAGATTTAATCTATTGTTATTTTCACTTGGCACATACTTGGCTGTGGTCTCTTATTCGGGCATGACTAAGAATTTCAGTCTTTTATCACCCACACGGCAACAGGTTTTTGACATTGACCTACCTCAACTTTTAGTCCCATTTTCTTACTACGCAGGTTTATTGATATATTTGCCAGCAAGTTTAGTTTAAAAAAAGTGCTATAGCTGATGACCTATTTCACTTGAATTCACAGACTGTAATTGAAGAGGTGATCAGGCCTGATGAGACAAATGAAAATTGGAAACGTTCCTCATGATTGATTTGTTTACAAATGCTAGACCTTTAGCTACCACTTCCCCTCAGATATCCACTCCTTGGATGCGTTCCAGCTCATAATGATCATTTGTGATTGGCTGCGAGCCAGCAGAGGAAACCACAAAAGACAGACTGGTCACTTCTTAATGGCCAAAACCAATAGCTTTATTGCCACCACCTGTTTACATTTATGTTTTGACATCTCTATTAGGCAACATTCGGCCAATTAGGAGGAAATGCTGTTGTCTGGGATGTGGGTTTTCATATAATAGCTTTGAATGGAAGAAAAACCCATTTGAATAACTTTTCTGTAAGCAAAATCTTAGGAAGACACACAAAGATGCAAACAAAACTCAAATACTTTCAAAAACTCATAATTTCAAGCATGCAAAACACAATTTAATGTGAAATTATGCCTTTCTTGGTTCAGCTCAAAGGGTTATCACCTGCAGCTGATATTTCCATCCACCAACACATCGACCCTTTACACTTTGACTTCCATCATGGCAGATGCAGCCCAGACACAGACAGCTGGAGTACAGCTGTAGCACCCTTAAACAGCCCCCGCAGCAGAACGTGTCTGGTAACGATGAGCAGATACCTCTATACTGGAGGACATGTTGCCATCACTGCCAGCACGTTTGCATAAGCTCAACAAAAGGCCAAATTCCTGGAATACTGTAGGACTTTTGTAATAGTCAGTTCCATTAAAGAATATATATAAAGAATATAAATATATATGTTACATCTGCTACTGTAAGTTCACTTAATTACGTTTTTCTTTTTTATTGACAAAATCAAATATTTTCCAACTAAAAATGAAAGAAGCGTCATTAGCACATCATAATAAAACAGCAGCTCATACATAGTAAAATGTGTTAACACCAGTACTTTTCAAACTGTCACCATTTCAAACTAATCGTGTATTTTATTTCTACCCAAAAATGTGTATTTTCCACTGAGCTACAGCAGCATGTTAGTGAGCCAGTAGTAAAAACGTGAGTGGACTGTGAAGGAAAACATTATATAAAATTCATGTTGTATTCTACTTGAACTTGGAGTCTAAATTCCCTCCCATTAACCCTCTGCTCCCTCCCTCTATGTGTCAAACTTCTAAATTACAGTTTCTAGGAAAATGCCAACATCATATCATATCAGCTGATTATCATCTAGAGCTAAAACTTGGTCTCTGCAGTACACTGTGCGATAAAAACTTAGTAAAATATTTGGGGGCCTTTACATACTGTGCAATGCAGTCACACACACACACACACACACACACACACACACACACACACACACAC
>NC_056505.1:8923181-8955628 GCF_014905685.2 Nematolebias whitei
CACACACACACACACACACACACACACACACACACACACACACACACCTCAATCTTCTGACCTTGGCAAAGATAAACAAGGGCTATTTGTGACTGACTATTTCAGTCTGTGAGAAGTGTGCATCAGTAAAATTCCCACAACACTTTTTAGGTTCCAGTTTTTGTCTTGTGATTGTAAAACAGGCTGAAAATAAAAGTATTTCTTCACACTTTGAAACTGTAATAAAGAGATAAACTTTTTTTTGTTTGTTTGATGGGAAAAGGTATTCTGTTTTATAAGTCAAGGACATCTGAAATTGAATTTGTTGGATGTTACCTAGACCTTTTTTAACAAACGCTTCCTATTCCAAGGGTAGTTTTAGTCATTCGTTGATAAATAATATATACTGTAGCCTTGTTTGACCCTTGAAGTCCTCTGAATGTTCCCCAGTGGAAGGATACAATCCTGGAGCTGATGTCTGCTTGATTTAATCCACATGTTGCGTCCCAGAGAACAATAGCTGCCAAGCGCCAGCATGGAGCTCTGAGCTGCAGAGAAGCTTCATGTCGGACTACAAGACACACTTAATATCCTTTAATTTTCTCATAAATCGACAGTGAGCCTTACGGGTGCACTTTATATAATAATTCTGGTTGTGATTATTGACCTTGAACTGATTTTATGTGGTTATTGTGAATGAGTTGAATAAAGTTTGACTTATTTGACAGGTTTGTTTAGCTTAATGCGCCTTATAGTAAGAATTTTTTTTAAAATAAATATATATATATATATATATATAATTTGTCTTGAGTAAATGGCATTAGCATGCATTGAGACTTAAATGGTCAAGAAAAACATAAATAATTGGGTCAGATAAAACAACTAATTAGATGAACAAATAGATCAAACATTCATGATGTGGTTTATTTATTTGCTGAATGTAGTTTGGGAAAACTTACACAAGATGCATTGATTGCAAATCACTTTAACTCAAGATGGACTCTTGCCTTTAGCCAGGCGAGTGGATAAAGCCACAGTGTGATTCATCCACCAGCTCCTGTAATGCTCCTATATATTATATATGCTCCTCGGCTGCTCACAGAATCCGAGCGCCTCACCGTCCGAGCCCGCTTCCCTCTCGACCTGTTTTTAGATGCTTTGGGAACATGAAAATAAAGCATCCAGGTGAGAACATGGTGCTGAGACTCAACAATACTCGTATTATGTGAACAGGCGACATACAGAGGAGAGTTGAAGCCTAATGGATTCAAGTTATAGGACATTCTGCGATACACAATAGTTCAAATAAGGCTGTAAAATGAGTGCAGAATGATTTTCTGCAAATTGAGGCACAGCTGCATTAAGCAAAGCTGACAACTAGGGCTGCAAAATGACTGCAAGTATAAAATTAAAGCACATTAGAGGCTACCAGGTTACCACTATAATTATGAGTCTCTTTTCATGTCCGTAGTTTACAAAATGGAGATTATTTATGGAGGAAATTCAGTGTAAAATGGATACAAGGCTGCGTTTTCTCAAAAAGCATGAGTTGACGGACATTAAATATAGCTCTTGTTTTTTTTTTTTTACGTGATTAATGTAGGAATTTATGTTTAATATGTGTCAGAAAAGATTAATGTTGATAAGCTAAATAGATTATTGTAACAAAGGTGTAGCTGTTTAGGTAAAGAGTTTTTTTTATTATTGATTGATTTAAAAAAAAATTGGGGGGGGGGGGGTCAATAATAGTTTTAAATAAAGTTAGCAACATAAAATAAACTTAAAAAAAAATTCTATTAAAAAAAAACTATTTTTTTTTTTTAAATACCAGATTATATTAAGTCTATTACAAGTCACTAACTCTAGCAACAACTCTTAAATGGAAAAACTACTAGAATAAATGGAACCACCAGTTCTGGAGGGTCTTATTTCAATTGTTTAATTTTATATGAAAAATAAATAAATCACAGTCATGACACAAAATGATTACATTCCAACCTTCTGGTTTTAAGAAGCAATTAAAAAAAAATAAAGAAATTTAATTGACGTAGTCAGCCACAAATGTTTCTTTTTAGGTCAAGTAGAGAATAAAAATATGGAATCGCTCTGTAATTTTCTGTTTAAAACAATGATCCTCATCATAATAAATCTATGAACTGACATGAATTATGGCTCCAACACCAGCAAGGGTAGTTGAAACAAAGGAGAAATTCTTGAAGAAGGCAAATAATGACAGGATGATGAAGAAGATGTTGGTTGTTCCCAATCAGCTGGGTCTAAAAATGATTCTTGGAAATGTTCCTGAGCCCATGCAGTGATCTCTGTAAGAGACGTGGACCTGCTTTTAATGCAGCGCCTTGTCCTTTGAGATTTCTACAGATTCTTGAAATCTTTTCATGAGATCACGACAGATGATGGGGTATTCAATGTCTTTCCAGTTTTCCACTGAGGAACAGTATTCTGAAATTATTCCACTATTTTTAAACACAGTTTTTGGTGAACCTCTGCCCATCTTTACTTCTGAGAAATTCAGTCTTTCTTAAATGCTCTTTCAGTCCTCTGCTTTCTGACCTGTTGTTGCAAAATGCTCCTACATTTGCACCACTTACCGTCACAGCCTTTTGTTGCCACCGGTCCAACTTTTTGAGATTTGTAGCTGCCATAAAACTCATAATTACCACCCCCCTAAGAAATGGAGCAATTTCTAATTTAAACATTAGATGTGTTCAAGTTCAAGTCAACTTTATTGTCTTTTCCACGACATGTGTTACATGAGGTGGAACAAAATTATGTACACAGAGTCCCAGTTACACCCAAAAATAGCAAATAATAAAGTATAAAAATAAACAGCAAATAAGGATCTAAGACATTCACTAAGATATATGCCAAACAAACGCCAAACGGTGCGCTTAAAGATCTAAAAGATACTGTATTTTTACGACTGTATAAGGCGCATTAAGCGAAAACAAAACAGTCAGATAAGTCAAACTTTATTCAACTCATTCATAACTCTCAGCATTGTTCAGTTGTACCACATGAAATGGGTTCGAGATCAATAAGCACAACGAGAATTAATCTAAGGCGCACCGGATTATAAGGCTCACTGCTGATTTTTGAGAAAACGAAAGGATTTTCAGTGCGCCTTAGAGTCTGAAAACGATGGTACGCTAAACAGCAGCCTGAACATGAGTCTGTGGTGAGCAGATCGGTATGAATGAATAGCAGCATGATATCAGCAGCAGGATGAGATCAGCAGCATGGATACTCGTGTTATACTGTGAATAAAATGTTGGTTTAAATTGATTTACACATAAAGATGTTCAGTTTTTATTTACAGTCTTTATTAAGAGAGATTTCGATTTGGGCTTTTGAAACTATTCAGTCAAAGATGAAAGGCTGTATAACACATTAGGAAAAAGCCTCAAAAAGCAACATATAAGCTCTTTTAAAAAAATTGATTTGATAACTTCTTATCTTTGTTAGAGTTTTCTTTTTTTTTTTAAAGTGGATGCAAATCATACGATTCTTGTGAGCGCATGTGAATATTTGTCTCCCATGAGTCAGGGAACAAAAACAACTCCATCATTTTCTCAATAATTCAGTCGTGTAAACCTTCAGTGATTGGAACTGAGAAAACACAACGCAACAAATTCGTCCGCATCAAAAAGTGATAAAGGAGTCTGTGGGAATCCAGATCTATGGTGAGATAAGCGCGTGAGTGAAATCTGACTGCTGACATGGGAAGGCATAAGTGGCTGTGTGGGCTTTAACATGATGACGCTCAGAGCTCTTTCCCCAGGAGGATAATAGGCTGAAAAGTGGAGAGACTGTACACTAGGAAGGCACACAGGCAGCCAGGCTTTTCCAGAGGTAGCAGTATCTCCTACTCGCCCCTCTGTGCACACAGAATGAACATTTTTTTCAATTTGAGGGGGACAATTGCAAGACAAAAAGCAGAAGACAAAGCTGTCGCAGGTATGTCGCAAGAGAGCATGTTTACTTCAACGTTTTAAAGCTGTGTTTGTGCTGATACTATGAGAAGTTACCAAGACTTTTCATGTGCTGTGCATACACTTGTTAGAAAAATGTGCAAATGATCTAAATGTTGTTGTGATAGCAATTATTTTATTTCCAATGCATAAAAGTCTTGATCTGATTCTTAAAATATTTTAGTGGCTTGGGCATTCGCAACCAGAAAGTTGTGCTCATCACTGCCACCAGATGAGTCTGACTGAAGAAGACATTATTGGATACTGCAGAAGAATCAGATTTATTTATCTGCAGCCACTATTAGACACAAAAATCAGGCTGTGCGGGAATAATAAGGGCTAAACCCTGGTGATGACACGGTTTAATGTTAGACATTCATGTCTCTAAAAGCCCTTTAAGAAGATCGCATCAGCATCAAACACATCCATTTCTTCAGCAGACAGCCGATTTATTATATCAAGTTTGTCCGGTAGATGGCGAGACGTCAGGGTGACTTCAGGTAGAGAAATCTGCTGTGACTGTTCAAGGGGAGCAAAGATGCTGATACAGAGACATGATGGAGCAGCGGGGAAAGCCTCAGCAGCGCCTCAGATCTGCGGCTGTTATGTAAGCGCAGCTGCAAACGGTCACTCGGGATTTACGAGATAATTAAAAAGAAGAAGGCAAGTGGAAACATATTATTATTATTATTCTTGCGTATTTATTTATTTTTACCAGGCAGCTAAGAGGCTAAAAATAGTGCCAGGTTAGCTGTATCATCCTTCCGCTAAGTAATGTAGTTCGGAAACAGTGGCAAACAAAGTTGTTGCTAAGCGACGGCGAAGTGTCGAACCGGCCGGCGTATTGATACTTGAATTAACTGTCAGGTGTGCGCCGGAAAAATAGCGCCGCTTTGGGACGACTGTTAGCCAAATCAGTGCTGGGATTAATTTTCAGCTAAAAGCAAAACAGCCACTATGCGGACGGCTAGGTAACTGTAAAACTGACAGAACTGCTCGTAGATCAAAACAGCGGTTTGTGTCGCTAAAGCATGTTATAGCAGTCGATTTATTTAGCCTAAATTAGCCGAGTCTTTCGGCCAACTCCGCTGGACTCGAGTTGCCACAGGTGTTGTGCTGGAAAAAGCACCCGCAGAAAGTTTAACTCGTGGAGTGGACTTCTGTCCCCCGTCACTTTTCAATGATGAGAGAGCTGTGGCAGGGACTGGTTCATGGAGGACATCCTGTGCCCCACAGGCAGTGGGGAATGTACAGTTTATTTAAATCAAACCGGTGTTTACCATAGACATTATGTCAGTGGCGTTTACGGTGATGGGTCCTCGGTCAGAAACAGGAGCTTCACATCTGCCTGATAGTAAATAACTGGCTGTAAGTATGTTTACACTCCTACTGATGGGTTGATTCCTTGTCTAATTTTAGTGACATACGTTCTTTATCTCCCTGGTTTTAGTAATTTATTTTAAAATTTTCATGCTCTAATTCTCCACAGCATATGGAAATATAATCATTGTCAATTTGTGTTATAAGCCTATTCAGCTCTTACATATTTTGATTGATCAATGTTATTGTTTCTTGTCAGTTTTGTCTGTGGAAAAAAAAAATCTTAATGCAACTGCTAATATTGCAGCTGCTCTTGGTTTGTTTAGTGTCAGTGCTGCCACTGATTACTGCTTAGTACAATTCATAGATTATCTTTTTTAATTCAACCTTTATTTATACAGGTTATTCCCATTGAGCCCTGGGGACTCATTTACAGGAGAGACCTGTTGCTTAAAGGAAAACGGTGCACGATTAAACAGACGGAGAGATGGATGGACTTTAATAATACAAGTCGAAGATTTTTTTTCCCCACAACAGATAAAACTAAAATACAAACTGACATTATATAAAACATGAAGCACATTGATTGACAACTACAAAAATATTAAACTTATGCAAAATATGAATCATTGTGTGTGGCAAGGATGTGAAAAATGTGATTTAAAATTGTGCATACTGTCATTTTGTTGCAGATGAAAACATTTCCATGCATCTTTCATGACACAACTCATAGATTAAATTATCGCCTGCTGCTATACGTGTCTGTTACCAAAATATTGCATGAAAATTAATCAAATTTGCAGAGTTTAATTACTCGATCTTCTTCTAAACCTAATTAATTTGTGGTATTAATCAGATTCAAGATGGCTGCCACAGAATGTTAGCATACAAAAATGGCTGTACAGTACCTGAGTCACTTTCAAATATATTAACTTTCAAGGCTTGACATAAAAAAATAAAATTTTCAGGTTGTCCGCTGGACAACCTCTTGACAAAATCTGGTTGTTCTCCAAAATTTTTGGTTGTCTGCAACCTTTACAATAAAGAAGGCAAAAGATCTCAAGATAAATTGCACTATACACAAAGTTGACTAAAACTGTATTTAAAAAAAATATATAGCACAAGAAGTCTTTGCAGAGTAAATTAACTTAAATTGTTTTAGTTTTTAATTTGCCTGACTGACAGATTTCTCCCCATAAAATGACTTTCATTCAAAAGGATTAAATTTACAAGACTTCAGCTCATGTAGTCATTTAATACTATTTATTTTTCACATTTGATCATTGATTAAATTGCATTTATCACCGTACTGTTACCTCTCAGAATGGTTTAAATTAAATATAATGAAGTTCAGCTCAACCAAACAGGCACACTTTATTCTTTCTAAAACACT
This sequence comes from Nematolebias whitei, assembly GCF_014905685.2. NCBI lineage: Eukaryota > Metazoa > Chordata > Actinopteri > Cyprinodontiformes > Rivulidae > Nematolebias > Nematolebias whitei. The sequence goes on from NC_056505.1 coordinate 8,929,863, forward strand.
GCATAGAATTTAAATTTGCAGATATTTATGACAAACTACACTAACCTGAAACTATGAACACATTAATATTTAATACACAGACTTAATAAATAAAAGTCCTGTGGGGGAGACAGTGCAGGACGAGGGGTTAGAGGTGATGGTGTTTCAGTTCTGGTGTCTCCTCCGTCTGCAGTGACTTGGTCACTTGCAAACACATACGCTTAGTACGTCGATGTTTAATAATTTATTACGTCATCACCTTCTGTTAGGGCAGCGGGGTGTCCTCCATCGAAAGAAGTCCAGGAAACACTGACTGGTGCTCTCACCTGCAGTCTGTCTCTGAGTTGGGAGCACTGTGATCACCCGCCCTGCTCGGCTCTGATTGGGTCAAACTGTGGTTCTGTTTTTTTTTTTATTTGTTGAAAGCAGCGTCAGTTTAATCCTTGTATCGTTGTTATATTGGATGGCTTTAAAAAGACCACAACAAAACACACATTTTCCCCCTTTCATTTTTACAGATGATGGAAATCTGTTAAAAAATAAAATAAAATCATAGACGAAAACAAGTCTCGATCAAACGGAAACCGCTTATGTTTACTCCTGGCTTTGGTATAGCAGTAACCGAGACTGATCCCCGACACGTTATGAGCACTAACAGATTGCACAAAGTTTTTGTTTAAAATTTTATTTAAGAGTCACCTCTGTCTTTTTGTTAGCAAAATAGTCCATGCACCACTGGACAGATTTTAATGAAGCTCTCAAGCAATGACGATTAGATGAACATCTACAACTGATAAACTGCTGGAGTCAACACAATTCAAGATGGCCACCACAGCTTATTGGTATTAGTCAACACAATCGTGACTCGGTTAATTTTTCAAATATTGAGCTAACATTTGGAGCTGTAGTTACAGAGACATTCACAACACATGCGTACGTTTCATAGGTCAGACCAAAACAGTTACAACTGTCAGTCTAAGATGATCTTAGTTTAAATCCCTGGTGTGAAATGCAGTGGGCAATATGCATTCCTATAAAGAACGCATAGTTATTTTTCACACTTTTAAAAATTATGCCTACCCTTCATGTTTTAGTTAGCTCTGTCTGCTTTCTTAGCATTATGTGAAAACAGTTTCTTACCAAGAACATCTCTGCTCACTTTTTTACAGCGCTCACGCTGTTTTAATCATGACTAGATCTCTTAAACATTGCCTTCTCTGCATATTTACCAGCAAAAAAATCCTTCTTTACTCGCATAATGAATGCAGAGTTTGCTTCTTTTTTTATTCTAAGGAACAATTTTGCTTTCATTCTCTTATGCTCACTTTTATTATTTACTGTTTTCAGTTTCTTTCATCACTAACATCATTTGCCATCTCCTCCTCTTCTGTCTTCTGTGCTCACACTAATAAGGAAGGGCCTGTCTCATGGTGCCATTAGTCCTCAAGGCTGCCTACACTGATGGCCACAGAAAGACACAAACACATACACATAACCGTATTATTCAATTTTTGTTTCCTAATTGATTATTCAAGCATGAAATTAAATAAATCTGTAAAGAAAGCTTAGTATTGATTTGCTCAAGTAGAAAAAAACGCACAAAAGTCAGTATTAACATGTTCAACATGACGGAGCATGGATCCACACTGAACAAACTGCAGTAGAAATGTCTCTTTCATTTTTAAAATCATTTTCTGCACCCCGTTGTGCTTCAAGGGCAAGAAATTAGCTTACCATTAGTATTACACCCCCATGTTTGCAGAAATTAACTCCATAACGGAGGTCAGGAAACACAGGCTGAGCTGTTTAACCCAGCAGCGTTGCTTCTTTCTACATTATCAGAATGTACACCATAAACTGTACAGTTACATTAAAATATGTCTATTTAATCCTTTTCCATTTAAAGAGCAGCAACCCGAGACTTGTTTGGCTCTGGGTAGGTTCACGCTGCAAAACAGGTGGTTTATGTAATCACATTATTTTCCTTCTGAGACTTGGAGAAGTGAATGCATAACAACTGTTCTTAAATTTTCTCCCTTCTCTCTTTCTTTTTCACTCAAAACCCCCACAAGAGGTAATCATGAGTCCTCCACGTCGATCATCGAGTTCCCATGGCGACAGGTAATTTCCTGAAGCATTTCTCTACATGTGACACTCCATGACACACTGGGAACACATGCAACACTCCGTTATGTAGCCGAGACTATGCAGGCACATGCGAACGTGTCCTGTTTTGTAGGTGGGTTGTTCTTCCCCATCTTTCTGCTACCTGTTTATGAACAGGATGTTCATCAAATAGAGTTTTGTGTTTGGAAATTGTAATTGTTTTGCTTGTGAATAATGCTTGTTTTTTTGTTTTGTTTGTTTGTTTACATGTTCAGTTATCTTATGTAAAAATACAAGCTTCAGTTGTGCATTAAATATCAAGCTTATGCTCTTATTCCTGGATCTGTGAGCAATGTTTATATTTAAGTTAATTACCTGACTAGGTTGTAAAAAAAAAAATCATTCTGCTCATTCCATATGTTGTAGGAGTTTCAAAGAAACCGAGATGTTTATTTTCTAAACACAACGTCCCAGTGGCTTCCAAACCCCAGAATACATTACAGCAAAGACTGGTTCATCCCAAAGATCCAGTCCCCCGGCACAAACAGAGCAATGTTGTGTATGCTGTTCAGTGTCAGGAGGGCTGTGATCAGTCTTACATCGGGGAAACTAAACAGCCACTGGCCAAAAGGATGGCCCAGCACAGAAGAGCAACATCATCAGGCCAGGACTCTGCGGTCTACACTCATCTCCAGGCCAGCGGTCACTCTTTCAGGGATGAAGATGTTCACATCCTTGATGGAGAAGAACGTTGGTTTGAGAAAGGAGTGCAGGAAGCCATCTTTGTGAAGAGAAACCGTCCATCGTTAAACAGGGGCGGAGGCCTCCGTGTTCGACTGTCCCCCTCGTACAATGCTGTTATTGCTAGTTTCACTCAGCCCTCTGTGAATCTCAAGTGGCCATCAGGGCACTAATGAGTGTATGTGAGGCTGATGGTCCTCCTCTATCATGTGAACAGCTAGTTCTGGATGTCACCAACAAACTGGTTGATCCACTACGAGAAGGTGCTGCTTACAAGACTGAGTTTACTGCAGCTCCTCAGTCTGAAGAAGGCTTTAGGATAAAATATGAAAAGTTTCAAAAAAGAATTCGTCCAGAGGACCTGACTCAACCTTGTTCAATGACACGAGATTGCCCTTATTACTTTTCAAGTTTTCAATTTTTCATCATAAGTTGATTTTATTCTAAAACTCTGTCATGAGGTGCAGTGAGTAATATGCATTCCTCCAAGGAATGCTAGGCCTTTTAATATAACTTATACCATCACCGTATTCTACTCATTACTACTCAAAGAAAACATTTTTTCCCCATGGTAGTTTTTTTTAACTGCCTTTGTCCTCCATCCTGTTCTTGACCAACTGTGTCCTAAACTTCTTGTATGCAAATTAAGTCATTGCACACCCTTAACTGTCTTTATTGTACTCATATTTTAATATTTAAAAGCCTCTAATGGATTTGTCATTACGTCTTCCATATCAGTGTCAGCTGTCAACATTGGATCACTGTTGTGAAGCAAAGACAGACATGCTGATGAGCAGATGATGCTCTGCTCCCCTTCTTGTCATGCAGGCCCTCCTCTGAGACCTCGCAGAAAAATAATTGCAGCAACTCTGGCGTTATTCTGGACATCTCGTCCCTCAAGATGGCTGACGTGGATTCAGAGGTGCCTCCACTTCCTCCTCGCTACCGCTTCAGAGATTTGCTGCTGGGAGACCAGACGTTTCAGAATGAAGACAGGTAGCAAAAAAACCCACTTATATTTCATGCACCATAACTTAATAGGCTGCCCAAGGATATTCCTGGAGGGGCCTCTGTAATATTGTGCGTGTCTGTGTGTGTTACACTCTCCCAGTAATAATATAATGAGCGAGGTCTTCTAAACTAATATATCTTTTATATATTTATGGTTTTGCTGCATATTTAAAAATTAGCTTTTTAAAAAAAAACCATTTAGAGATGTGACAGGGTTTTAGCTTTTGGTTTTATGTGCAGTTTAATAAAGAAATAGAAAAATAAATTGAACCCTAAGAGGTTTCTTAGTGAAAACAAAGATTCAGGAACTTGTTTAGAAGACCTTGGGGCTGTGTTGCACTTGGACCTATTTGTACAATAACGAGCAAGATATTAGCATATGAATGCTTTGGAAAACCTTGTTTTTAAATATTTTCCAAAGTTTAAAGTCTTTTTTTTTTTGGCTTTGGTAACCTTTAGACATAAAAATATGCAGTATTTGACTATCCTGCCACTGAAATAATAATAAGCAAAAAAAGCATCAAACATACAAGCTCAGTTGAAGAAATGTGAAAAAGTCAGACGGTGGCTGGTTTGCCTTTTCTTAAATGACTGAGTGGAAAAAGTCCCACTCTTTGGCTCTTAAGTGGCACTTCAGTCAATGGAGAGCTGGAGATTCTGGGAGTCTCCTCAGTTATTGCTGTGGTTGTGGAGGCGAAGCAGCAGATGCTGTTTACTGACCGTGAGGGGAAGAATGCCTCAACCACTGCGCAGGACGCTGGAGCTGTCTGTGGTGCTGAAATGAAGCCGTCTCTGAAGCAGCAACACTTCTATAATTCCCTGCAGAGAGAAAATAAAGAGCTCCGCTTCGGCGTTTGTTGATTTCCTACTCCCGTTTAACTTGCTATACTATACATTTTAAAGCCTATTAATTTGTTCACTAATGTGCAACTTTTGTTTGTAAGCCACTTTTTTTACATGATACAGTTATGAACAAAACGTGGGCGCACCTGAGCTGAACATTTCACAGTAAGCTTAGGCTCGTATGAGGTTCTGATTAGGGATGAACCGATCCACTTTTTTCACTTCCAATATCTGAGGTTTAGTGCCGGCCGATACCGACATGATACAGAAAAACAGTGCTGAATTAACTTCAAATATTTGTTGTTTTACGCAGACATAAATGTACTGAATTACATATTTATTGAAAACTCTGCACCAGTCCTGCACACTTAAACATACCAATAGTTTCACAAGCTTGCGTGTAGAAACAACACAACGTTAATTTGTTCAGTCAGTGCAGTTATGAATATAACATCCAATGTAAAATAAATAATAATAAAGATACTGAAACTGACAAAAACAACAGGTTGACAACTTTGGTCAAACATGAAAAAATAAACTTCAACAAACCCTTCAAATGGTTCAGGAATTTTAAATCTAATGTAAAATAAATAATAAAGGAGCTGAAATAAGAGGAAAAAACTATGGCTTCACTAGCTTGTTTGGCAGGTATTTAAAATAAACAGCAATCAGCTCCTGTCTTGATGGAGCAATCACATTGTCACAATACCAGATCAAGAATTTTTATCTGTACCGAGAACGATACTAATATCTGATCATTGCGTTTCTTGTTCTGATGGTAGGATAATCTCATGCAAAAATGCCAGTTTTATTTTGTATTACAGTATTAAAATAAAGCTCTAGAAATGTATCACAATATTTTTGCTTTATTTGAAAACAAAACAGTCATTTAATAAAAAAAAAATTGTGTCAACTAAAACACCAGAGTCAACAAGCTGATATATTTTTTTACATTAAAAATGATTTTCAATACTAAAGTAATTGTGCCACTACAATATATTACTTCTCTGCTGTTTTATAAAGCTTCACCGCCCTTTTATAAAGTAACTTGGTTACTATGTCTGCAGTGAGTCTGTGGCTAAACTGAACCAACATGTTTATGTTGTCCATTTGTGTTGCTGCGCTTGCAACAGTTGTGCTGATTGGATTGTTTTCTTGGTGGTTACATGTGACAGAAAGCACATCATGTTGTAATTAAACATCAGTGTAGTATTCAGCAGCAGCCACGTACGTTCCAGGAGACAGACTGTAACCTTCCACGAGTGGCTTTTGTGGTTTTTGTTGCAAGCTTCTTGAGTTGTCGCTTGTATAAATGGACTGTACTTATATAGTGCCTTTCTATCTTGTCAAGATACTCAAAGTGTTTTAAAACGCACTCCGTGCTCATTTACACGTTCATGCAGGACTCTACTATATCTATACAAAGATAATGCTTTATCACATTCATACACCGATGGGACACACGTCGGAGGCAATGAGGGCTTCACTGTCTTGCCCTTGCTCCAGCATGTGACTGCTGGTGGAATCGACCCCCCAACTCTCCTACTGGAGGACGACTGCTCTAACCACTCAGCCACAGCTGCCCCCAAAATGTGAAAAGAAATGTCCAAGGTTTAATCCGAACCCAAACTTTTTTTTTAATGTAAATGATGTAATTCTGTCGAGTCTGTTTTCTTATTTATTTGTATTCACTCTCTGTGTCTCTGGGGCTTCCTGCTGGAAATTGTTGCCAGCACGTTTTATTTCAGTGCAACACCTTTATGTGCACATAGCATTTAGAGCAGCATAGTGTTTGCCCACCCCTCCCCCGCAGGGTCTTTATGCTTTCCCAGTAAATACAATAATTTCTTTGTTGGCAGGTGTATTGTTTCCTTCAGCACAAGTCCATTTTCACAGTAACGTTAACATGAAAGATATATTGCTTGAAAAAACACAACCGTTCTTACAGTTATTTAGTTTTAAGAATCCTTGTTTTCTTTAAAAACACATTTTTACTACGCTTTATTTGAATTGGCTGTTAAGATGACATGAACGATTATGGTTGTTTGTTTGAATATTTCATCCAGTTGAGTTTTTTTCTGATTGATTTGTAGTCACATGGGGTGATTAGAGCTTGTATGTTTGCATGGCTACAGATCTATACAATCTGGAAACACCGCCAAGAATACACACATAAGAGACTTTACCTTCTCAAATACTGTGTGAACATTTCAAAGTGAGGAATACCCAGTAAGCTTGGAATACTTTATGTTCCTTTTTATAAACGATGAAGCTGATTTTCCCTTAAACTGTGCGCTATAAAAGAGATTTATAACAGAAAATTCAGCTCGACTGATCTTTGCATTAAATTTTGTGTGTTCGTCATACAGGAAGCTGAATATAAAGGATAATCGTTTGCAGGTCTTCAGGGGCAGTGATTACTCACCAAGTGATGGAAGATCACAAACAGAATCCACAAAGACATTAGGTTTCCAAAAGCAAACAAAATTAAGTTAAAGTGTTATGTTTGATGTCCGTATTGAATTTTATTTTGTTCTTTCTTAAGGTAACAGGGTCATTCCAGTGCATCTAAACTCTTAAGTATTGACATAATCTCACAAAGTGATGGGACAGATTTATATTAAAATTTACAGAACTGTGGAAATGTTTTGAAACTAATACATCTGTAAATATTAACCAACCTAATTGCTTTATTATAATTTAAACAATTAACGCAGCCCATTAGGTTTGCTTAAGTTTTTATTCCGTATGAGAGTTTGTTCTTTAAGATTTTGAAGCTGATAAAGTTCTAAAACAATATAGATGGGTTTTTTTTTTTCAGTGTACAAGTGAGTTGAAGAAAATGAAGAGCTGTGACTTTCATGTAATCTGAGCTTTAAGTGAAGCTTTAGAAGCATCAGGATGTGTCATCTGTGCAGGCTGTTTGTGGTCAGTTGTTTGTTGTGCTGCTTCCATCTTGAAAAGAGGAGTGGGCTCCACAAGCACCATGAGTGTTTGTGGTAAGAAAGAATTACACTAAGCATTATGTGTAAAAGAAAGATTGAATGTCTTTTAGAAGATGTCATGCACCGCATCGTATTGTACCTCATGGGCTTTCTGAAATACCTTATTCTTAAAAGCCGACATGTCATGTTTCTCTCCTGGTGAAAACAATACAGCCACTTCTGGAGATGGGACTCCTGATTGTTGCAGCCCATCAGTGTCCAGCAAAGTCTTGGTGCGCCGAGACAATTAGTTTGTTCGAAGTGAGACCCTGGAAGCTACCTGTCCACGGGGAACCTCTCTCCCAAGCAGAGGTGGAGGTGATTTATCCGTGCCCAGAACTTTAGTGATTGCATGCTGTGTGAAGAGATCTGATCTAATTGCAAAGGGCCGGTGGTGGCACTGACTCAAAGTGTGTGAGCAGCATTCATCTGAGACCTATAGCCATAAATCGTGGGTGTTTGAGTAGTGCTTTCATGGGTAACATATTATCATATTTTACTGCTCTACTGTTGTGGCTTTTTGCATTTTTTCATAAATGTCTACACAGTTGTATCTCTTTTAATGCCGTTATGTTGTTCTTTTACTATATATTTAGTCAGTTTGTACCAATTTCTGCTTGTTCCAGTGGTTGTGATGGAATAAAGTCAGGTGCTCATCCTTCTGCCCTCTGAGACCTGTGGTAAAACCCAACATTACCTGTGTTCCCTAAAGAACTGTGTGGTACCTCATTTTAGCCCATTAAAGTAAGCATTTAGTACATTTTTCATGTCCAGCTGTCACTTTTTCTTCCTCTGAACCTTAAATGAAGAACTGCAACACATTGTGATACATTTTTGCTTTTGCATTTATGCTTCAGCACTTTCCTCTTCAATACATCAAATATATTTTGCTGTACAAGGATGTTAGATTTTTTTTTAGATCTTATTTGCACTTTTATTTAACTAGGGAGGTTGAATTAAGATAAAACATCTCTTCTTACAGAGAGTCTAGTTTAATATGGTGACAAAGAAAATTAGAGTAATGTAAAAGCTTCATAGAAAATCAAATGCAATATGAAAATGACACGGCAATTTTACATAAATAGAAGTACAGTATATTCTTTTGTGTGTGTGTGGAGAGGTGTGTTAAGGGGGTGTTGGTGCCCTAAAATGACTTCTGCTAACTAGAGAAAATTTATTTTCTGTTAAAATAAAGTAAATGCTAAATGCTGAGTACTGAATGACTTTGGTGAAATTTGCTGGAGAAGCTGAAACTGAGATGATTGAAATAAAAAGTGCAGGTCAGAAAATGCTAGCTTAAAGCTAAAAGTATCAAAATGCTAGCTATAAGCGAAAAGTAGCAGAAAAGTAGCTAAAACCTAAAAAAATAGCAAAAGGCTAGCTAACAGCTTAGCATAGCAAGATGCTAGCCTAAAGCTAAAAGTACTGAGATGCTAGCTAAAAGCTAAAAGTATCAAAATGCTAGCTAAAAACTAAAAGTAGCAAAAAAGTAGCAAAAACCTAAAAATAGCACAAGACTAGCTAACAGCTTAACATAGACTAGCTAATAGCTTAAATCGCAAGATGCTAGCTAAAAGCTAAAAGTATCAAGATGCTAGCTAAAAGCTAAAAGTATCAAGATGCTAGCTAAAAACCTTAACTTAGCCAAAAAAGTAGCATTAGAAGACTGTAGTGGATCAAGTATACTGAGGCAGAATTCAAAGAGAACAATATTTTTGAAGGAAATAAAGATATTTAAATGTTTTAAATTCAATTGTTTTAAATTTAAATTTCCATGGAGGAAGTATTTTGAAGTTGCAAAGAAACAAAATTCATAGCACCCATGTTCTGAGTGAGCTCAACATTTTAATATAAAAATGGCTAAAGTATACACAAGTACAGCAGATGGCAAGAAAACAAGGAAAATAAAAAAGTAAGGAATTGGTAATGCGTACTTAATAAACTGAAGCTTATTCCAGTAATTAAGAACATAAATATAGAAAGTTAAATAGCGTAAACAGTGTATGCATCATGATGAATTGAAACTTGTAGTTTACAAACAAAACAGAGGTTTTCATCTGCACAAGACTTTTCTACCTTAACATTACTCTGAACTTTATAATCATGCTTCATATTTATCAGTTTACACACACAAAGCGGTGAAGAAAAGCAATCTTCTTGACGGCCCTCGGGAGCAATTTAAGTGTCTTGATGAAGTATTTTTCAGCATTTGAAGGTGCTGCGGATCAAACTGACAACGCTGCAATATGTGCAGAACAAGCTGGAGCACAGCTTGTACTAACAACACATTATATTTCAAAAAGAACCATAATGAATACAGTAAAACTTCAAGCAGGTATCACAATGCAGAGATTGGCATTTTCATGACTTGGCATCTCCAGGGAACTGTAAGGTGTGCAGTAAAGTTTCCTGGCGTGGCACTTAATGAAGTGAGGTGCTAAAAAAGCACAGGGTGTTGGGTCTGAATGTTGGAGCACAAGGTTGGGCACAGCTATCCACTATAGTGAGTTCTGTCTGTTTCTGCAGATTTAAATAACAAAATCAAGACTAACGGATTAAAAGATCACGTGTCATGACTTTTAAATATATATATTTTTTAATCCGACTCTTTTATATCATGTGGCAAGATGCGCTGATACGTGATGATTCTGATTGCTGGTTCGAGACAATAAATATTCTTTATGGACTTAAGTTTAGCTTGTGTAACTTTTTTGATTTTGTGAAATGTATACATCACCTGCTGCCATGAAAAGTGTGTAATGCGATTGCCTGTGTCTGTGTGGTAAGCGTGTGTTTGTTTGTCTGTTAGCAAAATATCTTCTAAACCAATGGGTGGATTTTAATACATTTCTCAAAGTAATTATTTGATGTGCATCCACCACTGATTAAACTTTGAAGTCAACCTGATTTAAGATAGCTGCTATGGCTATCACAAACTCTGAGCACTAATTAATCACCAGAGCTTGACTCATAACTTTGACATGCAAGAAGAAGCAGGAGATTACTCATTCATTCATAAAATGCTTCTTTATTTAAAATGGGTTAGAATCCCGACCATATGGAAAAGTCAGACCTTATGGTAAAAAAATAGAGTTAAATAGTTACTGAATGGCATAAAAGGACTGTCTTGTAGTGTGATTAATACTCTGGGCTTCTTACAGAACATAATAAGACAGAAATGGGAATTAGTTTACATCATGCTCGATCATTTGCCCCACCTAAACCTTACTGGCTGATGCCGTAGTGCCCTCATACATCAGGAAATCCAGGTTACAAAGCATCAGATTTTTTTGTTTCACTGCAGCGACGAAGGCAAATGATGTGTGAAGCAGTGCCTGTCACTGTGGATGAGTTGCACGGTGTGGTTTTGTGTGCCTCTTCGGACAAAGTTTGTTGATGTTTGACACCTGCAATCCTAGACCCGTCTGTGCCGTTGGGGTCTGTGAGACATTGTATCCTTTTTTTATTTATTTTTTTGCTGTTGCATGGAAATGGAAACACAGTTGGGATTTGTGTGCCCGTGTGTGTTGGGTGGGTGAAAATCTTTCTCCTAGATCGTCGTTATTTTCAGGGTTGGGTGTCAGGGGGCCATAATGACAACTTGACTGTGTGGGTGCTGAAGAAGAATAATCACGCTGAAGTCACGAGTCTGACAAGCGCGAGTGTGTGTGAGAAAGAGAGAGAATACTGTCTGCAGTTTTTTTCTTTATATGCTTTCCAACTGACGCCCAGGAAGTGTATACACGTGAGTGATTAGGTATTGTAGTTTATGAGTGGGCTTTTTTAGTATAAGGAGGGGGCCAACCTCAATCAAAGTCTGATACACCATATAACGGCCAAGCATCCTTTGATGGACTGCATATTGAATCAGACGGAACCAGAAGGACCAATTACTTGTATTCATCCTTTCTCTGCACTTCTAATCATGCTGGGCTATCTGTTCCTATCAAGGCACGCTGCTGATCGAGGTAATGTAAACAGAGTCAGCTGTGCTAATTGGTCACCTAATCAGTGACTGATGGCTTCTCAAGTGTCGATAAAGTGGTGATAAGTCCCGACACATAAGCTGCTGACGAGCAAAATCTTGTCTTGGACCCTCCTCTGTCTCTGACTTGAATCTGTAATATAACATTCTGTCAGTGCGTCACAAGCAAAACAAAGACCCGTTGTTTTTATAATTCATTTCTGAGTTCACTGAAAGTAATCCTGATAAAATTCTCGAACCTGGAGTTTTAACATAAATGCAAAATTACATAATTTATAATGACTGAAGTTGCATAGCTGGCTGGATAGGAACTGAGAACCCAAGTCAGACCTGAATCAAATCTCCTGAGACGATCATCCTGCACTGATGGCAGCAGCTGTTCTGTTTGCAATGATTTTGTAGCATCACTGCAGGGATTTGATGTCTGCATTACTTCCATCTCAGTGAGTTTACGAGGCTGAAAAGATGAGAAACAAAAACGAAGGGGGAGCAGCAAAAACTGAAAAAACACAAAGGCTAATTTTCAGAACGATTGAAATTCAACTTAGTCTTTTACAAACACAGATTCAGTAAAAATGTGGATACACCTGTGGAATTAGCTTTTACACAAGATACAAAATGATCCAATGCTGTATGAACCAAGCCCAAATTTCTCCCCTAATATCGAATACATAGACTTATTGAATAATTACTACTACTAATACTAATACTACTTCCTCATTTACAAAAAATTTTAAAACATTGAGTATCTGAATTTAGTTTGTCCACTAAGTCAATGACTAGATAGAGGAATATGGTAATATACACACACGTATATGTACGATATTATTGGCATGGTTTTGGTATCGGCCGATATTAGCATTAAAGTTCAATATCGGACATCGGCCATTCCATTAAAATAACTCACCGATATAAAAGGTGCTGTTTTTGCCTGCAGCGGCAACACAATGTGATGACGTCACGCACGCCTACCTGATCTTACGGCGAAGAGGAAAATTTGAAATGTCAGCTGTGTGGAAGTTTTATTTTTCGTTGGTGAGGATGTCGGATTCCGAAGATTTATGGACTAGGTTGAGCCTCGCTACGTCGTCCCCAGTCTGAGATATTTTTCTGACAAAACATTACCCGAATTACAAGCCGTCATTTCCGACGTCATTGAGAAGCTAACAGCCGATAGCACTTGGGTGAGTTTTACCACAGACATTTGGACGTCGTGTTAGCCCCGTTAGCATGATTAGTCTTACGGCACAATGGATAGACAAAAACTTTGAACTTAAAAGGCTGTCCTTCATGCACAGGAGTGCAGAGGATCCCACACTGCAGCTATAGGAACCTGGAACAAGCCTCCACAAGTGAGACAGCATCACAGGTGACTAATGCCAATAAATAACATTTAACACTTTTCATTTAATGTAAGTCAAAGTGCTATGCATATCATATGGCTGTTATTGAATATATGTCACCAGCTGTTACAGCTGTTGCACAATTTTTGTAGCAAATAAGCCTAAATAAGAGGGCTATGATCTGACAAAGGAAAGTATATAAAATATCAGTATCGGCATCAGTTATCGGTCAAAAATCCAATATTGTGCATCCCTAACATATTTAAAAAAAAAAAAAAAATATATATATATATATATATATATATATATATATATATAGATAGATAGATAGATAGATAGATAGATAGATAGATAGATAGATGAACTGTTTTGAAGGATTATAATTTAAAATTTGGTGTGAATGTGTGTGTGTGTGTGTGTGTGTTGTTTGACTGTACAGTTAGCAAAATATCTCATGAACCACAATGTGGACTTTAATAAAACTCCATCCAATAGTTAATAAACTTCTGAAAATGTATTTGCACTTTTAGAACGTAATTAATAGGTGCACGTTTACAGCAGATAAAATTTTGGAGCCAACCCTGTTCAAGATGGCCGACACAGCTAATTGCAAGACATGGCTGTGGCGGCCATCTTGAATTATTACTCTAATGAAAGGCAGCAGGAAATAGGAGTTTATTTTTTGAAAAAATCGTAGCCCTTAATTATTAAATAGCTTATTTATGCCTACTCCTGTACTTATTGTCAAAAATATTACTTTATTATACAGAACTAAAAAACCAAAACATATTTTACTCAAATTATGATCAAAATAGATTTTCTAACTTCTATCCTATATAAAAGTGTGCTTAAACATAGCCCTTGTTACTGGAAACCTGCTCATTTCTGCGAGCAGGAGTTCAGACCATAGGTGGTGTTGATCATACCTTCAGCACAGAGTGGGTGGGCGACACTCAAAGTCCTCTAAACGTGCACTTATCAGCTGCAGATTGGCTGTGCCTTAAACATGCAGTTAGTGTAAAGATGGTTGTTGCTGTTGCTGAACTGAGAGACCCAGCATGTTCTCTTTGTTTTATTTTTCATTCTGTTTCGTGCACACAGTCACTGGACCTATAAATGGTTTCTGTTGGAGCCATTTGAGGCACTTCATTCCTGACAAGCTCAACTTGTGGAAGCCTCTGATTTATTTCTTCACCCATTTAATGTTTTTCTCCCAAAGGGTTTTAATGGGTCTCTGTGTGAACTCATCAGAACACTGTCGGGGCTGGGGGCACAGTCTCAGAGCGATGGCACCAGTGAGAAGGATAATTAAAGGTAAAACACAAAGGGAGACTAATCGGGGAAATGCTCTGAGAAAGTGAGATGGAGTTTTACACTTGGAATTTTCTTTTCTTCTGAACCATCACATCTTTGTCTGTGGATCTTGGATGCATATGCCCCTTTAACTTCTGTGTTTTGACTTGTCTACCCAATTAGCATCGGTGGACTTAGCTTGTCATCATTTCGTGAACAGCTGTGAAGTTGGAGGCATTTGGATTTGGAGATGCAGTGTCACACAGAAGGTTTTCCTCAATCACAGAACTCATTTTGTTGCACTAGTTTACACAAATTTAAACACATTTAAAAGATCAAAGTACATAACCAGTGCACCAAAGTTCATGCTCAGTAATCCAGGTAAAAATCCAACAATGTTCAGTCAGGTCATCTGGACGGTTTCTTTTTTTGCTGAGACGTTTTGTCCTTCATCCAAAGGACTTCTTCAGTCTGAGGAGCCACCAAATAAACTGATTCCCACAAACAGCATACTCCATAGTGAAAACAAAAAACAGTTTGCTGGTGCTAAGATGGCCTCCGGGGCCCGCCCTCTCCCCCGTTAACTCCTCTGAGACAGTCATGCCAAAGTGGATGAAAGCACCAGCAAGCCGTTTTTTTTATTTTTCCCCCACTTTGGAGGATGCTGTTTGTGAGAATCAGTTTGTTTGGTGGTTCCTCAGATTTAAGAAGTCCTTTGGATGAAGGATGAAACGTCTCAGCAAAAAAAGAAACCGTCCAGATGACCTGACTGAACTTGTTACATAACAAGTATTTTTATATTATTTATTTTGTTTTATTTGTTTTATTATGGGGAGTGGTGGCGCAGAGGTTAGCGAAGGTGAGCCTGTGATCAGAAGATCGCAGGTTCAACTCCCAGTGCCGACAACATCAAAATGTGGGTGGGAAAGGTGAGACACCCACAACTGCCTCCACCCTCATTTGCCCCACTCTGAGCCCTTGAGCAAGGCCTTTAACCCCCACCTTTTGCTCACCTGGATGCCGTAGATAGCAGCTCTCTGCTCCACACAGAGGGCTGTGGTAGCTCAGTGTCTGTGGTTGAATAAGGAAGAACATCGGGCGTAAATATAATTTCCAAGTCTTAATGCGACAGTTCATTGTGGAAGAAGAGAGCAGCCAATAATAAGAAAAAAAAGACTGTTTTATTAGCTTTGTGCTTTGATTACAATGACTTCAGTTTGTTTTATATCACTACAAATTAAGAGACATGAAGAGATTCTGACTGATTTGTGTTTGAAACTGCCTGTTCCTACTTGTTCCTACCAGTTTGTTTTTTCCTCTCCTCGCTCGGCCAAAGCAATCAAGAAAATGTGTTATAATCAGAATAGCCGCTGTGGTTCAGTGATCACGGATTTGACACATTATTTGAGAAAAAACTCCAGTGGCAGCTTTTTATAACTATGACTCGGCTGCCTGTCAGTCATCAGATGTTTGTTCACCTTCCACTTGGACTCTTTGTCGCTTTTAAATTATATGATTTTATAAATAGTTTTTTTTATGTTATGTTGCTGCCATTATCTAAATAACTGTTTTTAAACAGAACTAATCCAAAATACAACAATAAATATAACAAGCGCCAAGCTAAAATATTTGATAAGTTACTGGCAGGATCCACAGATTCCCAGTTATAATTAGGACTGGGCTTTGATTGGGCCATTCAAACTCATGAATATGCTTTGCTCTAACCCATTCTATTTTAGCTTTGGCTGGATATTTTTGGATCATTGTCCTGATAGAAGGTGAACCTTCACCCCAGTCTCAAGTCGTTTGCAGCCAACATGTTTTATCTTCCAGGATCGTCCTGTATTTAGCTCCATACACTCTGACCAAGTTCTCTGTCCCTACAGAGAGGAATCCTCACAGCATGATCACCATGTTTGACAGTGTGGATGGTGTGTTTAAGGTGGTGCGCAGTTAATTTTCTGCCACTCATGTTTTGCAAATAGGCCAAAAAGCTCAGTTTTGTTCTTTCATCCTTCCATGTGTTTTTGTGTCCCCTTCATGTCTTGCAGCGAAATACAAACTGGACTTCTTAAAGTTTCCTCCAACTTTCTCTTGCCACTTTTCCATTAAGACCAGATTTGTGATGCACACGATAGTCTTGTAGACATATTCTTGCACCCGTGCTGTTATTAATCTCTGTTCCTCCAGAATTATTATGGGCTTCTTGAATGCTTCTCAGAATCATACTTTCCTTGCTCGACCTGTCAGTATAAATGACGGCCATGTCTTGATAGGTTTTCAGTTGTGCCTTACTCTTGCCATTTTCAGATGATGGATTACAAGAACTTCATGAGACATCCAAAGCTTGGCCTATAGTTTTATAACTTAACTCTGCTTTAAACTTCTCAACAACTTTATCCCAGACCTGTCTGGTATGTTCCTTGGTCTTCATCATGCTGTTTTATCATTAATGTTCTGTAATGTACTGGAATTCATTCACTGATTAGAGGACTTCTTGAGGCAACTGGCTCGACTGAGTTTTAGTTTGATATATTGAATTAAAAGTGACTGAGTAGAACTCTTTTAGACATTTTACTTGTAATAATTTCTGTAAACCCAGTGTCATTTTCTTTCCACTTTACAATTATGTTATTTGTGTTGGTCTATCACATAAAATCCCAGAAAGCCTGAAGTTAGTTTTTGTAACGAGACATAATGTGGAAAAGTTCAAAGGGTATGGATAAATTTGTCAAGTCACTGCAGAACGATCTAAGACAAATCTGAGTCAGTTTGATAAAGTATTCTAAATAAAACAATAAAGTTGTGTTTCGTAATGCCAAAATATAAAACGGAGAATAAAGCTGGACTCAGAGGGACAGAAACAAACGGATGATTAGAGTCTGAGAGACATTTGTTCTGAAAACACTTTCATTTGGGTAATTTTTAAAACATAACAATCTGGCTCTTGTGTTAAATAAAGGATCTCGTCATTTTGAGCATTTTATTTTAAGACGCGTTCTGTTCTGATTTGGCAAAAGAGGTGAAAGAATGAAAGTCAGTAGGGAGGGCAAATGAAAACGTCCACTTTTTAAAAGTGTTGAGGCTTATATCTTTTTACATCAATTTATATAGAGGTGTCACTGGTTCTGAGATGTGAGGATGTTCCTGATGGGAAACAGCAACAAGATTCATTCCTTTTGCTCATGGTCATGTTTTGATTCGTTGCAAATGCATGGCGAGGAGAAAACAGAAAATCAATATGTGAAAAGGTTGCCAAATACACTTTGGCTGACAACAATATGCCTGAATGGTCTTACAAAGTAACACCCATGTGCAGGAAGCAGTGGCATCTATTATAAAGATATATGTTTAGGTTAAATTCTGTGGTTATTAAAGGATTTATGAATCTATTTCTGTTTATGTGTTCATGTTTGTGTTTGCATGTTTATGGACCTATTATAAAGTAGACTGCACTGAACTGTATGCTTTGTGTCAGTCTATTCTTTTACAGTAGTCCCTCACTACTTCATGGTTCATTTTTCGCTGACTCGCTCTATCGCTGTTTTTCAAAATAAGATTGGACATGGCACACAAATGGCTGATTGATGGATGAGCCACACAATTGGCATGGAATTTTTATTTAAAATATATATATTTAAATTATTTAGCTCCTGCTGCTCCTGTGTGCAGCCCACAGCTGCAGGAGAAGCTTCCTCTCCTGCAGCGGAGAAGTGGGCGTGGCCAAGAGCGCTGGCAGATGGTAGAGAGCAGCCGGAGGCAGAGAGCTGAGATCATGACATGCTGTGCTCTTTTAGAGCGTTTAGAGTTTAGAAAATTGTTAGGGACATTGCAAGAGTGTGGGAAGGATTTAAACCACCTTAATTTTGACTGTCTTCATCAGACTGTCATACAACAACAGAGTGTTTTCAGTCAGAGGCTTCTTCAGATCCACTGAAAGAAGAGATCCTTCCTGCCCACAGCCATCAGCATCTAGAACAACTCTTTAATGAAACCAGGATGATGAGTTACAACAACATGTAATTTCCATTTGGGATTAATAAAGTAATTTTGAATTGAATTTATATATACCTGTATATACATAAATACTAAAATAAACTACTACTTACTACTATGACTAGTACTACTACTAGTGTACATAATTTAATTCCATGACAATAAAGTTTACTTGAACTACTGTATCCCTACTTTGTGTTTTTTCACTTGTTGCGGGGGGAGTGGAGGGTCCAAACCCCTGCAAATAAACGAGGGACTACTGTATTGCTAATCAGTTCTAAAACAATTTACAATAACATTTCTTATATGCAGTGGTAAGCTCTAATCAGCTGTCACATTTCTTAATACTGAATAAATCATCCAGGTGTTGTGCTGGGCTTCACACTGTGCATCAGTGACAGTCAACGTGACGCTGAATAAAAGCTGCATGACTTAAAGCAACACAATTTGAAATGTCTGTTTTTGACCAAATATTTTCAAAATGGCCTTTAACTTTTTTTGCATTCTTATATGAACTTAACACCGAGTTTAACACTGTTTCAAAAAATACAATAATCTCTTGTTTCTCACCATAAAGACGGTAAGAAACCACTGTTGAGATACAACAGTCTGTTATTAGACCACTTGTTTTGGTATTTTATTGATTGAAAACAAATTTATTAGCATTATCCTGGAACGTTTTAGTGTTAACTATTTGTAAAATATTTATTCTATAGTATGTGTGTAGGTGATATGTTTATTGTTCTGTTCTGCAGATTAAAATAATGTAATTTCTGTTTGTCAACAGATAACATTGATGCCCATGTTGCTTTGTGTGTGTGTTTACTTTTCTGTCATGGAATCAAAATATCTCATGAGCCAGTGGATTTATTGTAATGAAACTCTGAAAGTAATCATTGAATGCACATCTACGACTATAACCTCATTCAAGATGACCTTCACAGCAAAGCAACCTCAGCAAGCACAAGAATGGCTATAAATAGTCAGTTTTACAGATGCTCAGCTTAATTTTGTTTGCTAGTAGCTTGGTATAATCAACACATATGCCAAGCACTAACACATCTCACAGTTTAATGAGGTAGTGCAAATATCAAGTTTTGACCAAAATAACCAACTCTGTTTTTATTTTGCATCATAAAACTTTTTGTTTTAAAACTTTGGCATGAAAGGTAGCAGGCTATATGCATCCATTCAAATAATTTTCAGCCTTTAATTCCATTCATGAAACTACTGAACATGGTCCATTTGTCATTAATCTTCTTTGAATCTTCTTTGAATGGATGGATGGATCCATGCATGGATGCATGTATGTTCCAGAGTTGGATAATGGGATGGATGGATTGATTAGGCTCGAATAGTGCAAAGAAAGCTCCTGGAGAAGGCACTGGAGCTAATGCAGTCCAATATGTTAGATCTATCGATCTTCATCGTTTCATAGAAGTTTAAGAGGGAAACTGTAATTTTGTCCAGATGAATTCATGCAGGATTGTAGACAGAACAAAACAGAAAAAAAAAGTTTAGCTTCTCCAACCGTTGGCTCAAACAAACTAAGCGAACTTTACCAGAAACTGACTAATGAACAGGTAGTTGAACCTGTTGCACAAATCAGCCATTGTCAAAACAGGAGTCAGGCAGAAAATAAGTATTACTGTGTGTGAGTGTGTTTGTGTGCGTACTTCTGTTTGAGCCAGCTGGTGTCACTGGCTAGACTTCCTCCTCCTCTCTGGAAACAGGAATGAGGCAGACAGCTCGCCCACAGCAGCACCAGCTCACTGCTCTAATATGTTTTGACAGAGGAAGCATTACCACAGCTCCCCATGCCGTCCTGCAGCACAGAGCAGGAGCTGAGGCGTGCCCATCGCTGCTGGTGATTTACAGGGATCACTGGTTACTCCACTCAGTTTGTCACTTTCTTACAGCTTAAAGCTTCATATGCCCAACATGCGCTTATTTTATATGATCACCGCATAATATTTTTTCTGCAGCAGTGCATTTACCACTGAGCAATATTACTATGGCACAGTATAGGGTTTGTATGCATCCCAATGCTGTTTTTTTATTTTTATAATTTCCTCACTGTGGATGAAAGTTGTAATTCTGCTGAGCATTTCAGAGCTGATTGTTTTTCCAGTTATAGCCACTCAGCTAACATATTTCACTGCTCTCAGTCGGTCTGGTATATGCATGCATGTTTTTGCAACTCTGTCAAAATAAATGTGAGCCCGAAATAATGTGCTGCTGGTTAAATGTGCAGTGCAAATCGGAACGCGAGTTGACTAACATATCGGACTGCATTAGCTCCAGTGCCTTCTCCAGGAGCTTTCTTTGCACCATTCGAGCCTAATTTTTTATGCTTTGGGTGCAAATTTGATCAGTTTTTGATAAATAACTGAAAGTATAGCTCCTTGAAAGATACTGCATTAAAACCCAGAGTTAAACTGCCATCCGTCAACAAGGCTGATGACTTATTAAAAGCATGAGAGAAACAATCACACTATCTGCAATCCTCTACTTCACCACAAAGTGTCTCTGTGCTCAAATCTGTTCCTCAGCTCAGATGAACTTTAAATTCCTGTCGTTACTGTGTCTGTCTTGATAATCGTTTATTGTTTCTGTTTTTGTGCCTGCTTCATGTCTGTTCTAATAAAATCTGAAATCTGGCTTGAAAAGAGTATAAAATACTGTGAGCTTGAACTATTTTTTACGTACTTGTATACATTTCAACAGACTGAAGTGTATGTTCAGTATACGTTTGTTCTAATTGTGATTATTAAACTATTTAGTAATTAAGTGGATTTTATATAAACAGTTAAAACAACCACGTTTTAATTCAACTTGGCAAAACATGCAAAAAACTAACACTTGAACATAAAAAACAAGCATCAAATTAACAATTCTTTGTGTTTGACCTGTAGTTTATTCAAATCATTCCTCATTAGAGACCATATCCTTATTTATCAGATCTCTTACATAAAATAGAATATCCTATTTTGGTCTGGAGAAAAACAAAACGATAAAAGTTATAATATTAAAATACTGTATTAAAAATATATATATTTGTCACTGCTGCAGGGAAAGGAAGTTGCCTGACATAAAAAAAAATGTTTATAAATACATTTTCTCCTTTAGTTAAATCATTTTTATTCCAGATTATTAGAACTTTTTGCTTTTAATGCCACAGCTCAACTCTTGCTCTTGTCAAGGGCGGACGCCTTTCCTCTCCCTGTCCGCTTTGCTCTGTCCTGTTTGTGAAACTACTTTAGAGCTTCTCTTCTACAAATCTTCTGAATCATCATTTGCCATGGATTTGGTCAGTTGGTCCCTCAACGCAATTGATAACATTTCTTTGAAGAGAAGACAGACTTTAGGCGAGCCGATTTGCTCTGTTGGCATGCACACAGCTGGGTATCTCATTGACTTGGAAGACTTGATGTGTCTATCTCCGCTGTCAATCGTGGATGTTCAGGGCACATATATAATTGGATTTATGATAAATGGTTTCTTGCTTTTTGGATTTGACTGGTTCCTGGTCTATCAACAAACAAGGAAGTTGTCAGCAGCAAATTTGGCCCTGGTCAGGCTGCCTGCCTTATGTGATGGCTTGGTTTGTGCCTCAAGCACCCAGACTCAAATACTTATGGCAAGATGGATCAGATCTTGGGGAATTCTCTCAGGCACGGACCAGTGGTGTGACCATTTAATCTGGAGTTTCGGAACCGAGAGGACCAACACAGACTTGAGGTAGACATATTCTGTAAAGTTCTGCCTGTCCCCAAAACAATCGTGTTTATCTGAAGTCGGCTCCCTGACTGGCCTTCACAGGCCATCTTATCGTAATTCGCCTGGAAGCTCTGTAAACCTTGATGCTCAATCAGAGGGGCCTGGCTGAATAAACAATCTGTCATACTCTTTGGGTTCTATCTGACGTTGTCCTCGGTGCCCCCCAAGAGTGTATGGATCTCTCCAGAGGGAACTATGTGAACTGAGCGATTTACCATTCTCATCAGAACTCTTGCTGTGCCTCTGTGTGTTGTCTCTGGACCTGCTCACCACCTTTGCGTCCCCGCCCTCCCTGCCGAATGTCGGCGTCATTATGTGCTTGTGCAAGGTTTTTTTTCATTTTCATTAATCTTTAGTCGAAGATTAAGAGCATGTTAGGAATTTTTTTGGCCTCCAAAACCTATGTTGTCACTGTCGCAACTTTTATTGTCTCATTTGTAAATGAGTCTTCGAAGCTCAATGTGACTTATCTGTTTAAATAAAGGTTGAATGAATGAATGAAAAATGCCAGAATTTGAGACTAAGATCATCTAAACTTGACAAATCACAGAGTTAGAGCCATTTTGGGCTGACCTTGAAAATAATGTGATCTCATGGCATGCAACAGCCGACGTTGTCATGATTAATGTGTCTTAACTTCCACCTCATTTTAGCACAATATCTGTACAGTTGACTGAATTACAGACATTTTTTCTGTGTTTTTCTAAAGTCTGTTGGCGGCCATCTTAAATTAGATTAGCTCCAAATGTTAATCTGTTGTAGAGATACATCCAGTAAATATTTCCTGAGCATTTCATTAAACAGTCCATAAGATATGGCAACATTTTAACCAAATCTTGTGAATTATTTTTACTTTTTTGAGAATATGCATTGGGGATGATCCCTAGCTACTAACACCCAAAACTTTAGATCAATATCTGCATTGACGGAGTTATAATCATTGCCCATTAGCAGCAAGCAAAATGCACGTCAGTCATTGGTACAAAACAATATTTAACCGTGACAGTATTTGAACTAGATTAATGTTGGCAATTTGTGCTTCTAGATAAAAACTGTTTCCCCCAGAAGGCAAACAAAAAATCATGAACTTAAACTGAATAATCAGTTATGTGATATGTTTTATATTTTACGAAGACAGGATTTAATTACAGTACTGTTGTATTAATCAGAATTATCTTGGACTAAGTTCAAATAATATAAACTGAAGGTACAAGCATCGACTCGATAAAGACCATTAATGTTATTGAGATGGAGGCCGCTCATAAATAAACAAGTAAATATCTTTGCGTCAGCTGTTTTGCCTCCCAGACGTCCACATCCAGTTGGAACCACAGCTCCATGCATCTAATCCCAACTTTATTCTCGGCTAATGAGCTTGTAGTGGGTTAGACTCAAAATGTTTCCTCCAGTTAATACGAAGTCCGCCATGTATTTCCTAAACGCATTAGTTGGTGGTTCAGCTTGGGGAGCTGCTCTGGTGTGATTAGAGACAAACAGATATTAGGAGCAAACAGAGGAGTGAGCTTTGCAGCAGGCTGCTGAGATGATAGCCAGGATATGAGAAATTATAACTGAAATGGCTTGTCTGGGTTTGTGATAAAACAATTTGCTCATCGACAGAAAGCCGTGTTTTTAATCATTATTCAACTTTGGTCTTTTTTTTTTCCAGGTTGAAAATCTTGAGCAGCTGTCAGTCGTCTGCTAAATGTGCCTTAACTTTTAGTCAAATGTGAAGCTGGTTTTAAAAATTGCACTTTTTATTGAAAATATAAGTTTATAAACATTTGACACGCCACTGATTTAAATCAAATGTAATAAAAGTTGATAATTTGCTGCATTCTTGTATTAATGGGTAATATATATTTTATTTGCCTGTAGTTATCACTTCTCTCATTCACTGCAACTCTTATTAAAAAAGCCTGTGTTACCTTTTTAATGTTTTAATATTCATTTTCATAGATTTGCTTTGTTGCTGCTTTTATTTATTTTGCTTTAATGTAATTTTAAAATTTAAATGGCATTTTTCATTGTTATGGGGTTTCATGCATTGTTGTTTCTAGTTGCATAAGTTTTATCTATTTCCTTTATCACTACATCTGTGTAAGGAAAGTGCTTTATAAATAAAACTGAGTTGAGTTTTTCTTTTTCCCAGACACTAAAATATAACGGTGCTATAAAAGGATGAACATATTCATCCTTCTTGGTAGATTTTCTTATTTTTTTTAACCCCGCAACCTTGTATTTGACTGTTTTTTCAAGTTGAATAAATTAAACAAAATATTTTAATTATTATAGTTAAAGGTGGAGAAAGTTTTAAATAACTTTAAATGTGTATAAATCTGACATCTGTATTCAGCTTCTTTGCTTAGAAGCTACAGCCGTTACCTTCAGAAGCCACATAATTAGTTAAATTAGATTCACATCACCTGTGAGCAATCTGAACGTCAAATGATCCGACTCAAATGATGTGCACCTGTCCTGTTGGCCTCAGACTCAACGTTAGTGCAAAACCTCTAAATAGCTGCAAGCAAGAGACGCCACACAGAGCAAGGAACTCAGAGTATACAGATCAGGGTAGGGTTATAAAAATATTATAAACCCTGAACATCCCACAAAGAGCAAGTAAAGCCAGTATTAGGAAGTGATGCCACCAGTAAACACAGTCGTCCACCAAAACCCGAGCAAAGAGGACATTAATCAGAGAAGGAAAGAGTTTGAATAAAGAAAATAAAAAGCCAGACTGATTTTTTTTTTTTTCCCTCACACATGTGGAAGAGGATCCTGTGATCTGATGAAACCAAACTCCAACTTTTAGGCCATCAAGGATCATCACCATGTCTGAGGCAAATCCACCTCATCATACTGAGAAAATCCTCCATGCAGTGAAGCATGGTGGTGGCAACTTCATGCTGTGGGCATGGTTTTAATCAGCAGGGACTGTGGAACTGGTCGGAGTTATAGGAAAGATGGCTGGAGCGAAACGGTGAAATTATTTGTTGGGAGTTCAGGGTTCATGCTCAATAATCCAGGTAAAGAATCCAACAAAGTTCAGGCAGGTCATTTGGACAGTTTTTATTTTTTTATTTTTAGATGTTTCGCTCTTCATCCGAAGGGCTTCATCAATCTGAGGAGTCACAAACAAACTGTTTCACCACCAACCAGTTGGTTTCTGGGGGCTGTCCTCTCCCCTGTCAACTCCTCCCAGGCAGCCAAAGTGGTTCAAGACATCAAAGTTCATGCTCAATAATCCAGGTAAAAAAATAAAATAAAATCCAACAAAGTTCAGTCAGGTCCAAGTCTCGTTGTTGGAGACTTTCAGAGATCTGAGGTGAAAATGACCCTAAACCAGGAGTGTTAAATCCTGATCCTCAAGCGCCTCTATCCTGCATGTTTAATGTTTTTTTTTTTTTTCCTGCTCCAACACACCTGATTTAAATCAACTGGTGATTAACAGGCTTGTGCAGATCATGAAAAGGTCATTCAATCAGCGAATCGGTGCAGGACAAGGAGTGTGGTGACGTTTGAGCAGGCGCTCGTGTTTCCATGCAAACTATCAGGATAAAGCCCTGGACCAGGGTCACCTGCTTATTTGCATGTGTGGTTTCTTAAAAGCTACTCCTGTCTCTAAGGCACATGTGTCAAAGTCAAGGCCCGGGGGCTAAACGTGGCCCTCGTTAACATCTTATCTGCACCCCCCCCCCCCCC
>NC_056505.1:8955728-8998591 GCF_014905685.2 Nematolebias whitei
CCCCCCCCTTGTATAAGTGAGTTTCACACCCCTGCTCGAAGGGATACTTAACAAACAGCAGGATAATGAAGTAAGATTCTTGGGATGAACTTGAGTTGTGTTACTCAAACGGTCAGAAACCGGTTCTGCAGCTGAACATGAGGGTAAACTGATGTAATAATAAAGAAATCTGTAACCATTAAAAGTATAGTTGCAGCGTGCAGACAAACAAACAAACACAAATAAATAAATCTGCTCTATTTGTTGTCTTTAGTCCTGAAAGACATGTTGTTTTACTCCATTGTTTTTGGCATTTAGCAACTAATTTCCATGCATATTTCCACTAAACTTCTCATAGATTGTTTCCCCCGTCTTATTTGTTTACCATGTAGATCAGTCACGTGACTCAAGCTCAGTGCAGCTTTGTTTACATTGAGTGTGGACCCACACGTCACTAGTCCATTCAGTAAAACTACCGGAGTGAACACATTCAAACTCCAGCGTTTGGTGTAGTTCAGGATAACCTTTATTTATTTATTTTTTATTTGATTTCATACTTTGCCATGAGTACCTTTAACCGTGTCTGTTATGTAAGTGACGGGTTGGCGGAGCTCGTGACGTTTCCATCGTGACGACGCGTGGATCTCATCTGCACTGGCTGCTCTTAAAGCTCATCGGGGATGGAGGGAGACTCCACGCGCAGGAGACAACCCGATCATCCCCTCAGAGGCTCCGAGGGAAGGAGACGCCCCCCCTCCGCCTTCGTGCACCAGCAGTGAGACCAGGATGCGGTTTTCCTGCGGTCCCTGACTCTTCTGGAGGGACCGCTCAGCATGGCGGGCGCCAAACTCACGCCATCGCCGTCGGAGATTGATCCAGACGTGAAGACCGATGGGCAGAAAACCCCGGAGCCCACCTGGGTCAACGCCTCCAGCCCGCTCCGGACCGCGAGCTCGTTCGGGAGCGATGCCGGCCAAAGGTAGCTGCTGCTGCAGACCCGCAGCGCACGCGTCTTCACGCAGCACCCAGAGCAGAATGCGTGTTAGCTCCTATAACATGATTAAGCCTGAAAGTTGCACCGTGATTATTAATTCCCCATTCCTGCTGCAGGTGTGTATTTCTCTGTTGGCATGTGTGCCTCATCAGGACCACAGCTGGCTTCACATCTGGTCAAGTTTAGTCTCTTCCAGAGTCAAAGTGGATTTATTATGGCTTCACGTTTCTCAGCATCACACCGAGTTAATGGCTGCAGTGTGAGGATTACATAATTCAAAAGATGCTGCATTCTCATAACAATTTTATGAAGTCTGCTGTTCTTGGGTTAAAGATGCTTTCAGTGCACTAAAAATCTTTTTTGTTTTGGGCCTTTTCTGCCACAGGATGATTGATTAATTAATGAACTTGAAGTGCAAACCACAAGAGATGATGACATGCATCCATACTTAGATGAATTATTAATATATATGATTCTTGTCATGTGCCAGTCCATAAATCCTGTGCACACTTCCTAGGATTTGGTAGACAAATGAGATGTGGTCGGTCCAACTGGCTGTGTAGCAACTGAGGGACACTTTCTCTTTCAAAAGGGGGCAGAGAGCTGTCACACATGAGATTGGGACTCTTACCTTTGGTTTATCTGTGGTTCCTTTAGCTGAAAACAGAAGGAGTTTGATTTTCTTTTGAATCTGGGTTTCAGAAGCTGCTTTGCACAGTCTGGTGGTGCAAAGTGTCCCATTTCTGCCACGTAATGTTCTTGTAAATATTTATATTTTGTGCTGCAAAATAGTCGAGCACATTAATTTTAAAGAGCATAACTGCGCTGAAGTCTAAACGATGTGGTTTTGCATTTAGCATCATAGCTCTTCAACGCTTGCCTTAAATCAAAGTTAATGTATCGCACACAGAAGACAAGAGGTGATGATTAAACAATATAATTGTCCCAAGTGTGTGCAAGAGCATGCCTATGCTTTTCTGTACTGTTAGCAAAATATCAGCTGAAGTTGATAGATTTTGATAAAATGCTCAAAGTAATAATTGGATGTCAACTTAATTCATGATGGCCACCACGGCTTATTGACCTTAACACAGAAAATGTCTAACTCAGTCATTTTGACAAATACTGGTTCAAAGTTAATTGTGTTTGCAGAAATTGAGCTAAATCTAGATGCCACTTTTATGCTTTTTTTGTGTGTGAATGGCTTTAGTTTTAGCTCCTTTTTTTAATGTATAACTCATTTGAATGGATGTCACAGATTGTTATTAAAGCTCGCGTTGTCTTCCATGTCCTGATAAGAGTGCATGTGATTTGGCCTTTAAGGAGCAGTAACAAAGCTCACACGCATTCATGTCCCCGCCTCGATTTGACTTCATTTTATTCTATGACAGTCATCTAAGTTTACAAATTCAACTAACAAAACTATTTTATACCATAAAGACCTTATGTAAGCGGTGATGATGGTTTTGGGGGAAAGCTGTTAGAATGAGTAAAATGACACTAGATACTGAATAAAAGTATGAGATGTGTGAGGATGACGGTGATGAAGATGACACTTGTGTCTGCTGAGCTGTGGATGATTGTAGCGATAACTCAAGTGCTCCAGATTAAAAAATGATGCTTTTCAAAAAACAGGTGAAAGAACAGACCGACGCAGTAAGTTTAGTGAAACTAAACAGTTTGTATGCTAGCTAACCTAATAAGTGGCTTTGACGGTAAAGCCTAATGTAACGGTTGGCTAGTTGCCCAGGGCAACCAGATGTGAACCACCATCGTAGTCAGGATTACAACTATAGGCAAGAAAAGTTTATATCACAAAGGAAATAATAAATAAAAGTTTTCTTGCGCCGTCATTATTGCTTCCAGAAATATGAAAATTTGTTGATTTGTTAAAATTACATTTCCACAGTTGGTTCCTTGCAGACTGACGGCATGTTGTCTTGGGGTTTCTACAGGCTGTGAAATGAGAGCAGCGTGGGATTCATGTCCAGCTTGAGGAGAGGATGTGAAGTGTGAAGGAGATTTCATGATCTGTCTCATAATATCAAACGAGCTGTAAAGATTTTAAAAGATCTCTGCATGATTTGCAGCATCTTGGAATCATCCTGTTTGTGTGTAGTGAGCTAATGTGTGGAGCGTGTTGACGACTGCAGACAGATTGTCACCAGAGACTGAGGGGTGACCATGTCAGATATCAGGGATTCAACCTGCAGACATCATGCATGTGCATTTTAGCATCATCTGGCTTTAGCTTCTCTAAAATCTCTGGTTTGGTAGCTGCGATGGAGTGTTAAAGGCCAGAGGAAGCTTGTGACTTGTTGTCTTTATGATTGGCGCCTTACACAGGATGGATTGAGTTTTGCACATCAGCACAGGTTCATCCTCTTGGATCATTGATGTTTTGATTGCTTCATCATAATGCCAATTAAATTAAATTAACTAAATAATTGTAAAATAAGTAATTGCATGAATATGTATCCCCTTGACAGTCCTAATTCAACTTAGAGAAAAGTTTATTGAAAGTACAAGTCAGGAAGAAGTCAAGAAATGTAAGGAATATGGGACATGTGCAAATCTACCAAGAGCAGGCTGTCTGCAAACTGAGTGACCGTGAAGAAGGAGAATAGTGAGACGAGCTCTGTGAGCACTGAGGAGTTACAAGCTTCAGCAGGTGAGATGGACAGACTGTGCATAAGCACTAAATCAATTCTGTATCTTAAATCTCAATATTAAACAAATACATTTGATGTGAAATTCATTTTGTGCATTAGCAGCCGTTTGCATATTATGCTTTACTGTTTATTCAATAAACGGTATGTGCAATAAACTTTATTGCAATATTTGTTTTTATGTATTTTAGTTTTTGTCATTAAAATGTAAATTCATTCCTATATAAACATGTTCGTCTCATTGAGTCACGAGGACTCGTTTTCAAGAGAGACCTCTTTTGGACAGACAACAATAAAACGCGATTAAAATACAAGTAGTTATAAAACAATAAAATCAACATGCCTTGTAAAACAAGGTAAAGTACTACAAACAAGAACATATTTGCTTAACATTTTCTGTTGATCTTATCAAATGTTTAAAAACCCTTAAAGAAATCGAACTGGACAGCTTCAGATCTTGTTGCAAGGTGTTCCAGGTTACAGCAGCAGCGTAAGAGAAGGCCTTTTTTTTTTTTAGTTCAGTCCGCACTGAGGGGACGCTTCAGGTAATGATGGCCTGAGAGCGCACGCCGTAATTGCACTGACGACGTGACGTGGGAAGGGATATATGAAGGCAGCAGTGATTTTATACCGTATTTTTTTGTATAAGACGCATTAAGTGAAACAAAACAGTCAGATAAGTCAAACTTTATTCAACTCATTCACAATAACCACATAAAATCGGTTTGAGGTCAGTAAGCACAACCAGAATTCAGACACAAGGCGCACTGATGAGTTTTGAGAAAACTAAAGGATTTTAAGTGCACCTTCTAGTGAAGATGTGAACCTACGTGTAGATAATGATGACCATCTGACCAATGAGCGAGAGAGCCGTGATGGGCACGGTAGTTACAACCAGTGAATCTTAGCGCGCCGTGGTAGACAGCATCCAACATCTGGCAGGAGCGTTCCTATAAATAATGTCACCATCAAAAGATGGGAAAGTAGCAGCTACGAGACGTTTCCTGGCATTCGGAGTTGAGCGAGATCTATTTCTGAATAAGAAACCCGGTTAAATAAGAAGGAACAAACATTAAATAACATTTTTGACATCTTAGAACCGATTCACAAACGTTTTTATCTTAGTAAGCTGAGCTTCCAGACGCACTTCATACAGACGCTGAGCTAAGTTAATTTGAACTCTTCTTTGGACTACAGCTGACTTTCATCTTGTTTAGTTTCAGATTTCCTTCGACTCCTTCAGATCTTTTTTCCCGTCTGCAGGAGCATTGAAGCAGTTTTCTTATACCGTCTGTTGTAACACATGGAGCATGTTTTAAAGGTGGAGAAAACCTTCCTTTGTTCCACAAAGCTTTAAGAGCAGTGCAAGATGCCTCAGGTAAAATATCTTAATTAATCTGAGGAGCTAAAAGGACATTTCTTTAGATATAACCAGCCAGATGTTAAGTAGTTAAAGGCCAATACAGATGTCCTGATTAATTAGATACTTCTTCTATTAAGCATTAAAAAAAAGGCTCATTAAAAGTAATTGCATATAAGAAGAACCACTTTGCTCAACTTATTTCCTGTCTCAGCTGTTCTGTTTTCTTATGGTGTTTCAGTTTTGAACTTACGTAAAATATAACACGTTTTTCTGTAATAGTTTTCTATCCGATTAATTTAACAAATGTAGGTTCTGTTTGAATTTAAATTACTGCACAGCTTTATAATTTTATAGTGAGCAAAGCCTGGATGTTCCTTTATCTTCATGTTTTGTGGAACAATTAGCTTCATTTCATTTGACACCCAGGAGTCAATGAGGGGATTTATGGAAGTCCATCCATCCATCCGTCCGTCCATCCATCCATCCATCCAATTTTTACCCGTTTCTTCCTTTTCGGGTCACTGGAGTCACTGGTGCCCATGTCAAGCCATCACTATTGAAGTAAACCACATGCCATCGATCAATCAATACTGTTTGATAAACTACAAAAATAAAGTTTCTCAGTCCTTTGACTTGAACTTAAGAGGTAAAACAAAAAAACTTCTTAAATGTGTGTTGAAGAAAAAAAAATTGGGATTCAATCATATTCAGAATATAATAAAATTAACAGTATTAATTTAATATAAATAATGTATAACAGTGCTACAAAAAACATCACCTTTTTTCCTTCCCCGTTTGAATGAAACGTCAGTACTTGTGTACTTGTGTTACAATGTCAGTACTTTATTTTAATGCAGTTTTAAGTTACTGTAGAAAACCTGACTCCCTCTGTAACATGACAGGAGCATCATGAAAATGGAGTGTTGGCACGCTTTCTGACGAGGCTATAATCTATGATTTCCCCTTTAAACCTCTGCTGGTATGTACGTGCATACAGTCCGTCCATGTTATATGGGTCGGGTCTTAAGTTCTCATTGAACGCAATGGAAAGCGTACTTTCTGAGCGCTTCTCGTGCACGCTGTCTCAGAGGCTTAGCTCATGGTTGTAGTATCAGGTTTGTTGGAGGGAGGGAAAGGTCATTGTCCTTTGACTATAATTTGAGTAAGAATGATAACGGTTTGCTGCAAAACGGTTTCTAATTTTCTTTAGAATATAATAAATTTCAGACATCTTTGCTAGTCTGTTGAGACTAATACGGCTAAAGGGCGTGTCGGTTTATTGTTTTCACTGCCTAAGCTGTTAGCTGCCAGATAGCATCTTTATTGCTGATCAAAGTGCTGTCAGATAGCAACCAAATGGACTGTTTAATCAGAAGGAGAGCTAATGCATCAGTTATGTACCACTTCCTACATATAGGCAGAGTAATCACCTCCTAATTGCTTCACTTTAGTCTCGTTAGTTACTGAATGTTTACAGAACTGACAAAAAAGGGGTTAAAGGCATCTAAAGATATGTTTGTAACAAAATACTTTCTCCTGACTGTGTTTAATGATCTTGACAATGTGTTTAGGAGTCGTTTTTTATGTTGGAAACTGATATAATCATAAAATCACCATTGTATGTTTTTTGTAATATTGCTCAGCCTTATATTAAGGAACTTGGGAAGAAAATGTTTGTAAATGGTAAATTTCAGATATTTGTTGCCTTGTAGTGTTTTGAAAATCTTACAAAGAAGTTGCTACGAAAGCATTGATTATGACATATTTCCAAAATCTTCTCACTAAAAGCCTTTTAAGTGCTGTGAAATATCATGGCTGAAGTTTTTACTGTAAAACTTGTTTCTGCTCTGTTGAACTGGCAGATGTTTTTGATTAAATTTCTGAAAATGCCACGTCTTTCCTGGCAACCCCACAGCCTCCGCGATTTAGTGGATTCTCACAGTGATTGTTTGGTTTCACACTTTTCAGCTAAACGTATGTCAAATAATGAACTTTTTTTATTCCTGCAAGTTGTATCAGTCTTCATCTGCAGGGGTGGTTTGATTATTTACAGGACTCATAGAAGTGAAGACTAAAAATTTAAAAGTTCTGAAAAAATTGGGGGATTATTTACAAAGAAAGCTACAGTCCCAGTGTCACCAGTGATGGATTTGTTAGGAAAACCCTGTTTAGATAGATTTGTGCTCAGATCTCTAAACAAAAATGATGACAAAATGTGTCCCAAACCATGTGACTGTGGCTCGAGCAAACAAAATCTGAATATGGTAGATATATGTGCATTCACACCGGCAGCTACCTCTCCACACTTCTGACCAGATCACTCATTATCCATCCATCCATCCATCCATCCATCCATCCATCCATCCATCCATCCATCCATCCATCCATCCATCCATCCATCATCTTTATCCGCTTCTTCCTTTTCGTCACTGGTGGGGGTCACTGGTGGGGGTCACTGGTGGGGGTCACTGGTGTTCATATCCAGCAGCCATGGTGTGAGAGGCAGGGTACACCCTGGACATGTCTCCGGTCCATCACAGGGACACATAGAGACAGTTCAATTCAATTCAGTTTATTTATATAGCGCCAAATCACAACAAGGTTGTCTCAGGGCACTTTACAGGAACATACATAGAAAAGCCAGTTAGTAAAATTATCTATCTAAGGAAGCCAACAGACAAGTTGAATCTTCACTTCGTTGCAGTCTCCCATCTTGAGCAAGCACAATGGCAACAGTGGAAAGGAAAAACTCCCTTTTAAAGGAAG
This sequence comes from Nematolebias whitei, assembly GCF_014905685.2. Lineage (NCBI taxonomy): Eukaryota > Metazoa > Chordata > Actinopteri > Cyprinodontiformes > Rivulidae > Nematolebias > Nematolebias whitei. Next base: position 8,963,500 of record NC_056505.1, read on the forward strand.
AAACCTCCAAGAGCACCAGGCTCAGGACAAGAAGCCATCTGCTTTGACCGACTGGGTTTGAGAGGACAGGAAGGAGAGGCAAACAAACACAGACTGGTAGGTCCAGATATACAGTAGGTCCAGGTGTACCTGAAAAACAAAAACATATGTTAAGGAGAGAAAAATAAACAAACGAGGCAACCAACCATTCACTCTCTCACTCACACCTAGGGACAATTTAGAGTTACCAATCGGACTAACATGCATGTTTTTGGTCTGTGGGAGGAAACTGGAGTACCCGGAGAAAACCCATGCAAAAGAACATGCAAACTCCACCCAGAATGGCCTCCCGGCTGGGATTCATTGAGGTGACCTTCTCGCTGAGAGGTGGCAGCTCTACTAACTGAGCCACCGTGCCGCAGATCACTCATTATGGAATACAGGATGCAAGTCGGAACTGGACTACATGTCAAAACTCAACAAATTAATATTTTATGGGCACTATTAAAAAAAATTCTGTATAAAATTTACATTACTACAAGGATCTAGTTTGTTTTAATTTAATAGTTATGAACTAAAGTCGGGCAGCATGATGGCACAACTGGTAGAGCTGCTGCCTCTGAGCAAGCAGGTCCCCGGTGCAAATCCCGGTCCGGGTGCCTTTCTGGGTGGAGCTTGCATGTTCTCTCTGTGCATGTGTGGGTTTTCTCCGGGTGCTCCAGTTTCCTCCCACAGACCAAAAACATGCATGTTAGGCTGATTGGTAACTCTAAATTGTCCCTAGGTGTGAGTGAGAGAGTGAATGGTTGTTTGTCTCGTTTGTCTCCATGTGTCCCTGTGATGGACTGGAGACCCATCCAGGGTGTACCCCACCTCTTGCACTGTGATTACTGGACATGGGCACCGGTGACCCCCGTGACCCAAAATGGAAGAAGCAGGTAAAAGATAATGGATGGATGGATGAACTAAAGTCTAAAAAATGTTGGAACATGATAATATGGTAGTTGGTATACTCATAGTGCTTACTCTTTAGCCACTCTTTACATTGGTTCCCTTCGTTATGAAGATAAATTGGTCTCAAAAGTAGTCACATAACAAGGTTTGTATGTGTACATGTATGAGCTACTGTGCCAAGTTAGAAACGTGTCTTTTCCCAGTCAGTAAATCTGGTAATTCTCAGATGTCCTAGCTTTTCACCTTCCTTGAACGCAGCATTACCTTTGTGAATCAGGAGCGGTAAGAAAGTCTCAAAAATCACATTCACAGGCTGCTGATCCGTGTTCACTGATCTGTTTGCTGCAGAGGATTTGTGCACAAGTTTTTGATCATTTGTAGACGCAGAGCATTTGCAACTTGAAATGTGTACTTTAGAAAAACTGTTTATGCATTAGTGAATTTTGTGGTACATCTTTGTGACTCGTAGTATGCATTTGTAAAATGTGTGACTCTGTACGTAAACAAATCTTGTATGCTTGTGTGACTACGTTTGGGATTAATTTATCTTTAAACTTGGCTTTTTTGTGTGTTTCCAGAGTGTATCTTAACGTTACCAAATTCATAAACTGTATCCCAGTCATGTTTTTCAGTGTTTGTTGTCAAAAAGCAAATAAAACTAACTGTAATTGTACCTTAAAGTGTCACTTTAGATTCCATTTTAGATTGTGGACACTTTCATGAGACTGTGAGGTTGATGCTCTGCTTTATTAAAAGCATAATTTAATTTAAGCACATTATCTGAAATCTCTAAACACACACATACACACCCATACATGCATATGCAAGTAAAAGTCAACATCTGGGCTAGTGCTTCGATTTTACTTACAAAACCATTGTTCAAAGAGAGTGTTTGAAATGCAACAGTCAATATTTTCTCCAGGCTGCTCCTTTATATTTTTCTGCTTACCAAAATCCAAACTCACTCAGTTGCTGCAGAAAACGTCAGTTGATATAAATAATTAGTAATGCTCACGAACCTCCTTATTTGAATATATTTACAAACTACAAAACCTGCTCTTAAAGGTTGCACTTCCTGTCTCTGGTATAAAATCTGTGAGGCTGTGTAAGTTTGTGGATGAAGAAGCTGATGGTTGTTGTTTACTTGTTTAGATATTTGGTTGGTTTTGGTTGCAGCATTGACAATGTGACATTCAGTCAAGCCTTAGGTGCACAGGTCAGTTTGTTTTGTATCTAAGCTGTACGCCTGCAGTAATAAACTCAATGCGTCTTATTTCTCAGCTACTGATTTGAACATTGGGATATTTCCAGCTTTTGTTCCTTTTCCTCAATTTTGCACGGCCCCATTTTATCCAGTCATCTGAATATGGAAATCCTTGCCCGTAAGTCAGAGGGTGTCATAGATCTCATGTGGTTTGCATTTTTAGATGTAAGTGAGCTTCAATTAGCTGAAGCCTTTTTTTAAATATCTTTTAAACTGTTTATTTTGAGCACATGTCGAGAGTGAACTGCTCCGAAGTACATTTTGCATTTCAGTCAAGCTCAGATGAATCCATTTTCTACTGAGAATATATGAATTTACTTGTAGAATTGGGACACAATGAAACCTTGATGGAGACATCTGGATAGTAAATATATAAACAACTTATTGATTTTGTCAACATACTCCACATTTTGTACAATGCTATAATTTTACTGATCTTCTATTAGCTTTATAGTATAATAAAGCAGTGGATTCAATCTTGGACCTTTTTCTTACATCCACTTTCAAGATTCTCCCTAAAGGTTTTTAAAAAGGTTGTTCTGATTCAAACCACAAGTAAATCTGAGAGGCTTCCCTGAGTGGCTATAATTCATAATTTCCTTCCCTCGCTTGCTTTCTTGGACCCATCATAACTTGTGCCTGTCTGTGTTCATGTGTGCTGCATCCAGGTATCAGGAGGAGTACAGTATGGACTCAACCAATGCCCAGTAAGTTCCTGGCAGCATCATGCTTGCATGGCATGGATTGTGTCTGCAATGATAACTGGACTGCACCAACACACATATGTTCCACAGTTCACATTGGTCTTTGAGTTCACCGTATGTGGATTAGGGCTGAACGATTTTGGGAAATATTCTAATTGCGATTTTTTATTTTTTTTTAACCTCAATATTGCGATTGCGATTTAATGTGCGATTTTTTTTCAATGTCTTCTTCTCATATATTTTTCAATAAACTCATGCAATAAATCAATTTGTGTCAGTTGCAAAAAAACTCCACTATTTTCAGCTCCGCTGCAACTCTGGTTCTACATTTTTTTTGTATAGCTCTGGGATAGCAACTTGGCTAAAATGTGTGTGCGAGAGCATCCTGTACTGCTTATCCATTGTGTTTACCAAAGCTGCTTGGTCTCTACGTTAATGTCTTTTGCTATAAACTCCATTATTGCTCGAGTTATTTCCATGTGCCATTTTGAATTATGTTCATACGGAGTAATACCTTCGAACAGTTCGGTCAGTGAACTCTGTCGGCTGGTACTTTGCTTACTTGAAGTTGAAGCACTGGTCATTGGCATTCTAGCCATGCAGCTATTGTAAATGACCTCGAGAGGTGGCAACAGCAGCAAGGCAGGTTCTGCACAATACATGTCGTTGCGCAGCGTCTTCTTTTTTATAGCCAAAATAATTCCAAACAACGGACGTACTGCCCCTCTTTGGTACCAAACTTTCATGCGTGTCAGCTTCTGTCGAGGCTGACGCCGTTGTGCAACCGGTTAAAACGCAGTGTTGACTTCTCCCGCTCCCTGCTCTGCTTTGCTCCGCTCACTCGCAAGTCACGTAACCAGATCACGTGACTAATCAAATCGCAGCCTTCGCGATAAGAAAATCTCGTTTTATCATATCGCGATATTATCACAAATGCAATTAATTGTTCAGCCCTAATGTGGATCATGCCACATTCAACCATTCCAGCAGTTATTTTTATCATCTACAAAGGGGGAAGGTTCTGTACCTATGACGGAGAGTTCTTGTTTTTTGTTGTTTTTTGGGGGGCTACCTTTTCACCAGTTGTTTTAGCAACGACTATCTTACCCTACAGTCAAATTGAGTAAAGTTCAATAATTTCACAATAATGGTGAAAAGGTAGTTTAAGTGTTTATCTGTATACGTTACTCTTGCTGTATTGACTGAATGTGCACGCCATTCTTTTGCCCTTATCAGTTTGAGGTTTGGACTTGAAATATAATTTATTTGAGCAGAATTGAGAAAGATGACAAAGGAATGTAAACTTGTTAATTTAAGCTGGTATCTCACTGAGCTGCTACTGTTAAGAGACTAACTAGCTGGTGACCTGAAATTATAAAATTTGAGTGAATTTTTCATTGCAGTCTCACTGGACCCTTGATGGTTTGTGACTACGTGACCAGTAAACCTCGTGACTGCGATTTTGGTCATGCACATTATATTGCTAACCACTTCAACTCATGTTGTTCCCACCTTGAAAAATGTCCCCGCATTTATATTTTAACCTGCTGAAGTAACTTTTGAATACAGACAAGGATATTAGGACCAATTAAAAATACTGATTATCATCATCAGCGTTATTCTTAGATCTGGAGATTTGCCAGTATTTTGAGAGACAAGTTGCAGTACTAATTTTTAGAACATGTTCAAAAGTCAAGCGACGGGACTGCTGCACAGCTGTGACTTACACAAGGTATTTGAGAACCCTGTTCTTTGAGAAAAGGGAAGACATTTTGGAGATTCCCTCACGAATGTCATTTGCCAGCTACTTGCAGTCCAGTGAGATACCACCTTTAGGTTAAAGCTCAAAACAGATTTTGGGATTTTGAGATTTTGAAAACCTGTAACGAGACTCAAGCTGTCAGAATGTGGTTCTATAACTTTTAGGTGAAATGATGCAGAGATTGGAATTAATGGATTAAAATGCATTTATGACTGAAATCTTTGTTTAGCTATGTGGCTGCTGTGTGAAGTGGTAAGTATTCAGCTTCAGATCATATGATTGGTCTCTGACATCCTGGTATCAGTCATGTATGTCTAAAAAATAGCATAGAAAATAGAATATTTAAAGATTTCACTGTTGTCCGAACGATGTGAGAAAGCAAAACGTCACCAAATATTCATTATTTTAATCCATTTACTGAAATTGGGAAATGATGATGACGATAATAATAATAGATGATAAAGATGCAGTTTTGATAGATATTTTTTTTTTACCATATCAATTTGCTTGATTAATCTGTCAGATTATGCATCAAGTGGTGCAAATATAGATTACAGTATTTGAACATATCTAAAGAATGAAATGAAAATGACTGTTGTTAAAAAAAGAAGTTGAATAGAAAAAAATGTAAAACACTATCATTTATTTTATTCACAAAAGCACAGAAATTATGGTTGATTTTGTGGTTTTATTGTTTATTATACTGGTAGGTTAGCGCAGTTCACACTGGAGTTTAGTTAAATGTAGATTTTACAACATTTGTGTACTTTTATATTCCTGTGGCTCAAGAATTTAATCACATCGATGTAAAGTAGCTGTGGAGGGCAGGTAATAAAAGCATCACTGCAGAGGGGTTCATCAGCATTCTTGTTTTTAAACACAAATAACAATGAATTTTTAACGTCAGGTTAAACTTATTGTAAGAGCTGGTTTACACTTGAGACATTACTCTGATGGTTTTCCTCTCAGCATTTAGTTGGCTGTTGATCAAAATTAACGTTCTGACAACGTGAGGTCCTAAGAGACATTTATGTTCTCAGCATAAAGTCTAAATTACATTTTTGACCAAAAGTACCAGCATGCTCCTTTACACGTGTTCTCCTCACTGCGTATTATGTTTTCTGATCACTGAAACATCACGAAGCACATTTTAAGGTCAGCAAATTTCAGTTGATGAAGTGCTTGTGCTGATTATTTAATAGAGCCTCATGAGTAATAATTTAGGCACCCACATAACCTGAACAAATTTCTTATGACAATTTTCCAATAATTAAGACGATACTTTGCAAAGCGTGTTACGAAAATGTTATATAATTGTGTTCTTCAGAACATTAGGGGTAACACTAAAACCTAAAATCAAGACCAGTTCTGTCTAACAAGAATGATTTTATGAAAAAGTTTCACCCTGCAGCTGGTAATCAGCTCATCGACCTCTCGGATCCTAATAAGATCACACTTATCAGAATCAAAAGAAGCGTTATTATCATTGTACCAAAATACAGTGAGATTATGTTCGTACAGTCATTCGAAAGATGAGCGGAGTGCACGTTGTTGCTGCCCCTAAGAGCACGGCCCCTTATTCTTTTAGATAGAATAGGGGAAAGGCCATGAGGAGAGGATAATGGTATTACAACAAAGATCTCTTCACACCTTGTCCATATCAGGACACGATTTAAGACATGAAAAAACTACCAGCAAACACATTTATAGACAAATGGCATATGCGTATGATGACAAGACGGTAAGATTTGTCCATGACGAACTTCCACATAGCACCATAGTCCTGATAAGATGTTGGTGTCAGCCGGTACAGCTCTGATAAACATTCGCAGAAGTTGGGGGGGTGGGGTTGTGTTGCGATACAGAGCTTTCTTAGTTTCCACACATCACAGGATATTTTTAAGACTGAGCTGAATACAGCTCCTCAGACTGAAGAAGTCTTTCGTATGAAAGACGAAACGTTTCTACAATTATTATTATTATTATTTTGTTTTGAATGTCCAGAGGACCTAATTTAACTTTTTTAGATCACAGGAGAAATTTGATAAGTCGGCCTTCTTCGAGGCCAAACGGGGGAGTCGGATTCAGATAAGCCACAATTGTTGATTTTTTTTTTTCAGGCAAACTGTTATTTCTCGTCAGCCTTGAGTCCTGCTGGTACTTTAGATCCAAAATGGCCAGATTTGTGGGCATTCCACTGGTCCATGATTATTAGCCCCCTCCAAGGTTGTCCCCAACATGCTGGTGAGTCCCAAAGCCACACATGGCCTATGATTCTCACAAATCGCTTCCATCTTACGGTTTAGCTCGTAAATCAGATGATTTTGAGTGCTCGAAGCACGAACCAAACTTTCACACAGGGTCGGCAGCTTTGCCATTGCCAAAACTGCTTTCTTCTTTAATAGCCGATAACATACGAATCCGCTGGTGCCAAAAAGCAGAAACCCTGCTATCATGATTCCAATATCTTCAGCGTCCTCCTGAGACTGTACGGAAAGGCACTTCAGATCCATGACGTATCCTGCCACGTGCGTCTCAGCGGGGCATGAGGGTTCTCCAGGACCCTGTCGCTTTGTTGAAAAACTTTTATCGATTGCGTTGAAACTGTAACTGACCAGATCTATGACAGTAGTTTACGTTTCGGAGGATGTGTAAATAGGAGCTCCGATACACAAGACGGAGAGCAACAAAGCAAGAGGAGGACGGGAGAGGGAAGAAGGGTGTCCATCTTGCACGAGAGCGAGTGAGGATTATCAAGAATACAAATGTGACAATAGGAGTTAAAAAATGAAAGAAAAAAAACGTAACTTTATTACTAGCAGAACCCAAGGGACCGGCAAGGCAGCAAACTAAAAAAACACAAGCAGAGTCGCTCACTGGGACCGAGGACACCAGACATGGCATGTGAACCTGCATAATGCTCCTGGAGGAACAGAAAAACCTGAAATAAAAACAGATTAACCAAATTACAAACACCTGCATGGAAAACTAACAGGAACAGGTGAGAGTGGGCGGGGCAGGAGCCGAGAACTGGCCGTGGGAAACAGAATTGTTAGCGCAGACTGATCAGGTAAACAAACACAAGAAACAGAACCAAAAAACAGAATAACATGTTATAAAACCAAAAACTTGATGACCAAAAGGAAATTAAACACTTAGAAGCATCAAAAAAGTATCAAAGTACACAGATTCTTACAGACTGATGCTTCAGAATCACCCAAAAATGCCTTAAATATAGACAACATCATCTCATCTAATATGAAAGTGATGGTTTGCAGTTAATAGGATGAGACAACAGTCTACAAAGCTCTGATGAGTCCCTAATGAATCATTATAAACCATTTCTATTAGAGGAAGAAATCTATATTTGCCTTTTTAAAGAATAATTAGGTTCTGCTTTGAGAGAGAGGTTTGGATCCTGCACGTCAGCAAACTTCCAGCAGAGGTTTAAGTCGTTCTTGGTTGATTTGAAGAGCAATATCAGTTGAAAATCGTATTATTATTATTTAAGAGAACGTGTCGTAAACACGTCAACATCCGAGGGTTTCCTTCATCACAACTGCACTCTTTCATGAAAATGCTTTTAAAAAGAAAAGTAGCCTGGCAGAGGAGCTTATGTTTTACAGAGTAAGAGGTCGTCTTATTTCATTGCTGGAGACTTTAAATTTAAGGCACCACATCTCGAGCCGTTAAAGGATCAAGAACATTGTAAAACACCCTCAGCTGCTGGTAATTGTTTTCCTGAAGCTGTAGTTTTTCATTTATTACTCAACCTTGAGATGGTTGTTGTGGAAGCAGAAAAAGTTTAAGCTGCATTCTGTGATTAAAGGAAGTTTTTTTTTTTTTGTTTGACATTTTCGGAGAATGGGTGCACCTCCTGACATTCACGAACCGGCCTCGCCCAACATCCTTCCAAAGCCAATAAGATTTAGTACTTTTTAATGTAAATGTGTTTGGGTAAAATTAAATGTCCTGGGAAGCAGGTCTAATTCAAGTGATTTCTTCTAAGCTCACACTAGATTAAATAAAGTGAGCCTCATTTTTTAACTTCACACAAAAAACTTCTTAACAAACCTTGACAGACACGTGACATCTGTTTTAGTTATGTAACGTCGAGACGCTGATTCTGTGCTGAGCTTTAATAATTTCTGCTGCAGTGAGTTCAAAGGGCTTGGGTGAAAATGTAGGAAGTTTAAAACCTCTTGTACATCCCCGTGACACACGCGCCTCAATGTAGAGATGCAACTGAAGACCTGAGAGGACCTTCTTGCTTTAATCTCTTGTCAGTCTTTTGGCCTTCCACCTCTCATTAGGGTAATTGGTTTTCTTTTCACAGATTTTAACCTCTTTGCGAGTCTTGAAACATTAGACAAGGTACTTTCACGCCCATTTTTGACCTGAACCCAATTCAGCCATGTTCCCACAATAATGAGGCTCTTGAACAGGAGTTCTCAGCTCAGCGTAGGAAGATCAGAAGTACAGAAGCAGAGAATATCAAAGATTCTTTGAGAGTGGTATTTTTAGATCCTCGAAGCTTTTAGGTCAGCCACCTCTCAGGGGGTGGTGTATGGGAATTTTTCTATTTTCAGGTTTTTGCTTTGTCAGAGAGGGTATCGGAGCATGAAATAAACAATCGTCGTGACAAAGCACAGTTACACTGACTGTGCTGCTTCTGAGCCCAGAGGCCCAGGTCTGATCAAAGACTGTAACGCAGCCTCCTGATTGGATCATCAAGCTGTTCAGTTTTACATTTGTTTTCATATAAGGTTTGAACGCATGTTTCATTGTTTATTCTTGTTTAGATACTAGAAAGAGCTTTACAGAGTGCTTTTATTCACTTAATCTCAAAGGCACATTGATAGGTTCAAGTTCAAGAATCTTTATTATCCCCAAGAGGCAACTTGTTTCAGTCAGTAGACACACAAAACATCCACACTAGACAAGACGTGAAAATCACAGAAATCATCAATGTTCGTTGAGAAGGCTGATCACTACAGGGAGGGATAAATGAGTTTTTCAGTCTGTTCGTCCTGCATCTGGACAGCAGATACCTGCATGCAGATGGAAGCAACCTGAACACACCATGGAGTGGGTGATCAGGATTTGCCAGAATCAGCCTGGCTTTATTCACTGACCTCACCTTGTGTAGGCCATTGAGGTTCTGTAGGGCTATGCCAGCAGTTTTGCTTCACATCCTGACAATCCCCGAGAGTTTGTTCCTGTTTTTGCTTGTCAAAAGTCTAAACCAACGGATGAAGGTGAAAGTTAAGAGACTCAATAAAACATTCTAATAAAAGTCTAATAACATTAAACAACAGAGCTTCCAATAAAAATGCCTTCTCTGTTGGGCCTTCTTACAAAGTGAGTTCATATGGGGGGTCAAAGGTCAGTTTGTCATCAAGAACAATTCCCAGATATTTATATTGTTGCACCACCTCAACAGCTTCATCGTTAATGACCACAGGAGTGGAAACTGAGGAGTTTTTTCTAAAATCAACAGCCAGCTACTTTGTCTTAGAAACATTTCAATTTAAAAAGGAACACTCACCATTCAGTGAGACACTGTGGGAACTGGCTGCAACAATTGTTTGTATATAAAATGAATAAAAGTGGCAAAAGAACGCAGCCCTGAGCAGAACCGGCAGAGGACAGAAGGACATCAGAGAGAACCCTACTGACCCTTTTTGTTGACCCATTTCAGGTATAAGTCTATACCTCTTGAGCCGCATTCATCCCTGGTACTGAAAACATGTTTTAGAAAATTTAGTTGTTTCAGTAAACTGATTTATGGTTGATGTTCCTGATGCTAAACGTTGAACATGAAATGGTTTGTGCTAAATCTTTCCCCCGGATCTCCCATTAACATTATATTATAACTTAAACGCTTTTCCACAAGACTAACTAATGCTGCTGCTCACTTGTATCGATCTGGCAACACCAGGATTACTATTCCACATGGTGCAGAGCATCTGGCAACTGTCTTGACATTATCTTTCCCCATGAGCTCAGGCCTTTTCTGCATGTCTGTTTATTCTGACGCCAACTTTTTTTTTTATTATTATTATTATTTGCAAAGCCTACATAGCACAGTTTTGTTTTTGTTCTCTGTGTACAGGTTTTGTGATTTGTGCATCACTTTGCCAGTAAAAGATTTATTTCAGAATGGACACTAGTTCCTATTTATATATTTTTCACACTTGTTTTTCTGTCAATCAGTAATTTTTAGGCTGCTTTATAAACATGACACTCCACATGCTGTTTATTAGTTGAGGACATGAGATCACGTGATGCATATTTTCATCTATATGTGAACGTTCTTGTTCTTGTTTATCCGTAATTGGTTTTTATATTGGTATAGAGAACAGTGACTGCCATAGAAGCCGCCAGGTTTCTTAAATTTATGTCTTTATCTCGTTTATATTTGACACCAGAGCTGATGCGCCTTGGCAGGTGATGGTTTGCAGATATGCTGAAACAGCATTTGAGCACTTAAATGGTATTGTTGGTGTTCTGAAGCTGTTGGCCGTCATCCGTTGTTGAATAAGTGCTGTTTGTAGCATTAATCAGGCGTATTGTACAATTAATTGCAACAAAAGCTACTGGCAGAGATTTTTTTTGTCTTTGTCTATGTTCCAGTGTTTAATTGTGTGGACAAACCACCCACATTGTGGTCTCACTGTTTGACAGTGACACTTTCATTTGGCAGTGTTCCTAAAAATTGGAACATTATTTCACTCTTGAAACTCAAACAGTGTTGAGTTATCTGGTTTTCTTTTTCTTTTTACAGGCACATAATTATAAAGCAGCGATGTTATTAAGCTTCAGCTACATTAGCAGCCTGGACTCACTAGAAGTATTCCTTCCATTGTAATTTATCTAATAATGTTGAATAATAATACGCTTCTTGTACATTTGAACTTTGTAGTGTTAGAATAGAAGTCGGGTTTTTACAGCTCTCCTCTAAGGATCATATTCAAACCACCATAAAAATAGTTTAAAACCTTTTAAAGTTTTTTAATTGAGAGTACTGTCAGAAGACATCCTAAATCTATCCACATTTAATGAAACAAGCAGTATGCCAATGTTCCCAGTTGCTAGTGAAGGTTTGTAGTTTTTGAGATGAGTTATTCTAGACTGAAATTGAACAGGGAGCAAGATATTCAAGTGGGTAGAAGTTACACTGCGTAGAAAGATAGAGGTATGTAGTTTTTAATTTTTTTAATTTTATTGTTCAAGGCAGCGCAGTGTGACAGATCCTGACAAGTGGAGGAGTAATTTTATCCACCACCAGGCACAATGGCGGAGCCAGCGGGGTCTTGGCCACCATACGTTAATATTCAGCCAAGGACCACAACAATCATTTGTGAAAACAATATATAAAACAATATTAAAAACTAGAAAGCACAGATTCTCCAAATGACTGGAATGGTCAGTTTGCATATATATGGTGGTGGCCATCTTGGATTTTGACATGGCAACCCAATTTTCGATAGTGACGTTCCTTACATCTAGATGCAGCCACACACCAAAATGGAAGTCAGACGTTGCTTGTTTTTGAACCAATCAATTTTGGAAACTATACTTTAAACTATATAAAATCTGAAAAGTTTAGTTTCCTCAAATGACTGGGCGGGGTTACATATGGGAGTATGTTGTTTACTTTTCATGTTATTCAGCTCACAAGCTTAACATATACATATATGGTGGAAGCCGTCTTGGATATTGATGTGGCAACCCAATTTTCAAAAAACACCTTTTTTAGATGCAGCCACACCAAAATGGAAATCAGTACCGCACTTATTTTTCATGATATCCAACTCACAAGACAGACGGACATTGATGGCAGCAGCCATTTTGGATTTTGACCTGGTAACCCATTGTTTGACGTAAAAGTTTCTTACGCCTTGATGTAGTCACACACAATAATGGAAGTCGGTAACCCCGTTATTTTTTGAGTTATCATTCACACAACATGCACGGACAGACAGGCAGAATGCTCTATGGGGGACAAAAACAATAATTAAGACAAACAAAAGCAAGTAATTCCTGGACTGCAGATGTTTATATTACATCATGAGATACACGGAAACTCTTACAAATTATTGGAAGATGGGTTTCTGTTTTGGATGGCTAATAGTCGCCCCACAACAAACACACAAAGAGAAAACCGAACAATACGATGATACGAACTGCACCACAGAGGAGTCAAGTTTCAGTTTTTGTCCTGCGCGTGCTTCCTGTATAAAGGGTGATTGCACGTCTGTGGACAAGCTGTGTAAACATGAAGCCTCTGTAGCCATTATCAATCTGTGACTGTCTTTTTCTGACGCCTAGGTAACACAAAGGGTCATAGTTTACTGTAAAGCTGCTGTGGGTTTTAAAAGCACTCGTAGCATGTAAAGTATAAAGCTAGCATTTCCTGTTCAAAAATATGATCGTGTGTATTTCTGTTTAATTCTTCATGACGAAAACACAGACATGTCACTAAATGTTTTCTCTCCTGGAAGTGGTCTTTATGGCTGTTGAACAAGAAAAAACAGAATTAGCTGGCTGCTATGACTTGTTCTTCCTTCCATATACCCTTTATATCCAAGCATATAGAGAAAACCTTTGTTAATAGTTGGATTGTGTAATTGCTATGCTATTATTTCCTCTCCTATCGTGTATTCATCTTGTCAGACGTGGTTGATGGCTTTAAGGGTCCCCTTTGTGATCGTAAGACCATTATTACTTCCCTTTCTTGCTCATTAGTGACAAAAAAAATCTCTGCTTTGCAGAACCAAACAATTATCCTCCCTCGTTACCTGCATTTATATTGATCACGGTTCTGCAGCCACGTCACCAGTCCTCCGCGAGTGATTGTTTGGTCAAGCGCCTCAATAAAAAGCCTATTAAACTTCATATGTATGCTCTTTAATAGCCTTTCATGTGCCATGTGAACAGTGCTTGATGTGTAATTGTTTTTATAGGGAAATGATTTTTAATTATTAATGAAAATGTTTGAGTTCAATATAGACCAGGCTGTTGTCTCATGTTCTCATTTATTTATGTCCAGAAATTAGTAAAGACTCGAGGGATGAAAATACTGTAAGCAACGTTTTGCATCATGTAGTTGTGTTCAGTGTGCATTCATTGTTCTTGAATTGCGCCGCTTGGGATGGCTGCATGTTGGAGTAGCTCTTTTACATTCATTCTGAGAGTTTGCTTTTGGAAACTTTAATTCCTCTTTTTCTGGACACAAGTCACATTTTTTGTGATGATTGTATCCTCTGGTATCGGATGCTGTGCAGCTGGAAAGATTTTTACAGAATTTTTTTTTTTAGTTTTGGATATTTGTTATGATGTGTAACCATAACAACAAGGTGGTTTTTTACAACCGGGAGCAGCTGATTAACATCTCAAAAGCTCAAATAATATCTCAACTACAGCCCCAGTTCTCAAATGAGTTGAAAAGGAGATGCCGTAGATGCATTCCCGTCTCCTTGCCGGCTGTGCTCGAGTGCCTGACCACTGAGATACTGGAGCTGGCAGGAAACATGGCTTGTGACAGCAGAAGGACAGGATCATCACCCAGAACCTGCAGCTGGCTGTTCGCCACAACAAGTAGCTCGGCTGCTGGGAGGAGTGGCCTCCGTTCAGGCTCTTGAGATGGCGCTGGGAGGAGTTCTGCCCAGCATTCGGGCGGTCCTGCTGCCCGGAGGGACCGAGACGCCAGCCTAGTCTGGGTGGACGGATTGGTCGGCATCTGATGTCAGTTTCTTCAGATCTGCTGTGGGGCGGACCTTTACAAGAGATCCTTCCTGCCTACAGCCATCAGTATCTATAACACCTCAATGAAACGAGGATAACACATTACAACAACATTTAATTTACGTTTGGGATTAATAAAATATTTTGAATTAAATTAAATACTATTGTATTCAATATACCTGATATACTGATTATATATATATATATATATATATATATATATATATATATATATATATATATATATACATACTTAATAATATTAACAGCAAACTGAAATATTCAAACCCTGTATTTATACCTGTGTGCTTGGATCAATGCTTCAGTAAAGCAATTTTAAATGCTGAATGTAATTTATCGTGTTTTTAGGTAAAACATGCACATCAAGGTAGGTGCGCCGTTATCTGATCCTAGTCGTTTGTAAAAATGGTTGACATGTATGTTATCATAAATGAAGTTAAAAAAGTAGCATTTTTAAGTCTTGCACATACTTGATGCTGTTAGCATTGCAAGAGGAACTACATGCTTTGTTGCACATTTACTTGAAACAGTTAACAAATATTTTTAGAGGAATTACACCAAAAAATTTATTGATATTTTATTTTGCTAGCCTGTTGTTATAATAAAATATTTCACAAAATGCAAACAAAATCAAGTAAAACATTTTTGAAATCAGAGGTATTTATTGAGTTCAAATTAGAAATTATTTGCTGAATTTAGGTCATTTGTATGTTAGCATATGGGTTTTTTTTTTTGAGTAAGTAAATATATTTTGTTGCTAATACTTTTCTTTTTATAATAAGAAGTAAAGAAAGTATTTGCTGAGAATGGTAGTTTCTAAACTTTGCTTCAGTCTTTTTTTGGATTGTGTATAATGTTTATTTTGGATTTTTAATTGTTTGTATAAAAAAACTCATGAAGAATATTTTTAACATGGTTTTGAAACTCATGTATTTCTTGGATGGGTGTCAGAATTTAAATTAAGGACTACGTGCACATTTTAATGAGTTTGCTTGGACACACAAAATACAATTTTTTATCTCTCGTCTACGTGGTACATTACAAATTAGAGTTTGTCTCTTGGTTATTATGTTTTGGAGTATTTGTGTTTGAGCATAAGGTGTGTATGCTCTCCTTCATAAAACAAAATAACATTTTGCTCGTACGTTTCCTCATAGGGTGCAGGTAGAGTTCTACGTGAATGAAAACACCTTCAAGGAGCGGCTGAAGCTTTTCTTCATCAAAAACCAAAGGTCAAGTAAGTGCAGCTAACAGAAAGCATCAGCCACTCTCGTCTTACAGTGAAAATGGTAAGATTGCTGTCTACCAGATAAGCTAAGTGGACAAATAATAACATAAAGAAACATTTGAAGTCGCTGATGATGCATGTCCATTTTCTGTTTCACTTAGGGTTTCTGTATTGCATTAGCTTCCTTGTTGTAAATGATTGTGAGGTTTTGCTTTTTTGTGGTTGCATGACATTAAGAAGCAAGGCCCATTTGTTGAAATGTGGCAAAGCATCAGTGCTTTTCTCACTGGGAGGCTGGTGGAGCTAAAGTGTCTGTTTAAAGCCACCCAGGAACAAATCAGCAGTTCAATGTGTTCCTTATTCATTTAGATTTTCCTGTAAAATTGAGCACAGCGAGAGGCCCTCGGTAGGAAAAGTCGTTAACATAACCTCAGCTCTGGAATGACTCGTCCTCAATAAGTCGGGAAAGACTGACACGAAGTGTCAAGAGTCTAATGAGAATGCCACTCCTGGTTGCAGGCCTTTGTTGTTTGTTGGGTTTCAAACTGTTTTAATGTTGATGCGAACTTCATTCAAAGAGACCATGTCAGAACGTATTAGGTCGCTGTTGTGGTTGTTCAGAAACAGCTAGTTCCACCCCCTGGATGGCACGCATGTCTTCAGACAGGCGTTTCTCTTAATTCCATGTGGCACTGATATTTGAACCTATTGGTATGAACCAAATGAAAATCCTGATCCCATTAAAAACTAAAATCCTTCTAATATATCTACTGGTCACCCATTTGTCCTGCTGGGTGTTTCTACAGTGTGTTGTACCCTCATAAATGTATATATTTTGCATTATTCTTGGAGGACTTGAAAGCTACAGGTGTGGATACATGTGTTTGTAGCCCTTTGTATTGGAAAGAAAACCCTCCAAGGTCACTGAAATAACTAGACATGGACATAAGTAATATTTAAAAAAAAAAAAAAAAAAAACTAATGAAAATCTGGGTTTTTTTTTATTTTGGTTTAACAGATTTTTTTTTAAATAAACTAATAAGACAGTTCTTCACAAAAAGGATGGACTCCCTAACTTAATTTTTTTTTTGCACAACCTTTTGAGGTAATCACTGCAATCAAGCAGTTTCTGTAACTCTCAGACCTCTGCATCTGTCAACAGGTTTTTAGGCTCACTCTTCATGATCAAACTCCTTCAGCTGTCTCCAGTTTGAAGGGTTTCTTCTTCAGACTTTGTTTCAGCTCCTTCCACAGATGTTCAATAGGAACATCAGATTAGGGTTCAGAAAGCCACTTCAAAGAAGCCCAGTGTTCTTAGTGTTTTTAGTTGAGTTTGGGTCATTATCTGGTTGGAGGACCTGCAACCTTCTAACATGTTTCATTCCAGAATGCCTTGATAGTCTTGAGATTCTTTTGCGCTCTGCACAGATTCAAGACATCACCTGTTTAAATGACATTCTCCCAGAAACTTTGTGGCTTGTCAAGATGCATTTTGGCAAATTCCAGAGAGCATGACATATGTGAAAATAAGATATTTAGCTTCTTTTATTACCAGTGAAAATCTAAACTTTAGATTGAAGCCTAAAGTGTAAGTCTGTGAATGAAACAGATCCGATTGGTGTGTTTTTTTTCGTTGCTCCACAGGTTTGAGGATTCGTTTGTTCAACTTCGCTCTGAAGATTCTCACCTGTGTCCTCTACATAGTCAGAGTCAGCCTGGACAGCCCCAGAGAGACCAACAGTAACCCATGGTGAGAGTCGGCAGGAGACGCTCCTCGTTTTTTACCCTTTCAAAATAAGAGCATTATTTACTGCTTGGCTGCTGATTTTAGTTTGTTTAATCACTTAACTCTGATCAATTTCATTTCAAACGAGCCAGATGACTATCTACAAAAAAGTGTTTCCATCCAAGAATTCCTTTAAATAAAAAGCCACAGGCTCTTCTTGAGAATGAAGCTGCCTTATTTATTTTTACAGAAAGGATGTCATTTTATTTGTGTCATGTTTAATGTGACCACAGCGCACGGAGTCTGTGACGAACAGCAAGTTACACCTTCTGTTACTGCATCGTGTTTACATATTGTTTTAAACATTTCCAGCAGATGATTCCAACGAGCCAATTTCCTCACACATGCCTACGTTCACACATTTGAAATCTATTTTTGTTTTTTTCCCCTTGCTGCTTTTTTAAATTTTTTCTACAGTGCAATACGTCGCAATAGCAGTTCTCTAAATACCACCGAGTCAGACATCAACTGGTACGTTTCAGACAAAAATATATGCTCATGTTTTCAGTTATTGTGTTGCATTTAGTAATAAATATTCTTATTACTGTTTATTTATTTTACAGGGCTCGAATTTTCTGGGTGACTAGATGCGAGTCTGTGTGGGCAGTACAGGTGAGGGTGTTAAACCTGCTGTGAATATGAACATAAATTATAGTTCAGTTCCTGAGCTAAACTTTAAAGTGCAATTTAACCACAAATTGCCAGCTGTCATTTATTAGACGTAGAGGGCTGTATTTCCTCTGTGACGGTAATAAAAACCAAAATGGATGAGTCTGCAGATTTGGGCTTCGTTCATCACCTTCTTCTCTGCTGCAGGTGACAGTGGCCTTAATCAGTTTCTTGGAGACTATGCTGATCACATATCTCAGCTACAAGGTAAGAGGCTCCTTCACTGCACTCGGTTTGTCTCATTAATCATCCGTGGTGTTTTACAGCTTTTGGATTAAAGTCCAGAACTTTTGTTTTGTTCTCTTTTATGCACCGAAACCTTCCGTGGTTGAGTCCAATTACTCAGTCTATCCCAGCTGGGTTGCACGCAGATATTTAAACAGGTTTGCAGAGCTGGAAGTGTAGCAGATGTTCGATACGGAGGCAACATATACTGTAGGTGCATTTCTGTGTATTTGGCGATTATAAAAGGTGCACGGTACTGGCTGTGCAATACAATAAATCATAGCAAGAGTCAGCAGAAGCTTTGATATAATTCTGTAGGGTTAAGAAGTCTGGGTTTGGTTTTGAAAACAGTTCAGTACATCTTTAAACATGTCTGACAACTCGGACAGCTTCCTCCTCTCACACTAGTGAACATGTTGCAGAATCACTTCAATGTGCTTCTGCGATCGACCTGTGAAACGTCTTATCGTCTCGTATTTAGATCATCCTTTTGTGTTAAACCACACCATTTCCTTCTTCCTCTGTGGGTTGTTTAATGGATTTCTGTTGCTTGTATCATGGCCTACTGCCCTAAAAGACAAGCGCTCGTGTAATTGCTTGTGTGGTTTTGTAGCGTTTAGCAAAGCATAAACTGCTGGACCAGTTTTATTAAACTTCTCAGAAAGTGATCTTTAAATCTACAAAATCTACAAGTGATTAACTTCAGGAGCCCGCTCAGTTTTAGATGGCTGCCACGGCTAATTGACCACAGCAAACAGAAAAATAGCTACAAATCAGTCAGTTTTACTGATATTTGCACACATTTGGTGCGATTTAGATGAGATTCATCCCCATCACGTGGTCCCAGTCCCAACAGATTGTGCAAGATCTTTGTTTAAACTTCAGCATGCAAGGTGGCTGGCTATATGCCCTCTTTCAAGAAATCCTAGTTTCAGTTCATGTGGAATGGCTCCATATTGTGTTTTCTAAGTGGAGATGAACTCAACTTTTAAATGATTTGTGCACAATCCAACATAAAACTGAAGGCTCAGCTTTAGTTCCAGTCGAAGGCAGCCCTGCTTTCTCATTCTGCCGGGGTTTGGCTGCATGTTGTCATGCACCGCCTGCTGAAGATTACGTCCACTTGTTGTTCGCTGCGCTGTGATGTTAGACCAAACGTAAACCACGGTTCTATCTCTGCTGACTGGAAAAGGCCGAGCATTTTGTATTCAGCACAGCACTGATTACATGCCTCGGCATGTTATTATAACGAAAAGAACGATTGCGTAACAGGTGTTTAAAAGTGAGAATGAAGGATGCAGAAATTTGAATAGATTATCAGAATGAATAGAGACCTGATTGAGAACATAATGCTGGTTTTATATAACCTGACACTGTAGCTCTGCATCATCAGAGGAGATGAAATCAAGTTTATAGATGGATGGATGGATGGATGGATGGATGGATGGATGGATGGATGGATGGATGGATGGATGGATGGATGGATGGATGGATGGATGGATGGATAGCTAGCTAGCTAGCTAGCTTCTTATCCTCTCTGGCACTATAAACTCACTGATTTCTTTACCTTTTCTCATAAATCTCAACTCTAGGGGAACATTTGGGAGCAGATCTTCCAGATGTCCTTCATATTGGAGATGATCAATACAGTGCCATTTATAGTCACAGTGAGTATTTCAGACAAACAGCCTCTGTTTGCTTTTTTGCTGAATATAGAATCTTGTTTTGTTTTGTCATTTTTCTTTCTGTACATTAAAATAATACGCTTGTAACTACAGCAAATCTGTTTCACCTCCACCTTTTAGATCTTTTGGTGTCCATTAAGAAACATATTTGTTCCCGTATTTCTTAATTGCTGGCTCGCCAAAGGTGCTCTGGAGAACATGATTGTAAGTATTTTTTATATTTAGTTGTTTGTTCTTATTACTGTACTTATAACGCTGTGTTTCCTAAATCCAACATAATTACATTAATTATGGTGGGAAACAGCCATTGGTACGGCTCTTTACCGTCATAGTTTATATTATGGACTTGTTGCTCATAGAAGTCTGGGTGGTCTTGTATGATTTTAGTTTCACAGCACACAAAATTAATTTATTTCAAAACAGAACACTGATTATGTTGCCTTGTTTATTGAAAATTTATTCCACTCCATCTTGAAGGAACAATTAAATCATCTTGTAATGTATTTGTTGACAAACTCTTGTCTATTTTTGCCAACTAAAACATACTTTTGTGTTAAATCTCGATTATAATCGCCTACTGATGTTTCAAATAATCAGTTTTTATACATAAAGATGAACCCTAAATTCCTCCTGCCCTGACTTTCTTCGTAATTTTACAAGCCAGAACTAGGAATGGAAATAAACTAAATGTAATAAAAAAGAGAAGCATCAACTCTCAGTTCATACACTCTGCTCTTCTGCAGGTTTTAGGGGAGCATTGACCTCACTAGAAGCTGATGAAGAATGTTGGCTGTGAATGTTTTGGACGTTAACTCAGTTTAACTGGACACAATTGAATTAAATGGGCTCATTCCCTTCTGTCGTTGTGTAAACACATCTGAGCCGTGCACGAAGCAGTGCATCTATATGAAACAAGTTGTTTTGTCTACATGGGCGTAACCTTGTTAGCAGGAACACTGGCGCTTTGATAAGTTGGCCTTCCATCTAATTAATTGGTATTTTTCACGAACACTTCTGATTTATTCACGTTCAAGAAGCAGACTGGTTTAGAAAGACGTGGATGTCACAACTGCCTGTTTTGTTTCTCCTGGCAGATAAACCTTTACACTGAAGGAGCTTTATTATTTGTTTTTTTTTTCAAACATTATTATATTGTACAATTTGGAAGCAAATCATGCACAGAAATAAAAAGTTGTGCCGGTCATGCTCAAATTCTGAGTGCTACGTGGCATTTAAAGCAGTTTGTTATATTTAAGCTGCAGTGTGATTTGTGAGATCACTGTGATTCAGATGAGGTCAGGACACGGTGAGCGCTTGATGCCAAAGCTTGTAGTCGGCAGATGGCAGAACCGGGTCCTGCAGCGAGGAGGTGGTACAGGCAGGACATGCTAACAAGATGCAACTATTAGTAGCTAGTAGTTGGGGAGTTTATAGTTAGGTTTTAATGCAGTGTTTAACATTAGATTTTAGAAACTGGTGGATTTATGCGTCACATTGTTGCTTTCTCTTAATGTACTGACAAAAAAATCTAAATAGTCATACCGTGATTAACTTTTTGAGCTTCTATTTGCCGTAAGGCAAAACTTTAATATGAATGAAAATGGTGGGAGTGGTGGCGCAGAGGTTAGAAAAGGTGATCCTATGATCGGAAGGTTGCCGGTTCGACTCCTCGGACCGACAACATCAAAATGTGTGTGGAAATGTTGAAACACCCACACCTGTCTCCACCTTCATTTACTCCACTCTGAGCCCTTGAGCAAGGCCCTCAACCCCCACCATCTGCTCCCAAACAGGTCTCTCTTGAAAATGAGTCCTCATGACTCAATGAGACTGCCTGGATAAATAAAGGGTAAATAAATGAAAAATAAAAATGACACTGTACATGTAGAAAAACATGTACCGGTATGCCTCAATATTCGTTTCAGTAGATGCATTAAAAGATTTGTGATATCTTAATTAAAAGATCAAGTTCCCAACGTGTACGATGTGTAAATTAAATTGGGGCAACATGTTTGTGAACCGTTAGCGTCTGAAGTTACAGAGAGAGACTATAAAAATGAGGTAAAGTTGTCCTTGCACTTCTTTCACATCGTCACACACTCTGAAAATACACACCATGACAACAATGACCACTGTTTATTTAGTCAACAGCAGAAACTGTGATTCTTCTTGTAATAAAGGGCGTCTAATTAGCTTTTCTTGAATGATTTCTCAGATGCAATGTGACTTTTGTTTAATCTTTGCAGAGGTTTTTATTTATAATCCAGAGTAAAAAAGTTTTATTCCTCTGTCATAATTTAGTAAATTAAATATGTTGGGTAATCTTGTCTCCACAGAATGATTTTCACCGTGCCATCCAGAGGACCCACTCCGCCATGTTCAACCAAGTGTTCATCCTCATCTGCACATTACTGTGTCTGGTTTTCACAGGGTGAGTCGACATCTGGTATTCAAACACCTCTTGACCCAAACGTCTTGCAGTCACAACAAAGTGTCCCGTTGGTTGCAGCGAGGCCAAAATTGTTTCTTTTTTTTGTGATAGGATCAAATTAGATTGAAGGAATCCCTGAAATTCAACTAAAGTTACATTGGACGAGCTTCCCTAATATTATTTAATCAAAAGGCCTCTGTTCATGGATAAAGTATTTGTCCCAGGAAAAAAAATACCAAATTTATCAATGCATAAGAAAAAAGAGACCTTTAATTATTAAAGCAACACATTTTTTTGTTTTTAATTAAGAAGATATTCCACAAAAATATGGCCACTGTTTATCATTCAGGCTGGCATGTTCTGCCTCGTTACAGATTTTTTTTAGTTTGTTTTGTTTGTGTCAATCATCTGTGAAGACGCCAGTAAATCCTTTATTTTTACTCTTTTCAGTAGGACAGAGCGTTTTCTTTGTTAGAATTAAATTTCTGTATATTTTCAATTCTCACGTGGCTGAACTTGTTTATATCTGACTGAAGTAAATTTGTCTCTATCAAAAATAAATTAGTCTTATCTCGCGGCTCTTTTCTATTAGATTGATTTTTCTTTCAACTTCCTCTTTTCCTCTTTTTTTATATTACTTCTGCAAGCACAAATCATTCAACTATGTTTAGGGCTACAGCAAAATGTGTTGTATCGGACAGATTTTTACTGTAGATTCACCACTAAAATGACTTTATTTTAAAGTTTTCTTTCTTGATCAATCAGAAAGTTGACATTTTATGTTTTGTTGACAAAGACCACCTCAATTTATAACTTTTGTACCGTTTAAGACTTCACTGTTGTTGATGTTAAACCAATAACTCACCGGGGTTTTTCATTCACTTAAACCTCAGTTATTTATCATTGCTTTTAGATTTATACCACTATTTCATTTAAATCAAAGGTGCTTTCTTTTAGGCTGTAGCTGTTTGATAGAGATCCTGAACCATGACCATCACTCATCATTTCCTCTCCTTCACATCGTCTCCTTCCTGCGCCTCCAGGATTCATTAAACCTTCGATCTATCTAAGAAAGAAAAATTAACTGGCCCAGGCAGTGAGAGAGAACTGATGGAACAATCAATGCTGCCACTTAAGATGAGCGACTGCGCTGTGCTCATGTTGTTTTCTGAGTTTCGCTCCGGACCTGTCTAAACTATAATCTTGAAGCACCTTGGGATATTTAGTGAGATACTTATCAAGTGTTTTATTTAGATTTTTTTTTTTCTAACATGAAGCACGCTCGTCTGATGTATTTGATTATTTTCTTTCTGCAGAGCTTGTGGGATTCAGCATCTAGAGCGAGCCGGGAAGAACTTGTCCTTGTTTGACTCGTTTTATTTCTGCATCGTCACTTTCTCCACGGTGGGCTACGGAGACGTTACACCGAAGATCTGGCCCTCCCAGCTCCTGGTGGTCATTCTCATCTGCGTTGCACTCGTAGTCCTCCCACTACAGGTACATGAAGGACTAAACCAGCACTTCACACACACCTCATCTTAGATCTGTCCATTGATTAGTCAGGTCAAGTCAGATTTATTTGTATAGCACATTTAAAACAGGAACTGTTACCAAAGTGCATTAACAAAAGAAAGACATACACGGGGAGATTAGGCTGCAGCCACTTGAGCGGCGCCACCTTTTTAGATAAGTGACAACATGAGGAAAGTGGAGATCAGAAATGACCTCAGAACAAAAAGCAACATAAATAGACATAAGACACATAATATGCCAGTGAAGACATTGAGTTTGAGGGAAGGTCGTAGCACAGCACAATCCAGAACCCCCCCAGCCATAGTTCTGATAAGAGATGGTTGTTTATCAGCCAGCTCGGTTGAGTTCTGTCACAGGCCCATGACTTAGGAGATGGGAGGGGGTGGAGAGGGGGTGGAGAGGGGGTAGAGCGTCTTTGTTTCCATGACATCCAAGGAGGAATTGAGATAGTTCGCCTTCCAAGGCCAGGTTCAGATTCAGATATCAACATTGTTTTGGGTCAGGTCTAACTCATAAATTTCCGTGTCTGCCTTACAGTCTTGCTAGTACATTCTCTCATGGCAACTCCAAACAGACAAATTTGGTTACTTATGCCGAAGTCGAGCTTACAACTTCTCCAAGATTTATTCTTTCCAACCATTCGTGGACACTGCCAGACAGTTCCACAGTCCTGATAAGGATCAGCCTGCTCAGCTTTGGTATAGCACCACATATAGTTCACATGTAGTCTGAGTGATGCCAAGCTCGGCACGTTCTCCACACATTCCAAGCAGCTTAAACAGCTGCTGGTGTTTCCAAATTTGTTGACAATCCAGATTTCCACCAACTCTAAACAGCAGAATCCAGTTACCATAGATCCAATTATGTTTCCGTAGAGGTAAGAGGGTTCTCCTTCACCCTGACCACCTGTTGCAAAAAATTGATCAATTTTGTTGAGAGACCAGCTGATCAAATCCATCGTTAACAATTCAGAATGTATGCAAAAAAGAGGCTCTGTAAGAAAGAGGTTAACAAGACAAAAGAGGGACGGAGCAGAGGAGGATGTGTCTGCCTTCCACTGAGAGCAAGTCAAGAATTAGAAATTTTTATGTTCACAGCTTCAAATATTATCATAAAATGTTCATGCAGCAGATGGAGACTGACAGTAATTTCAAATTTAATTAGGCGTTTGCATCACTAAGAGTTTTGGCTGCAGAAGGAGTTCACAAGACTCAGTCAGGTTCAGACTCACTTCATCATGCATTTAAATGTTCTCCCAACACTTCACTTCATCACCTTGGATGTCTTGAAGACATTATGTCACTGTCAAACTCATGGGGAGAAAATTGGAAATAAAATCATGCTTCTTGCATCACAAATTTTCAAATAATTTGTTGCTTAAGATCAAACCTGGCTCAATGTATTTGTTTACTTTCAATAGTTCTTGATTTCACGCCTGTGTTGTTAGTTTGAAGAGCTAGCGTACCTGTGGATGGAGAGCCAGAAGCTGGGAGGGAACTACAGCCGCCACCGAGCGCAGACTGAAAAACACGTGGTGTTGTGCGTCAGCTCGCTCAAGATCGACCTGCTGATGGATTTCCTCAATGAGTTCTACGCCCATCCAAGGCTGCAGGTGCAGTGGACAATGAACGAGACAAATTAATATCCTGTAGAAACGTTAAAGAACAGTTTTATGAATTTAATCTAAATTCTTGTTGAACACTGAGATTTGCATTCAGTTTGGAAATTGGCAATACAAAGTATCAAACCACTGAACATTTAAAAGTACTTGTGCAAACAGGAAGACTGGCAAACATGTCCATCCATCCGTCCATCCATCCATTCATCCATCCATCCGTCCATCCATCCATTCATCCATCCATCATCTTCCGCTTGTCTCAAAGTCGGTTCAGGGGGGCAGCAGCTTGAGCAGGGAGGCCCAGACATCTCTTTCCACAGCCACATTTTCCTGCTCTTCTGGGAGGACTCCAAGACGTTCCCAGGCCAACGGAGAGACGTAGTCTCTCCAGCATGTCCTGGGTCTCTTCCCAGTCGGGACATTCTCGAAGCGCCTGCTACTGCTGACTCCTTCGAGCTGTGGTGTATGTCACCATGCAATTACGTAGTTGTGTCGCAGCTTTTTCTGTTCGGATTGAAACTGAAGCAGCTGCTTCAACCCGAACAGAAAAAGAAATGCGTCAGTGAAACGCTGTAATCATAGTGTAATGTATATCGAAAAATCGAAAATGTTCTTGAAACTCATATCACCGTTATTGAATAAAATTATGTTGTGATATATATCAATATTGAATTATTGTCCAGCCCTACTTGAACTCCTCCACTTGAGGCAGAACCTCACCCCCAACCTGAAGAGAACAATCCACCCTTTTCTGACTGAGGGCCACGGCCTCAGATTTGGAGGTGCTGATTCTCATCCCAGCTGCTTCACACTCGGCTGTGAACCGCTCCAGTGAGAGCTGGAGATCACGGCACGATGACGCCAACAGGACCACATCATCTGCAAAGAGCAGAGATGAGATCCTGAGGCCACCGAACTGGACTCCCTCCTCCCTCTGGCTGCACCGAGAAATTCTGTCCATAAAAGTTATGAACAGAATCGATGACAATGGGCAGCCCTGGCAGAGTCCAACTCCCACCCTGAAGGGGTCCGACTTACTGCCATCAATACAAACCGAACTGTCACACCTCTTGTATAGGGACCAAACAGCTTGTAGCAACGGGCCCCCAATCTTATACTCATGGAGCACCCCCATAATGTACCCCAAGGTCAAAATGAAAATCATAAACTTTTTTTTTTTAATAATCAATAGCTGATGTGTCCTTAAATAAAAAAGACCGTAGCTAAATTTGTGCTAGATGCCAACTACCTTTTGTGTTTGTTTGCCTACAGAAACAGCTGAAGTGGCTGAAAACAGGCCGAACGTTAAACTTGTTGGCCATGTTTGTTTACCTGCTCAGATTATGGTCAGCCTAATGGAAATCAGTCATGTGACCCCAGCCTTCTTCTGGTTTTCAGATGATTCATCTGAGTTCTTTGAGAGTTTTCAATATTTCACATCAATATAGCAGAAGAATACTGGAGTAAACTTTTTCAAACAACACCATTTGATCTATGCAGAGAACCTTTGTGTTTGATTTCGTACTTTGCAGTGAGTACCTTTTAACTGCTGACCTACAGGTATGGATTATTGTTAATCTCATTTTAAGGGGTTGTGTGATTACCTGATGTGTGGCTTAAAGTACTTCCATTAGTTTAATGTTTTTTTTCTTCTGTGTTCATGTGGGATAAGTGCGGAATAATTACACAAGACGAGCAAGCAAGAGTAGAGTTTAAAGTGTCCCTTCCGGTTCATAAAAAGTTTTAATATTCAGCACATTAAAGATTTGTCTTTTAACAAGACCCAACTATTAAACTTTACTACATAGAATATGTGCAGGTATAATAGTAAATTATATGTTCAGAACTGTACTAATTTCCTCAGAGAGAAATTTGCCTGTGCTTTTTGTTTACTGCCCTCTCACTTTATAAAAGTATGCAGTTCATCCAGACTGTAACAGCGTTTTTCATAAATATTCATACATTTTTAATAGCCTTCATAAAAACTGAAGATCTAATAAGTTTGGGCTTAAAAAAAAACAACGACTCTGTTGATTTCTGTTGCAGGACTATTATGTGGTGATTCTGTGCCCGACAGAAATAGACATTCAGGTTCGGCGTATCCTGCAGATCCCTCTGTGGTCCCAGAGGGTCATCTACCTGCAGGGATCTGCCCTCAAAGACCAGGACCTGATGAGGGCCAAGTGAGTCAACCATGGCTTGGAATCTTGAAATTAAACAAAATAATGAATTAAAAAATATTTTCAAAATACATATTGATTGATAACGTGCTGCAGTTGTTTAATTCTAAGACTTTTTTTTTTTTTTTTTTTTGCTAATCCGTTCCCTTGTTTGGCTTAAAAAGTGTGCAGCTGATGAGGCGTTTCATTTTCAGCGCTTGTATTAAATCCACAACTGGATTTATAAATGCATCACTTCCTGCCACGCTGCAGGGGGTTCACGCTTCCCTCCTAAATTTGTAAAGTATCTGACAAAGATCAATTTTCCTGCTCCCTCGTGTGCAGTTTTACACCTGACTAACAGCAGACGGTTCTCATGCAGGTTCAGGACTGTTAAACTTTTCGAGCTGAAGTCTGGGAACGATAGCGCTCATCCACACCCTGCATCGACTGGACTAAACGATCGATTTTATGTTTGGCTGAATTTGCCCTCCTGCTGCCACCAGCCCATGACCAGATCCTCATTTATCTGCCTTTGGTTCTTTTAGGATGGACGACGCTGAGGCGTGCTTCATCCTGAGCAGCAGGAATGAAGTTGACCGAACTGCTGCTGTGAGTCGCATCAAAAAATGAGTCGAATTAAAGACGAGGCTGTTTCAAGTTTCACTCGTGATAATTGCTTTTTTATTTTTTCTAAAACAGAGATACTGTGTAGATGTTATCATGACTGTCTGTTAAACGTGGAGGTCTGCTAAAACTCCAGAGTCCATAAAATCCCCCCTGCCTTCATGAATGAGTTACTGCACGGGTATTGAAGCCGTTTCTCCTCCTGCAGGATCACCAGACTATTTTGAGGGCATGGGCGGCGAAGGACTTTGCTCCAAACTGCCCGCTTTACGTCCAAATCCTCAAACCAGAAAATAAATTCCATGTAAAGTTTGCTGGTGAGTATCCGTAGATTCAGAACTGGAAACGTTTTGCCAGTCGGATGCAGAAGAAATGTCGTATTCGTTTGGTCTGAGCAGATCACGTCGTGTGTGAGGAGGAGTTCAAGTACGCCATGTTGGCTCTGAACTGCGTGTGTCCCGCCACGTCCACGTTAGTGACTCTCTTGGTTCACACCTCCAGAGGACAGTGAGTACACACTACCACCACTTACAGTAAGCGTCTAAACTGCTCCCTGTCTGCAGGTTATTCACAGGCTGATTGGTAAAACAGTCCAGAATTATTCAATCTAGATCAGCTTTTCCACTGTTTGATATTTATTGAGTCTAACTGGTGTCTGCTCTCAGTAAAACTCCATCGTTTTTTAGTTGTCACGTCACTCATATTACCCATATGTCCCCTTTGTTTGGTGTTTGAAAAGCTGGATTTTGTTCCCGCACAAGTGAATTAAATATTCTTTAATTAAAAATGTTCAGCTTGAGCTTGGCATAAACACTGGAAACTGCCTGGCTTTGTTGAAATGTAACAAATCCAACAGCCGGTTGTCTGTTTATTTATTTATTTACGAACTGATTAAATACATTTGAATTTTGTTGATTTAACGAGCTTTAGATGAACTCTCTGCTAGATGTTACAGTTTGACTCATAGCTAGACAAAGGTTTGTTTGTTGGGGAAAACTGTAAGAAACTTTCTCTATTTATTCCATCTAGCTTTTTCATCGCAGATTTTTTTTTTTACACGTGCGTATATCATGTAAAATGAAAATAAACGTGCTTCTTTGTATATATTTGATGATCTCGCGTGAAAGTAAAGCAAAAGCCGCAGCAGCACTGAAATGTTTCAGGTGATGTGTATTTACTGCTAAGAATTAGTTCAGGGAGATGTTTTACCAGCAGCAGGACAGTTAAAATGATAGTTAAAAGGTTTTAAAGTAAGATTCTGTAGAACAGTAATGAATAATACTATCTTACTTGTTGTAGAAAGCTTTTTGTGACCTCAGTTTAGAGGAGAGCTTAGCTTTGACCAAACTGACGAGCTACTACTATGGCCGAAGTCATGACCAAAAAATATTCTTGCTGTTTTGAAACTGTTTCATTGTTTCAACCAAATTCAGACAAGAAGTGGGCAGAGGTGCTGTTCAAGTGTGTTGTATGGAAAAAAAAAAAGTAGTTTTTAAACAATATTTTGTGTAAATAACTGCAATAACCTGAAATAAATTAGACGTATCTGGAGCGTATCTAAAAAAGTTAAGTCAAGTCTTCTGGACGGATTAAAAAAAAAATTAAAAAAAACTTGTTGAACCGTTTCATTTTAACAAGTTTTTTTTTTAGATTTTCTACCTGGATTATTGAGCATGCATCAGGATATCTGTAGCTAAACTAACGTGGTTCAGTACTAATGAAGCCCACTAGTGTCCGACTCTTACTATACATACCTTTTACAAACACTGAAGTTTTACTGTCAGTGCATTTTTCATATTAATTTATCTTTCCCATGTGAAATAATACCATTGCACTCTGAGCTATTTGCAAACAGATCTTAAGCTTTTAGAATCTGTATTCTTACCTAATTAGATTTCAAACTTTTAACACCAGCCTTACCAGTTGACTAAACGTGGTCACTTTTGGATGCAAACTCCACCAGGAAAGTTCCCCAGCCGAGATTTGACCCAACAACCTTCTCGCTGAGCGGCAGCAGCTCGACCAATGGCGCCGCTGTGACACCTAGGTCCAAACAGTCCATAACAAGCAAACGTAATTTTTTTCTGTGGCTCTCAAAAAACAAATGGCTGCCTCACAGTTGGTGGTCATTATTCATGTGAACTGATGAACCTTCACTTGATCGTTTGATCAAACGAGCGATTTTTCTGCAGGAAAGTCAGGAAGGAGGAAACAGTCACACAGACTGTTCCTGCCACAAACTGAGTAATGTTCTGTCACTAAACTCTGCTTCCAACATCACGCTGTTTCTCTTTAGGCTACAGATCTACAGAGCTTTCCCTCATTCTGTTCAACTTCTCGGCACAACTCGTTTATTTTAGTTCTAGAAGCTCACTCTTGCCTCTGGCTGTGAATGTACCAGAAATTAAAAAAGACGTTTCTACGGCAGGTGCCAATTTAAACGTTATCAAATTGATTTAACTTTATGACGAGCACTAAATTCAATGACCTCAAAGCTCTCTCTCATGTGTGAGAACCAGATCACTCTGTGGGGAAATAAGAGCTACTGAGAGGCTAATAAAGTTTATTAAAAACTGTATTTCATTCATTTTAACAGCCATAACACAGCTGTAAATTACTGTATTTTCCGCCGTAAACGTTGCACCGCCCATAAATCGCATCAGTCCAAATATGTCTAATAAAGTGGAAAAATCCATAAATACGTTGCTTCGCCGTATACGTCGCATCTGTTATGCGTCACCACTGACACGTCGCGTTTGTTACTCATCACCACTAACAACCCGGAAATGTGGGCCGATGTTGTGCCAAAAATCGATTGGCTGCCAAATGGTGGCCGTGGGAGCGTGCACGGGAGAATTTTAACAAGAATTTTAACAAAATTAACACTTAAAAACAATTATTTGTTTGCTCGAAATTATAGCAAAGGTGTGTCTCAAACTTTTCCTTAATAAATGCACTTTGACGGTCAAATCAGCTGCATTTCAAAAGGTGATACCTGGAAACATGAAGCGCATAGGGTGACTCACTGTGCATTTTTTTGAAATTTAACAAGATAACCACCTAAAAACAATTATTTGTTTGCTCGACTTTATAGTAAAGGTGTGCCTCAGTTAAACTTTTACTTAATAAATGCACTTTGACGGTCAAACTAGCTGCATTTCTCCGGGGCAGCTCAACGAAATGAAGCTGATTTGACGGTTGCTCCAGGCAGACGATGGTGTCATTAATAGTCACTTTTACCTATTACATGATACAATGGCATGCCATACAACTCGAGTGCAATCTAGCGGCTGAAAATGGTAGTGTTCAACATTTTCAGTCAAAATGAATAAAATCAGTCATATCTCAGCCAAAAATTGGTTTATAAATATGGGAAAAAATCCATAAATGCATTGCTTCAGCGTATAAGTTGCAGGGTATGCAAATTACAAGGAAATCTGTGACTTGTAGGTGAAAAATATGGTAGATTGAATAAATGGCTGCACAGATATGTTCAACTAGTTAAAACAGAAACTAGAACTCTCATCTGATGGTGCTGTAAGTCTTATAATAACCCGTTCTTTAGGGAAGGACAGATGTCACCCGAGCAGTGGCAGAAGATGTATGGACGCTGCTCTGGAAACGAGGTCTACCACATCCGCTTATGTGACAGCAAGTTCTTTGGGGAGTACGACGGAAAGAGCTTCACTTACGCCTCCTTCCATGCCCACAAGAAGTTAGTAAATATGGTTTAGTATTTTAAACTTTAATCCTAATGAAGTAAATAGTAATGTATCTGGGAACTCCGAAAGCACGTAGAGCTGAGGCGTATTTTCTCTCCTGCAGGTACGGAGTGTGTTTGATTGGTGTGAAGAGAGAAGACAACAAGAGCATCCTCTTGAATCCTGGACCGCGTCACATCATGGCTTCTAACGATACCTGCTACTACATCAACATCACCAAGGAGGAGAACTCAGCCTTCATCTTCAAAGAGGAGGAGAAGCACAGCAAGGGTCTGTCCGTGACCGGCCTATACGACGCCCCCTCCAGGCTGCCCGTGCACAGCATCATCGCCAGCATGGGTAAGACCAGAACCAGAGAAGCAGGTTAACGTTGGAGATGACCAGCCCCGAGATTCTTATTGGTGGCTGAAATGGTTTGCATGGAAGAAGAGAAAACGGATGCTTTTAGTCTGAACTGCACTTTGTACATTTCTAAATGCTGGCTGCCTGGATGACGCTTTCGCTGACCAGTGCATGTTTTTTTTTTTCTGACTGCTTCGTTGGCTGACATTTTGTAATGTGCTTGTTTTTGTTTTTTTGTTTTTTTACCTGTGAAAGTTGATCAGGCCACTTCATTTGGTAAGTTTATGCATGAAGTGTCTTTTTTTTTTTTTTACACTACACAAGTTGCACTTAATACTTATACTTTGTTTACTTTGACAAAGTATTGGGGCTACTCAGACCAAAACAAATAAAAAAGTTTGTTTGTTTTTAAGTTTTGATATGAAAGTGGGCAAGGCTGAAGTGTAAATTATTTTGACAGACAAACATCACAATTTTGAAAGTATGATGTCATTTTACAGGATTTAATGCAGAAGAAGTAAACCCAGCTATGCTCGTGGACATGACTGTACAGTAGTCCCTCGTTTATCACAAGGGTTTGGGACCAGCTCTCTGTCTCCGGCTGCTCTCTACCATCTGCCAGCGCTCTTGGCCACGCCCACTTCTCCGCTGCAGAGCGGAGATCTGACACGCTGCAGGAGGAAGCTTCTCCTGCAGCTGTGGGCTGCTCAAAGGTGCAGCAGGTGCTAAGTAATTGATTTTAAGTAAAAACTGAATGCCAATCATGCGGCTCATTCATTAATCAGCCAATTGTGTGTCATGAAAATATACCATTGAGAGAGTCTGCGTGAAGTTAATGATGTCCAGTTAACCAGTGAATACTGGGTGCAGTGATGGGTACGATAATCACAGCCAGTTATGACTCTTAGTGCACCATGATAGACAGCATCCAACATCTGCAGGGTGCTTGAGGTGTGGTTTATTACTGCCACTGCAGCAGAACTCAGAAATTGTTTCAGTCTTTCACAATAAGAGTCTTGTGGATAAATGAAACGGGTTAATTTGAAGTCAACACTGCACCTTTTTCTATCAGTAAACGTGACACTCAATTCTTGACCTTAATCTCAAGACTTAAAAAAGAAAGCCTCTTTCTTTTTCCCAACTCTTCTGAGTAGCTCCAATAATTTGTCATATTTCCTTTATTTACTGAATGTACTTTATAACATGTCTAATAATACCAGAAAAGATTATGTATGTGTTGTGCATATGTCATGTATTTGTCCTAATAGATGCATTGTACATCATATTACAGTTATTTGATGTATGTTAAAATGTATTTATTGGTGATAATGTTACTGTTTGCATGCCATTCACTGAGGACTGAAGTCTGTCTGGAAACCAATACATTTTCTCCTCAGGGTGAAATGTTTGTGTTAAAAGACTAATGAGCTAAAATGCTGAACAAATTAAAAATTAACAGCCCCAAGAAGGTAGAAATAGTCCCTGGCTCTCACCATAGCATTTACATGCAAATTATCCTGAAAATGTTGTGCATTCTGAAGTAATGTAAGAAATGCCATGGCTGCTTCACTGCTGATTAAACAAACTCGTGTAATTTTCAGGCACCGTAGCTATAGATCTGCAGCACGCTGATCCTCCTGAGGAAAGTGGAAAACTGGCCTTACCGACGGAGACCAGCGCTGGGAGCCGCAGACCGAGCATCGCACCCGTCCTGGAAATTGCTGACTCCTCTGTCATTTTGCCCTGCGACCTCCTCAGCGACCAATCAGAGGACGAGACCAACCAATCAGATGAGGAAGGCTCTGTGGGGTCCGAGTAAGTCACGTAATTGTGGTTAAAATGCATTAAAGGGTTATGTGGTGTAGCAGCAGCGTCTTGCTTTCTGTACTTGATTGATCTCACTTGTCTTCCTTGTGCTTCAGTAGAACGAGAGGCAGGTGGGTTTGAAATAGGGGTGTACAGTACTCCCTCGATACTTCGCGTTTTGACTTATGTGGACTCACTCTTTCGCGGGTTTTCAATGAAAGATCACACACCACACATTGGTGAAGGGGAAAGACAAACCCCACCTTCAACAACCTCCTTTCTCTTACTCTGCTGCGACAGACAGCCTCAGAAAGAAACAGAGGGGGCGGTGGGGGGGAGCTGTCTTATACCTGAGTGAGCCGCACTCTCCCTCTTTTTTAAACTGATTTTCTCCTATTTTTTCACCTAAGCATTTTTTGCAGATATTCTACGTTTGTCCCCCTCCTTTCTCTATCCGAGGCTGTCTGTCATAGCAGAGAAAGAGAAAGGAGGGGGGGGGGGCTTATACTTGAGTCAGCCGCACAAGTAGCATGGGTTGTTTATTTAAAATAATCAAGCGTGACCCAAACCGAGCCTCAATGGTCAGCCCGCTCCTGTGGCTCAGTAACTGTAGTAGTCTGCTCTCTTTTGCTGTTTTAGAGCGTTTAGAGAGCTTAGAACATTGTTAAGAACATTGCAAGAGTGTGGGAAGTGTTTATAAAAGGCTAATAAAGGGGTTCTAAAGCCTTATCTATATATATATATATATATATATATATATATATATATATATATACATACATATATATATATATATACATACATATATATATATATATACATACATA
>NC_056505.1:8998991-9032515 GCF_014905685.2 Nematolebias whitei
CATTACAGGCAGCTTTTCTTGAAGTAAGCTTCATGCTGGCAGCACCCAGACAGAGAAAGATAACGATACATTTTAAGTAAAAAGAAAACTTCGGCTTGGGTTGGACTTGTAGCAAATTCAGGTGGACTTGTAAATCCTGAGACGTTCGAGAGGAGAAGCTGTCGGGCTGACCCTGACATTAGGTGAGCTTTGGACCAAACGGGGTCTTCTGAGCCTCTGCAGTATCACAGGCTCACAGCCAGTTCTTAAGGTTTTTGAAGTTCTGAAATGTGTTGAAGGTAACTGCAGACCGCAGTGAAGGTCCCACAGTGCCTCCATGTGGTGGTGGATTGACAGCAACAACTAATCACAGCTGGGATATTTTATTGGTAACACGGAAGGCAATTGATTAGGCTAACTGCATCTGACAAATTAAATATTAAAGGGCACAAATCAAGCTGACATTTTACTGCAAAACAAAGCAGGACCAAAACAAAACCTCAGGCTTCCTCGTGGTCACACCTTTAGGCTGAAGAACATCAGTAATTTGAGCAGAGCTGCTGCAGAATTTAATGAGCTTGAACTAGAAACACTGTTACAAAAGCAGTGATTCATTGTGATAATTAATATAATTAAAGTCATTATAAAAGGAGTTTAGAGATTCTAACCATTTTTGTGGAATCAAAGCCTCCTCCATGTGTTGGAACACCGAGCTCTGTCTTTATGGCGCTCCACAACCCTGCTTGATCCCTGATATTTGATCTAGACACTTATTTTACTCAATCGATCTCTTTTCTTTTGTGTTTGGCAGCAGATTCACTCCATAAGTGAGCAGGTCGAACGGAGCCAACTTTCAGAAATGTCAGATTAAAGGAATGCTGATCTGCTGCCATCTTTCATGCCCGAGTTTAAATCAAACATCTCGTGTGATCAGGTAGTTTTCAGAGTATGTGTTAGAGAAGTGGTTCTCAAACTGGGGTCCACAAAAATATATTTTCTTTTACAAGCACATCAATGTTTATCAACCTGTTAAAATGCACCAAAATGCAGGAAATCATATCTACTTTATTCAAAATTTTATGGGGAAGACCCCCAGACACACACACCCCCACCAGCCCGCCCGTTATTTGCATTCTGCCGTCGATCGGTTTACAAATGAAGCCCTGTTACTTGGTATGACTGCTGCTGTTATGATTCTGTTCAGTTGTATGTATTATCTTGAAGAAGCGGTGATACATTTATTATGTTCATTATGTGAATAGGTAAAGTTTTAAAGTGGTTTTTGAAACTGCAGATTTTCCCAAAACTGTCATTTTTGGCAGTTGAAATGAAAATTTTAGTTAATCGTGTCTTGAATGGAAAAAAAAACCCATGTTTAAAAGTATAAAAATTGTATTAGCACTATTAAAGAACAGGTCTTAATATTTATGTTACACAAATATTTCCATCGCATTAAAGAGACAAACTGAAGAAAATTATTTAATAAACATGAGGGTTATGAGGGGGTCCCTGAACCCACGAAGTTTGAGAGCCCCTGTGTTAGAGATCACTCTCAGCTACTGACAGCCGTTTGTCACCAAAAGCTCAACATGTGTGGCATCTGTATTTGTGATAGCTGCAGTTGATCAGCTGTGGCAGCCATCTTAAACCAGGATGACTTAAATGTCAGTAAGTTATAGCTGCTCGTCTACATATCTGATGTCTAACGTGTAATAAAGTGTAGTTTTTTGACTCTTCTATGTTTGAATGTAAGCTTCTTGTTTCTCCTGCTCCAGTTTTGTGAAGGGCTACCCCCCAAACTCGCCCTACATCGGCAGCTCTCCAACTCTTTGCCACCTCCTACCGCAGAAAGCTCCGTTCTGCTGCCTTCGCCTCGATAAGGTGCTGCCGCACACGCAGACAGCTCTGTGAAATTTGCATACGCGCTTTTTGATTCTCGTTATTTTGAAAGAAAGTCCTGATTTGTCCCTGCATGAGAACAACAGAACGCCTGACTTCTTGCTGAACTCTGTCTCTGCCCAGGGCTGCACACACAACAGCTTCGAGGACGCTAAAGCGTACGGCTTCAAAAATAAGCTGATTATCGTGTCTGCGGAGACTGCAGGAAATGGTCTCTACAACTTCATAGTCCCTCTGCGAGCTTATTATCGTCCCAGAAAGGAGCTCAACCCCATAGTGCTGCTACTGGACTACCCGTAAGACCATTCAGCATCACTGTTTTTACTTCTGCACTGAAAATCCTATCATCACTTTGAAAACTAACAGCTACCCCAAAGAGCTTTAGCCCTAAACATTTAACACTTTGAAGAGATGCTAATTTGTAGTTCGGTCAAAATGAGCTGAATTACATGCACAGTGTTGGCAATGATCTAATGGAAATACTTTTTTTATCCTTGCATTCATTGTTGCTGTCATTTGAGAGATTTAAGTGCATAAAACTGAACATGTGCAGACTGTTGTTGTGTGGCTTCAGCAGGGTGTTTTTCTAACGATACATTTTGAGTTTACGATGGTAGTTGCAGCAAAAATAAGAATATAATGAAAATACATTTTTCACAAAGAAAATTACAAAGAAAACGCCAAGAACTTAAAGAAATGAACAGGATTTCAGACTTCAGTTCTACCCCACATGTTCTCTCGTGGTATTTGTCTTAACTTGTGTTTTTGGCTGTGTGAACACTACATTACGTTACATTTGCACTGCAGTGCTTCTGTTTCATTCTTTAACTTTGGCTTCATCGATACTGAAGCCGATAAACACAAATACAGAGCGCGAAAAGCTCCAGCTCAGTGACTCTCGGGCAGTTTCCATGGCAACCAGTTTTTTTGTTGCATTGCAGTGTTAAATATTGATTTCCACCTCATTCAAGAAGAAATTCAAACATTTTTCCCCCCCAGTTCTCATCAGCTGCAAGCACATTTCAGGAAATGACTGGAAGAGCAGGGTAATCGCTCACTGGGGTTTTGTAGATAATCAGCGCCTGATGCTCCTCTGCTTCTCTTGTTTTTCTGCAGACCAGACAACCACTTCTTAGAGGCCATTTGCTGCTTTCCTATGGTTTACTTCATGGCTGGAACCATTGATAAGTAAGTGCTTTGCTGTTTTTAAAGCACCATCATAGAAGAAAGCTTGTGCAAAACGTTTTGTGTTAAGTATGATATATGATGTAAAATACTCCCTAGTGAACGTTAAGGGCAAAATCCTCAAACTAAACTAAAATGCTTAGCAGCTGTTCATCTATTCCAGTGTTCACCTTCACTGGTTTTGATCCTATTAAATCAGCTTCATTTAAACAAGATAAAAGAATTTGTCGTGAATGAGCAAAGTATTTGGATCCAGCTTGGCCTTGATGTTTAGTATTAAACACAAAAAGGTGCTCGTTTTAGCTCAAAAGACGCTCAGAGTTCAAATAACCAGTCGATTGAAGGATTTGACAAACATTTAGAGTCAAGTGTAATTAGGTTGTAATTGAATTGAACAAGGAAGCAGAGTGTCAGTTATACAAAACAATTGTTTTGCAACAACCAAAAGTCTCAATTTTAAAGTGATAAAAAGTTTTATTTACTGTAATGTGTGTCCTTATAAATAAAAATAAATAGTTGTAGAGACATTTTTTTAAAAGAGTGGAAATTTCTCCATAATCATTTAACCATAAACACATTAAACCTGTCAGCTGATCATTTAAAAGAAATGTCTAGTTATAAACTGCTTTTTGTGCGAGTTACATAATACAATGCAGAATATTGAATTGACTGTAACAAATTAGGTTTGTGCAGGGCTTGATGGAGGAAATGACTGATGTTTATTACTGATATAATAAATGTTTGTGGTTCTTGAATGCTCTAGCTTGGACAACCTGCTCCAGTGTGGCATCATCTATGCTGACAACTTGGTGGTTGTGGACAAGGAGAGCACCATGAGTGCTGAGGAGGACTACATGGCAGACGCCAAGACTATCGTCAACGTCCAAACAATGTTCAGGTATTCAACCGAGCGCGTACGTGTGTTTGTTTTCACCGGATCCGTTTTGGCTCAAGCGTGCACCGGATTCACAAAATGAACGTATCAGTTTTCAATAAGACTGTAGCAGACTGTTGTTTGTATAAAACAGAATTTAAAAGATTTGTCACTGCCGCACCACGAGTTCTTCCTGGCACGAATCTTTTAACGTCTCCATGACAACTTCCTGTCTCGTTTCCTCCTCGTCGCTCAGATTGTTCCCCAGTCTCAGCATCATCACGGAGCTCACGCACCCGTCCAACATGAGGTTCATGCAGTTCAGAGCAAAGGACTGCTACTCGCTCGCTCTGTCCAAACTGGAGAAGGTAAGGCTTTCCAGACCAGGTGTCAAAGTCACGGCTTTCAAACTTCGAATCAGATCGTTTCCTTTTCTGTCTGAAAGTGTGAGATGTGAAACTTTATCCTGCAGCCATGTATTCAACGGTACGAAGAGGAGGAGGAGACAGTTTGAAGAGGATTAGAATGATTCAGTACTGTTGTTGTTGTTCATCTTTATCAGTTCAGCGGGGTTTAAAACCTGTTTGGCTTGTTTGTCAGAAGCAGAAAACAAAATAAGAAAAATTCACAAGCTCTAAATTTAACACCTGAAATTGTCTGTAAACTCAAGCAAAGTTTAAGAAATAATTGCTAACATTTTTAACTAAAATAAATAGCATTACTGATGAATTAAAATTGCTTTTAAGCTTATTCTCAGCCATAAAACATGGATAAACAGCACGTATTTGTGTAAAAACAAACCAGTTGAATTTGATTACATTATGGTTGGTTGTACTGATATATGGACTGTAAATGGACTGCACTTATATAGCAGCTTTCTATCTTATCAAGACACTCAAAGCGCTTTACACTACAATCTGTGTCCTCATTTACCCATTCATACAGCACTCTACTAGATCTCTACAACGCTAACTGAACAAATCATTCTAAAGAGACTAGTCAGTGATTTAGATCTCATTCCTCCAGGTTGATGGGAATTCATCCACGGCACCTCCTTTTCAACTCATTTGGGATTTGGAGCTGTAATTGAGATAGTTAAGCTTTTGAGATCAGCTGCTCCGGGTTGTTAAAAAAAAACCCACCTTGTTGCCATGGTTACGCATCATAACAAATGCCCAAAAGTAAAAAGATTTCAGTAAAAATCCTTCCAGCTGTGCAACATCTGACACCAGAGGAAGTAATCATCCAAAAAAAGCGATTTACATCCAGAAAAAGAGGAATTAAAAGTTTTCAAAAGCAATAACTCATAATGAACGTAACTGAGCTACTCCGACATGCAGCCACCCCGAGCAGCGCAATTCTAGAACATACACCGATGGGACACACATCGAGGCAATGAGGGGTTCAGTGTCTTGCCCAGGGAACTTCGGCCTGTGACTGCTTGGATTCAAACCCCCAACTCTTGCATTGGAGAACGACTGCTCTAACCACTCAGCCACAGCCACCTGCTGATATGAGGAATGTATCTGAGCACTTTAAACAGTGTTGTGCTCAAATTATTTAAATGCCTGGTGGTTGTTGTTGTCTCATGTTTATCTTTCAGGTAAACCCTCCTTTGGTCTTAGGTGTGGGTAATGTTGGACCCTGCAGTGTCCACATCTGAAAATAGTTTTGATTTGTCTTTAAATGTTTCTCTTGTGAACCAAATATCATCAGTGTTGCATCTGATTTTATTGTTGTTGTCACTTTTTTTGCTGACATTATAAAGCTCAACATTTTATTCATGCTTGAACGTTGCAATGTTGCCTTCATATTAAAATAAATTTGTTTCTAATGGGGTAACCAAGCATCTTTTCTTGTCATTAGCAAAAGAGCAATATGTGACAAGTTGCAGTAAAAAGTGAAGGATGTTGTTTCTCAGATGTGTTTTTGTTGCCTTGTTGTTTTATTGTTTTCAGATAGAGCGTGATAAGGGCTCCAACCTGGCCTTCATGTTCCGGCTGCCG
Organism: Nematolebias whitei; assembly: GCF_014905685.2. NCBI lineage: Eukaryota > Metazoa > Chordata > Actinopteri > Cyprinodontiformes > Rivulidae > Nematolebias > Nematolebias whitei. Next base: position 9,004,935 of record NC_056505.1, read on the forward strand.
TTTGCTGCAGGCAGGGTGTTCAGTATCAGCATGCTCGACACGCTGCTTTACCAGGTGGGAGAACAAACCTCAGGGATTGAACTCTAGTTCATTATAAAAAAAAGGTCAAGGTAATTATACGCCTAAGAGATGTGCACGTCTGTCGGTGGTATCCGACTCAGAATGTGTCCTCAAAGAAGTCTTGATCTGTATCTGGTAGATTAGTTTCATATGGGCTTGTTTTTATTCTCTGTTTTTTTTCCAGTCATTTGTGAAGGACTACATGATCGCCATTACACGACTTCTTCTTGGTCTGGACACCACTCCTGGCTCTGGTTACCTGTGTGTTGTACGTAAGAACGCTAGTTTTAGTTAAAACAATAACAATAATGTGCATTGCTAAGTAACTTGTTTATTTCTGTCCTCAGATAAAAATCACGGAGGAGGACTTGTGGATCAGGACGTACGGCAGACTCTTCCAGAAGTTTTGTTCTTCCAGTGCAGAGATCCCCATCGGTATCTACCGGACCGAGTCACACATGTTCACTGCGTCCGAGGCAAGTTCCGTTTAATCCATGCTTCATGTTGGCCCCTGCCTTCACATCTAGTATAATATTTCCCATTATTTAAACACTTTTATAACTTTTCTTTTGTTTTAAGTCAAACGTGATCAAGATTTATTGAGACAACGGGAAGCTGCATATTGATGGGATAGAAGATGAGTGCCCTCCAGTGGCTGGCTGCACTCCATTATTTAGGTCCCACCCCTTCATATAAATAAATGGGACAATTTCATGACTAAAAAGTTCAAAAATACATTTTTGTATTTGCTAAACTCAGTTAGCTGTAGCAACCATCTTACATCAGTGTCATTTCAAATGTAAGGCAGTAATACATAACAAGTTAGTGAACTAAAGTAGCATTTTGGTTAATGTTGCTGTGTTTAAGCACATAGTTGCTTTTTACATTTTCATTAATGAATACCTGAACAAGCCGCTAAAATCCAGCTCTCAAGTATTAATAATCAGGAAGCTGGCTGAGGATATTTCTTGCTCTAAATAGTAATTAAAATACAACACTGTTCAGTCTGGTCATCTGCACGATTTCTTTTTTGCTGAGACGTTTCGTCCTTCATCCAAATGACTTCTTCAATCTGAGAACTGAGCATGAACTTTGGTGTTTTGAACCACTTTGGTATGACTGTCTCAGAGGAGTTGACGGGAGAGGGCGGGCCCCGGAGGCCATCTTAGCACCAGCAAACTGTTTTTATTCCACTTTTGAGTGTGCTGTTTGTGGGAATCAGTTTGTTTGATGGCTCCTCAGATTGAAGAAGTCCTCTGGATGAATGACAAAATGTCTCAGCAAAAAAAAAAAAAAAAAAAAAAGAAACCATCCAGATGACCTGACTGAATATTGTTGGGTTGTATACCTTGATTATTGAGCATGAACTTTGGAGTAATTAAAATAGTAAATGTAAATATTTACTAGTTTACTTACAGATTTGAAATCTTTAACTTGTTTAACTTGATTCAAATAACCCATGTTTTGTTGTGTTTTTGTTTTTTGTTCTGTCTGGCTTTCTGTTTCAGAAGGACGGTAATTCACAGGTAAGATGTGAATTTGATAATCCAGTTCTGCGTCACTTAAAGCAGGTTCGGATGGGATTGCCGGCACCTAAAGTCCTAACTGACAGAAGGTTGTTCTTGCAGTCTCGAGCATCCATCAATGCGGACCAGGGCGAGGAACACCGCGACCGTGGAGAGAAGACATCGCACAGAAACTCCGCCATGAGCGACCAATCGGAGCACCCGCTGCTGAGGAAAAAGAGCATGCAGTGGGCACGGAGGCTGAGCAGGAAGACCAACAAACCTACGAGCAAAGTGGAGGGCTTTTCACAGCAGAGACTCAATCTGTATCGCCGCTCAGAGCGGCAGGAGCTTTCTGAGCTGGTCAAGAACCGCATGAAGCACCTGGGCCTGCCCACTGTGGGATACGGTTAGTGGAACAAACGATGGCAACAGACTATACATTAAAATGACCAGTTCATACTTAACTCAAAGCAGTGTTTTCCAATATAGAACACGTGTTTTAGATGTGATCCACTGTCATAGGCAATGATTTATGTCTATGTATTATTTTATTGTTTAAATTACATTAATCGTCATGTAAAAAACGAATAATTTAAATTTAAATGTTTGTCTCAGATTGGAGTCTTAGTTCTGCAAACATTTAGTTCAGACTGCAGTTTAAAATCTGAAACATTAACAGGTTGAATTTATTCTCAGTGACAAAACAGAACCTTAGTTGGAAGAAAACAAAATACATTTAAACAAACTTTAGTCGGCTGATGAGTGAAAAGCTTTAAAGGCAGTGATTATTCTGTTTAGAATTGTCTTAGTATTCAAGATCCATCCATCCATCCATCCATCCATCCATCCATCAACCTCCACTTGTTCTGAAGTCGGGTCTTGGGGGCAGCAGCTTGAGCAGGAAGGCCCAGACATCTCTTTCCACAGCCACTTCTTCCAGCTCTTCTGGGAGGACTCCAAGGTGTTCCCAGACCAACCAAGAGACGTAGTCTCTCCAGCGTGTCCTGGGTCTTCCCCAGGGTATCCTCCCGAACATGAATGAACAGGCCCCAGGGGGCATCCTTACCGATGCCCAAACCACCACAACAGTCTCCTCTTGATGTGGAGGAGTAGCGGTTCTACTCGGAGTCTCTCCTGATAACTGAACTTCTCACCCTGTCTCTAAGGGAGAGTCCAGCTGTCCTGCAAGGAAACATTTCTACTGCCTGTATCTGTGATCTCATTCTTTCGGTTAATACCCAGAGCTCGTGACCATAGGTGAGGGTAGGAACGTAGACTGACCAGTAAACAGAGAGCTTTGCCTTACAGCTCAATTCTCTCTTCACCACAACAGACCAGCACAGAGTCCGCAATACTACAGATGCTGCACCAATCCATCAGTCAATCTTGCGCTCCATTCTTCCTGCACTCGTGAACAAAACCCAGAGATACTTGAATGCCTCCACTTGAGGCACCTCACCTCGACCTGAAGAGGGCAATTCATCCTTTTCCGGTTGAGGACCATGGTCTCAGATTTGAAGGTGCTAATTCTCATCCCAGCTGCTTCACACTCGACTGTGAACCGCTCAAGTGAGAGCTGGAGATCACGGCACGATGACGCCAACAGGACCACATAATCTGCAAAGAGCAGAGATGAGATCCTGAGGCCACCAAACCGGACTCCCATCTCCCCCTGGCTGCACCGAGAAATTCTCTTCATAAAAGTTATGAACAGAATCTGTGACAACGGGCAGCCCTGACAGAGTCCAACTCCCACCCTGAAGGGGTCCGACTTACTGCCGGCAATGCGAACCAAACTCTCCTGCACCTCTTGTATAGGGACTGAACAGTTCGTAACAACAGGCCCTCAATTCCATGCTCACAGAGAGCCCCCCCAGTTTACCTCAAGGAACACAGTTGAAAGCTTTCTCCAAGTCCACAAAACATATGTAGACTGGATGGGCAAACTTCCATGACCCCTCGAGGACCCTAGTGAGGGTAAAGAGCTGGTCCAGTGTTCCACGGCCAGGACGGAACCCGCATTGTTCCTCCTGGATCTGAGGTTCAACCAACAATTGGACTCGCTTCTCCAGTACCCCTGAATAGACCTTACCAGGGAGGCTAAGAAGAGTGATGCCCCCGTCATTGAAGCACACCCTCCAGTTCCCATTTTTGAAGAGGGGAACCACCACCCCAGTCTGTCAATCCAGTGGCCACGCAATGTTGCAAAGACGTGTCAACCAAGACAGCTCCACAACATCCAGGGCCTTGAAGAAATCAGGGTGGATCTCGTCCACTCCCGGAGCCCTGCCGCCACAGAGCTTTTTAACCACCTCGGTAACCTCAGCCACATTTATGGACAGACCAACCTTGAAGTCCCCCGACTCTGCTTCCTCCATGGAAGACATGGCGATGGGATTGAGAAGGTCCGAGAAGTATTCCTTCCACCTCCCGACGACATCACTGGTTGAGGTCAACATTGCCCCACCTTCTAAAAAAGTTAAATCTGGTCCTCTGGACATTCACAAAAACGAAACAAAACAAAAAAATTATAGAAACGTTTTGTCTTTCATCCGAAAGACTTCTTCAGTCTGAGGTGCTGTGTTCCAGCCAGCCATCAGGTGAAAAGAAGGAACCCAGACCCAGACCAGTGGTCATTCCATATGTTGTGGGTTTCAGAGAAACTGAGACGTTTATTTTCTAAATTATTTTCTAGAATTTTAAGTTACTTTTATTTTGATGATAAATTTAAGCATTATCTAAAAGAGTAAAAGTATAAAGCGCTCTTTAGATTCAGGATTCAGGTGGTTTTTCCCACTGAGGTTTTAATTAACCAGTTAAATTCTTCTGTTGGCTCAGCCGTGTGTTCAAAACTTGAATCTGTTTCAGTCATTTTGTCTCATCTCAGTTTCTCTGACATGATGCCGAGTATTCATAGAAAATATCATTTACTTCTAATTTTTCTTGTATCAATCAAGTCAAACTCCATGTACCATAAGGCACCTGCACCCCAACACAGCCATGTTCATGTGAGCATGGCAACATGTAGAAGGTTCATTAAGCTTGAATCAGTTGCATTCAGTTGCTTTGATTCGTACATCCTTGCTTTACGCTTCAGGACAAAAATCTGACTCGACTTGACAAAACCAGAATCACACTCCAGAAGTGAGGCACCTGAAAAACATCATAGTGCGTTTAATTTGATTTTTACATGTTTCATCAGGAAGAAAGATTTAATGTTTGTTATTCTGAATTACAGCAGCAGGATGATAACGAATCATCTGGAAGTGATTCTAAACACAAAACAACGCATGGCTTCTTTGCTTTGCTCTCACAGTTTAAAAAGTTAAAATGCTTTCACTGCCTGCCTGATCTTTTTTTTCTTCTTCTTCTTCTTCTTCCTGCCCCCCCCCCCCCCCCTTCTTTCTCTGACTCCTCTGTTACCCTCTTTTGGCTTGTAGAGGATGTGTCTAATCTCACTGCGAGCGATGTCATGAATCGAGTAAATCTAGGATATTTACAAGGTAATCTGGGTACCTTTTATCACTTTTACAACACGCGAGTGGTACTGCCAGCTGTGGAGTTTGTCCTTTCACCAGCATCCAGCTAGGCCTGTCACGATAACAAATTTTGCTGGGCGACTGTCTCAGAAATTATTGCGATAAACGATAATATTGTTTGAAATTTGACAATAATTAGTAATTATTGTCAAATTTAAGAAGAAATGTTTAATGTGTTTTGAGTGTATTACCTTTTTTGACCACCGGATGGCAATATAAGACTGATTGATTCGAAGGATGGATAGTGAGGGAGGGAGCGAGCAGCGTGTCTCTTTAAGAAAAATGGGAGGGAGGACCCTTGATGTGACAAGGGCTGACTCTTTTGTTCTCAAAATGGCAGACACTCGATGTGGTTTGAGCTCTTTAACAAAACATTTTTCAATAAAGAATCAGTAAACAAGTTCTCCGCTTCTTTTTGCAGAGAAAAACTTTTTACACAAAGGCACTGGTTTCAACTGTGAATTTTGGAGCTTGGACAAGACGGAGGTTTTTTTCCCCGAGGTCGGCCTGTTAGCTTAGCTTGTAGCTTAGCTTCTCAGCTTAGCTGCTTTTAACGAACCAAAAACGTGATTTTTGAATCGTTAAAATGGATTTTAAATAGAGGGGTCAGTGAAGAGCACCGGAGTTGAGCTTTTTGTCATCCAGTGTCTTCAGTAGAAAGAGAGAGACACAAAGAAACGATAAAGCCGATAAATGAAACTGAGGTCGATAATTGTCATTTATCATGTGATTAACTGATTTGTTTATCGCGACAGGCCTACATCCAGTAAATAACAAGTACAAGTATTTGATTTACTGAACAACAAATACTTATCTAAAGCATTTTCTATGTTTCTTTAATCTTTGCATAATCTGTTGTTTGGTTGATGAACAATTAAGCTATTGATGACTGAATAAATGAGGATTAACAGTGACTGCCGTTGCTTAGAGTTGCAGGACATTTCAGAGCAGCCGTATACAGAGGGGACAAGGCCGTCAGGTTAGCTGGGTGATCACAGCGCTGCAACTTCACTGCATGAGTGTGAGTGTGTGTTTTCTGCCAGACTGAGTGGTAGTTCAGCAGCCAAACCTCTTACTGTTTTGCTCTCCTATCTGTTTATCTGCTCTTTGCTGCATTGTGTTCCTGTGAGGTGACGTCCCAAACGGCTCGAGTCCTGCAGGGCATCAGATTATGGCTTGCAGAGTGGAGTGGAGCGCATCGTGTCTGTGGATGGAAGGTCACTCCTTAGAAAGCAAACAAATAATAATGAACAGAGTGCAGAAAAGATCCTTTGATGTAGAAAACTCAAATCTCAAAGGAGTAAATTATCTTTTCTTTCTACAATATCAGCGCAGCTTCGAGAGGTATAGCCTTATGCCATGGTCACGATCCCTTAAAGTTTAAACTGTTTTACCCAAATTGTCTTGCTCATAATTGTGCTCGGATAAAATAAACTGAATATTCATGCAGTAGCATATTCCATAATTAAGTAGTGAGGAGCATGCTCCGAGTAATAATCTGCAAAATTTGATTTAAGCTGTAAGAAGTCAGTGAGTTTGTCGGGTATAGACAATCAGAGCTAAACAATTTACAGTTATTTGAGGGAAATCTTCTTAAAATCAGAGGTGTAAACAAAAGCAAGGTGTCCTGAGGAAAGTTAAGATTATTAGGTAAGAATCTTTGCTCAGATGCAAATACAAAACTAAATGTTTACATTAAAGACTGGAACTGATCTGCAAGGATTGCTTTACTTTGTTCATTATACAGCCAGCCAGTAGACATTGTATTACATAGTAGTTAGATAGTACTTTGTCACATTAAAATGTCATTCAAGAGTTTAAGACTGCAATTATTTTGTGTTGAAAGGAGACGATAAAACGTTGAAAATAATTGTATGTACATCATGAGATGTCACACGCAGACTGAGTTATAGTCATACGTTGACTATCGTCACTTAACTGTGGCAGCCATTTTAAACTAACTCCAAAAAGGTACATGTACACCCAATGTTACTTTGAGAGTTCCACTAAAATCTACGCAGTATCCACCCAGTTTGAGGTATTTTGCTAACAGCAAGGTTGACACCAACAATTAATGCTAGTTTTTAGCAAAGATCCTGATTAACCATGCGTCGTTAATGACCCTCCGCTACCACTACACAAGGTTTTAAGCACAATACCTGTAAATGTTATTTGTAGTTTTTAGTGCGTTTTCTAAGACCATTTTGCTATATCAGCCATGTTGGTTTGATTTCCAAGGAAAATCATTTGTAGATGTCCATCTAATGCAGACATGGGCAACTTAAGGCCCTCGGACAATATCCATCAGGCCCCCAATATCCTTAGTTAAACAAAAAAGATTGATTTAAAAACAGAAAATTTTCAACGAGATTTAAGGAAATTTAAATTAAACATCTTACACAAAACCTTTTGTAAGTCATCGTGTTTCCATAACTAGACTGAACCTTAACGACATAGAAACACAAACATATAAGTTTGTTTTGCATATTTCTGCTAGCATTTATAACATGTTAATCTAATGTGTACAACGTGTTAAGCTAACGTGTACATGTTAAGCTAACGTGTACAACGTGTTAAGCTAACGTGTACAACGTGTTAAGCTAATGTGTACATGTTAAGCTAACGTGTACAACATGTTAAGCTAACGTGTACAATGTGTTAAGCTAACGTGTACAACGTGTTAAACTAACATGTACAACGTGTTAAGCTAACGTGTACAACGTGGTAAGCTAACGTGTAAGCTAACGTGTACAACGTGTTAAGCTTACGTGTACAACGTGTTAAGCTAATGTGTACAACGTGTTAAGCTAACGTGTACAACGTGTTAAGCTAACGTGTACAACGTGTTAATCTAACGTGTACAACGTGTTAAGTTAACGTGTACAACATGTCACAAGAGCCAGTTTACAGAATATGTCATCATAACATTTAAAATAAAATACAGACATCTGTAAGGCTAATGACATCACTGGTAGATTCACGTCTTGAAAACTTCAAATAAATAAATTCCTGTTGGTTGTGACCATGGTGTGATCCCGGCTGAACCCACAGAGTGTTCGGTCACTGTGGGTCAGACGAACCTCTTCCACTCTCACACTCCCGATGTGTTCTGCTTCACTCCGCTCGGTTTGAGCCGCTCTGCGTCTGGTCCAGTCTGACGGGTGTTGGAGCATGTCCTCTGTGTCTGTGTCACCACTGGGGGTGGGTTCTGCTGGGCGGGATGGGGTGCTGAGTGTTGTCCGTTGGCATGGCAACCTGCGGCCCTACCAGCCTGCTGGTCCAGCGTGGAATGCGCAGGGCGTTGGAGGAATGCGGCGGCGGGAGGGTGTCTGTGTCATAGCCGCGGACGCTGCCTGCATGTTGGCTCGGTTCTGACGCTGCGCATGGTGATGCTGTTGGAGTCGGCGGGCGGCATGTGGGCCTCCCCCTTGTTTCAGAGTGGCCTGTCAGTAACGGTTAGCCCTTCTCTCTTTTCCACCCTGCCCGGCTTTGTAAAGGCCAACAAGCAGGTGGGTTGCCATGGAGACACGCGTGCCTTCCTTTTCCCTTCCTCCGTCCATCACAAGTAGGAGCCACCGCAGAGATCACTGAACACACGCAGACACAAACAGCCCTCACATGGACACGAACACCGAGGAACGACTCTGCTGGGAAGCTTCCAGCCACTTTCCTCTTATTGATCCCTAATTAAACGCGGCGGTCCCTTTGCTTAACCCCGCTGTAAAATCAAGATAAAACTGCTACAACTTGTAACGATCGCTTTAAATGTTTAATGAAGAAACGGTGCAGCTTAGGAATGTGAAAGATTAAACTGAACACCAAAGACTATAATCTTGAAATTACAGATTAGCAAAAGATCATGCACAAACACCAGCGGTGCTTAAAAGAACAGATTAGGGAAAAACAAATGTTTGATAGAATTATAACGGACTCGTTTATTCAAATATTCATTAAAACAGATAAAGCTCCTCATTGCAAAGCACGAATTCAAACATATAAACGGTTCTCCTGAACTACAGCCGTCCCTCGATCATCACGTGGTTACGTTCCAGACACCCCCGCAATAAGAGGAAAAACCGCAAAGTAGAAACACTATATTTATTTTAGTATGTATACTGTAATTTCTGGACTATTGTGCACATCTGACTACAAGCCGCACCCGCTAAATTTAAAAAGAAATTTAACATTTTACATAAATAGGCTGCACTCTGCCTATAAGCTGCAAGTGTTCACATTGTAACATGAGATATTTAGATAGAAATATATATATTTTTTAACTTTTAATTAATTATATACCGGTAACACGCACAAATACAAATTTTTTTTCATATATATATATACAGTAGTCTACCAGGAAGTCACTGATCACTACTCCCCAAGAGAGACGTGCACTGGGCAGCTATGTGAGCGCCTGGGTTGGACGAAGCTAAATGTTTTGGTGGCATGAAGCTCGTTCACCCATCAAAAAAAAAAAGTCCATAAATTAGCCGCAGCATTGTATAAGCCAAAGTTCAAAGAGTGTGAAAAAAGTAGCAGCTTATAGTCCGGAAATTACTTTATATATTTTAAGGCTTTATAAACTCTTCCCACACTCTTGCAACGTTCTAAACTCTTAAACCTACCGGTATGTAATTCTAACAACATATGTACATGTACTGTACAGTACTGCAAAATTTATACGGGTACTCACCAGCCTTGGTCCAGTTCTGATCCACTCTCTGCAGCCGTTGAGCAGCAGATGCTTTAGGATAGAGCTGGACCTTTGGCGAGCCAGCCCAAAACCACACAATGGTCCTGATCGAGTCCAAATAATCCAGAAGAATCTGAAAAAAAAATCCGGATGAGCTCCGGAGAAGACACCGGACCTCAAAGCCACGCTCTGTGCTCGAGAGGCTCCCTGGGCCGGCAAGCAGCACTCAGGTTGACCGATGAGGCTGGAAGTAGTTCTGGTCCGGTTCTGATCGGCTCCAAACTTTGTGGTCGTGTTCGGCTCGGATCAAAACGTTCCCTCAGTTTCAGCAGAAAGCAGCTGCCAGAAGCACTGTTGGCTTCTGGGTAATGTAGTTCTTTTGGACTGACGATACAGTGTAGGCTTATTGAAAGAAAACTACAACATGGTGGCGCTTGTCCGAAGTTTTTTCGTTAATTTTTTTATCTCGTACCGTCCCAATCTCTTGAGTAATATTAAAGTTGACAATCGCTGATAAGAGCCACTCTGAACGTCTCCTCTGCCTCTTTTTACAGACGAGATGAACGACCACCAGAACACGCTGTCCTATGTCCTCATCAATCCTCCGCCCGACACCATGCTTGAGCTCAACGACATCGTGTAAGGCCGGCTTCTCTTTACGTTTAATAATTATATTTATTGAGGCAGACATCTTATTCACTCTTTCTTAACTTTATTAACTCTTCCTTCAACTTTACTGCGGCCCGAACCGCAATGCTTACCCCACGTTATATCAAAACAACCGGCTCAGCACCATTATGTGCGCTATAACTTTTATTGGTGTTTCGAGTTACCATGACGACGTGATTTGTTAACAAAACGCCAATGTCTGACCACACTCCTCACGCCATCTGCTGCTGTGCAGTCACATGACTTAAAGAGTGTACAGGCCCCTGAAGAAAACAAAGTCACTGTTGGGTATGTTTGAAAATCACAGAAAGTAACCATCAGATAAATGTCTAGAACTGTTTGGAGCCATTTTGATTCAAGATGGCTGCCACAACGACCTCAGCAAACACAAAATTGGCAATAACTCGGTCATTCTTTGAGATATTGAGATGAAATTTAGTAGAGTTGTAGCTGAGAGCGAGTTGTTTTACATTCCTAATGCAAATCAAATTTCCAAGATGGCCACCTTAGCTAAAAGAGGAAAAAAAAAACGATAACTCTGCCATTTTTAGAGCCATCAGCTGAAATTTGGCATGTTGGTAGCTGAGAATGATCCCTGAAAATCAAAAATCCAAGATGGCCGCCTAAGCACAAAAAGGAAACATACCAGTACTATAAAACAGCCAATTTTAGTCATATTGAGCTGAAACTTGGTGTGATGATACCGGAGAATGTTTCCCATCAAATGCTATATAATTATTATAATGCAATTTTAACAACTGTTATAAAGAAAGAGTGGCATGGTAGGAAATAGGAACATTTATTACAGCTTGGTACAAAAAGCCAGCATGCACTCTAAAAGTACCTGGTGTATTATGTATTACTACCAGTATCTGAACAGTTTCAACTCATGCATGGTTTAATCTGAGAGACACCCTGGCAGGTTGATGGCACCACCAGACTGGTAGGATTGTTCTTCATCATGGTGCAATCAGACTTCAGTAAGGGGACAAATGATGTGGATTTTGTCCTTTCAGGTACATTATTCGCTCTGACCCACTTGCACACATGCCAGAGGACTCGCAGACGGGACAGGCTCGCAGCAGGAACCAGAAGGACTTTGTGACAGAGTCAAAAGATGAAACCCACCTTTGAAACGATGTCAGTCCTCAACGCCATGACCCTTAACCTCAAAGCCCCCACAGGGTCGACGGGAATCATGTGCTTCACACAAACAAAGGCTGAACACGAGCCATGAACAGCTGTTCATAGTAAATGTGCATCATGCGTCTCTCAACCTCAGAGCAGAACCAATCTCCATCTTTACAGACGGCCCTGGTGTGTTCCTCTGGGCTGCTACAGGAGAGTGCATGAAGAGTGCCTCGTCATTGACCACAACACCTGCCATGGTAACACGGCGTCCCGTGTTCTGAAACAGAAAGCCTGAAATCACCTTCCTCCACCTGATCTAGTTCTCTTCCTGAAACGAGATCATCGTGTAACTCGTTTCGTGTCCTCGCGCCACGACGCCGGCAGACTTCCTGTTCGCCCGATTTCCTCTACGCTTAAAAAATATCTAAAACTTGAGTTACCGAAGTGAATCCTACACATCAAACAATTACAATCATATTTCAAAGACCCTTAAATGTTTTGAATTTCAGCCTTCTTCGAGCATTTATAGTGCATGTGCACTTTTATTACCTCACCTTAATTCATTCGATCAGGTTTATTGATTGTTTTCTGTTAATGAGCAAAAAAAACGTTTCCTTTAACAAGTCGTTAGTGACGACGCGCCCTGTAGAGGCACCTTTATTAGCCAAGTTAGCATTTCACTGTTTGGTTGCGCTCCACATTACATGCCATTTTGTGTACACTATTGATTTGTAAATATTGTTATTTGTTCGTGTTTTGCATCTATTTTTGTTTGACCAGTGTTTTCCATTGTAGACCCCGACCGAACCATCTGCTGCTGCAGTGAAAAACAAACTGTCCCATGAAAGAATTCATTTTTAAAGTCTCATTTAGCTCTCAGAAGTGGCTATGTGCTACATTACACTATTGTTGATCACAGTTATTCACTACGGCTCCTTTTGAGTTTTCCAAGTGCTGTATAGTTTTATCAGTAAAATATACTTATATCTTTTTCATCTTACATAAAGTGATTATGTTCTACCTGTGAAACGTCTCTGGGTACATAGTATAGTTGTGGAAGTTATAAATTGAATAATTATTGGATTTCTACAAGATTCAATATGAAAATTTGCACCTCATGCATTTCATTTTAGCATTGATCATGAGATTAGATTAGATTAGCTTAGCTTGGCATGTTTTAGTTATTGAAGCTTGTCAAAGTGGTTAAAAGCTGAACGGTACATTTCTCATTTTCACTGAACTCATTTTTAGTAATTATTTTGCTAACAGAAGATGAGTTTTTAGAACATCCCAACCTGTTTTTTTTTTTTTTTTGAAGCTAAGCTAACTGTCTCCATGCCTACTTTAAAAAGGTGAACATTGTAGCGCCAAACCTTGATTTATAAGTTGCCATTTTCAGACTTATTTTTTGGTCATCTATCCCTTTTAGATACTTAAACATTGTTTTTCTTTTGTTTTTTTTACTTTAGCGTAAATATTTAAAACTAGATGGTTAGTATGTATATTTTTTTAACCATGCTAACAAGTTCTAGAAATATTGTGATTGGAGAATGAATACTTCATCCCAACGTCATAATATCGTTTATAATAACAATCTTTAGTATTTTACCAGATCAGTGTTTTCTGTGGAATGGGAGTCTTCAGGAGTCAGAGATGTTGCACTTTAAGGCGTTTCCTTATTGGCCTCACATTTCAGATCCAGAGGTCACATCCATCACCAGAAAGGCAGTATTCAAAAACATATCGTTCTTTTTTCAGATTCATATCTTAATATAATTAATTCTATCTTGATCAATGTTTTTATTAATCCGACTTAGTTGTACCTTATCATTATTTATTATTATTTTTGCTTCGATAGTGTTACCTTTGAGTTTTAAAACTATTTTCAATCTAATTTGTATGGTTGGTAGGAAGTTTTGCACATAATTTGACAGCCACAGTCAAGTTTTATTGTCTTGTGATTCAATTCCAATTTTATCTTGGAAATTAAGTATTTTGTGTTACTGCATGCCTTCATTAAGGTATGCAACAATGTCAGTATTGTTTTTTTAAATTTATTATTATGTACATTTTCATCTGTATCGTCGGTTTAACCACTGTAAATATGAACTTTATACACATGTATCTGTTTGCCAGTTTCTTTGTCATAAGTGAAGAGAACTTGAACTATTTTTGCACTAAGCTCGGCAGCGACGTGTGGAGTGTAACAGCATGACCCTTTAATCTGAATCTGCAAACACCGACAGCATTCAGCCAAAACAACAAACGCACGGTGACGCTGTGCATCATCAGCACGATACACCCTGCAGATTTCTAGTTTTCCATCTCAAATTATGTTAAAGTGTTTGAAGATGGACGGTTCTGGTTTTAGTTTTGGCTTCGTTCTGCATATGTGGTTTTTACAGAGTCGCTCTGTAGATCTTTGACCAGTATTTCCTCCAAAGTGTCAGTTTTCAGGGCAAAAGAGCCGAGCAGTGAAAACGTGAGCCGATCTGATTCATGTGCATCCTCACTGCAAATCCAAACACTCCAGAAGGAGTTCACTTCATGTCTTCTGATATCCAGACAAATAAAATAAGGGCATGTTATCTTTTAAAAAAGCATGTTTTGATATAAAAGCTTGCCAAGAACGAAACTTATCTAAAGTTATCAGAACATTGCTTGATAATAACCCCATAATAAAGTCAGCTGCTTGCAAGTTGAAGCCATTATTTGATACTTCGATGAATGGAACACGCATGTTGTCAAGACGCCAGTGTACCGTGTTTACCTCCACTTTGTTTTTGTGTCGTTGTCTGCCAGAGGTGGCTCCATTTTGTACTATTTCTAAAGAGAAGTGTTCTTCTGCACAAACGTATGAACAAATAAATGCTGCATGCAGCCACACGCTCTGATGAGAAGTTTTTATTTGAACTCAAAGTGAGGATTGTGAGCGATTACAAACCGTTCATCGCCTGTTTTAATGTACTCAACTGAGCACAGAGACAGAACTCAGGGTTCACATAAAATACTAGTTGTACTCCAGAAAACGTCTGAAATCCTACAGATATCGGAGCTCCTGCACCTTCAATTAAACTATTTTAATAGGATTTTCTTTTTGTGGTGTCGTAGACGGATGTAAGAGTTTAGAATGAACATAGTTTGAACGTCTAAATGACTTGTGGCAGATCAAATCCATAAATGTGGTGCAGATGTTTTTGTCTGGAATACAAACTGTTCAGCGTTTCACCGTCGCTGCTTGTTGACGTGCGTCTGCCTCCACCTCTCTCGTGTCCAGCGGCCGTTGTTCTGAGCCACCTCATGCAGCAGGTTCATGAAGACATACTCGTTCCCGGACAGCAGAGTCTCGTCGTCGGGCGAGGTGCCACCGGACGGCACAGCTCTGTTCACCTCCCTCTGCCTGCTGGTCCCAGAACGCTTTGGGTCCTGTCCCACACCTGCCTTGCTGCCGCTCTTGTGTGCACGACTTTCTCCACGTTTCAGCTCGTCCTTGTGAACGATGTCCGTGCTCGTCTTTCTCGGAGGACCTTGGTCCAGGATCTTCTCTTCCAGCTTGTTGAAAGGCCCGTTTGTGTTAAAAACAGAATCCGTTTGTGTTTCCTCTTCCTGTTCGTAGGGATCAGAGCTGGTGAGAGGCTCCATCGTGTTTACAATCATCTCCACCTCATCCGAGAGCTTCACAGTCACGTTCTGTGTCCAAACAGCAGACAAGGCGGCCTCCTGCTCCTCTTCCATCTTACGTCTCGCCTGCCACTGAGCTGCAGACGGAGGCCAGGTGGAAACCCTCCTGATAACGTTTCCCCTCTGTGGGCTCTCACCTGGACCTGCGGTGGACTCCTCGCCTGGACTGGGTTTGTTCTGGACTGTACCGATGCTCAGATACGGAACTACTTCAGCACTGGCATGAACACATTCTGGGTTTTCAAACAGATTTCCATGATCATCATCATCGTCATCTGTGGTTGTGAAAATATCAGAGAGAGCTTCTCCTCCTGCTTCTGCTTCACGTTCAGTTACCGGCTTCTCCTTTCCGGGGTTTTCTGAACCCTCAGATGGAGCTCCAGTCTCAGTTTGGAGATGCGCTTCATCTTTCTGAGGCGCGCAGAACGGAGATGTGAGGATCACGGCGTTTGCTGACTTTGCTCTGATCCCACAAAACTGTTTCCTCCAAGCCGCCTCCGAGTTTCTGATCCGAGAGGATCCAGGACTCGATCTGCTCTCTTCATCCAGTGTTTTCTCCTCCTCTTCCTCTTTTGGACTTGCAGGCGTCACGGTTTTGTTGCTGCGTTTCTTTATTTGCACCCGAGCCATAAAGCACGAGACAACCAGCAGCACAGAGAGGACGGCTGCAAACGAACACAAACATTTTCATCAGAGTTGTTGTTTTTTCGGCACAAAATAAAGTTTTCAACAACAACAACAAAAAAAAAAAACACATACCAATCACAGCAATGAGGGTGAGGGTTTTTGTATCTAGGAGTTAGAATGAAAATGATATATAAAAAAAGAAGAGTATTATTTAGGATTTAAATATTAACTGAATGATAAGAAGAATTAAACGCACTCGAGTGGTTGGTGGGTTTTAGGTTGGTGCAGCAGTCTATACCTGATGGTGACGTCACATGAGAACCTGACAGCAAAAACAGAAAATAAATAAATATATGTTAAAAAAAACCTCCAACATAATAAAAAGCAACATCTAAAACCTTGGACTTTAATGTAAAAATAAAAAATAAAAGGTCAAGTTTTGTTCATTTGGCGCCACCTGCTGGTGAAATGCCAGTAAAGGTTTTCAGGGTGACAAGGAGAGAGACAGAATCCACCTTAATCCAGGGGATCTACTGTATGAATGATTCTGGGTACTACTTCCTGTCAGACACAGGAAGTAGCAGTAAGAATCGGTTAACCATGGTAGTGGAGCGATTTATTTCAAAATAATTTACATTCAGTTTAGCAGATAAAACGCTCTTTTTGTTTCGTTTTCATTTAACAACCATAAAGTTTATTAAACTAGCCGTGCTGAGTTCAGGTACCTGCTGCAGGAACAACCAGCCCAAACTGAATCAGTGGCTACAACAACAGAGTTTGGAACACGGACACAAAACAAAAAGAGCGTTCCTGTTAAAAGAGCTATAGTTTCCATCTCCTACCTACACGAGGAATTAAGAAGAATGTAGCTGAAACATCTGAACTTGAAGAAACCACCCGAAACGCTGCACCTGCATCCTACTTTGTGTCTGGACTACAATGAACCACCGAAGAGACGCCGGATCCTCCGAAGGATTGAAAACAGAGACGAGAACATCAGGGATGATTTCAGGTGTATGGAGGACACAGCTTTATAGTATTTGTTCGTCTTCAGTTTTATGATTTTCTCTGTAATTAACCCAAGCTCAGTGATGGAGGACTTTAAGGCTTTGGCTGGGCTCTGTGTCTGCTGTAAGGTAAATTAGATTGTGTCCCACCTCTTAACAAAACACCACCGACCTTAGATACTGATACACCTCAGAGCTTTCCAGGTTGTTCATCGCTTCACTACAGAGTTAGTGAAGTAGCTAAATATACTAGTATATCTAATCTGCAGCCACTTCTTCAGCTCGTCCTCCATCCCTCGCCCTCAGCAGGCTGATTATATTGTCCTGTTGGAGCTCTGACAGGTGGCGTTCATACATGTTTAAATTAACTCAGAGAAACTACATTAGCTCGTACTGTTTGCTCATCAACAAATGCCGGAAGTCGAGCCCATAATTCACGCAAGGCAGCATGAGGGCGAGGAATAAGGTGGATAGGATATTTAAGAATTAACTTGTCATTTACTATTACACACTAAATCAAAGAACCAGAAGAAAGTGATGACACTGAAACACTTTGCATGTAAATAAATGAGAGTAAAAAATATTTGTGCACAAACTGAAGTATTAAAAGGGAAAAATGCATTTTCAGGGATTTGAAATAAAATCTATTTCTGGACACATGGTGGTGCTATTGGAACAGAAATCAACTTGCCCTTATGTTTTTTTTTTATATATACATGAAGTGTACAGTACATCACTTGATTCATTTTTATCTGTATTTATCTAATGAACAAGTGTGTTAAAAGACTGCGCAGGAATAACATGAAAAAAGTCATTTTTAACTTTCACTGATTTTGTATCTAAAAGTCTAAACCTTCTGTTGTGAACATCTTTAAATACGAGTCAGTTAAGAGAGCTGTGCAGTTATCTGTGTGGACACGTGTCTGTTAGTATAATTTCATTAACAAAGACACCTGGTACGTGGGTCAAACAGAAACTTTAGGGACAAAAGTGCGTCCAAGATAAAAAGCAGGTTTTGCAGGTTGCAGACGTACTTTTGGAGAAAGGTGTTGGAGCGTCAGAGGGTTTGGTTCTTACAGAAGTCTCTGATGATGAAAGCGCCGCTGAAAAGGATGAAAGTTACGTAACATTTAAACAAATTCAACCAGTAAAGAGTCAAACGTACCAGTGGGAGAGGAGGCTGCTGGAGGTGGATCAGTAGGTCTGGACTGGAGAGAGGTTTCAGTCTTCGATGAGGGTTTTGGAGGAGCGGCTGCCTCAGCTGTTGCTGCAGGAAGCAAAGAGACACATTTTTCATACAAAGATCTTACTGGAGGATTCACGGAGAAGCACCAGAATCAAACAGGAAGTGAGGAGGACGGATGTACCGGTGGAAGTGGTTGGTGCTGGACACGCCGAGACGTTCCACACAGGCCGTCCCTTCAGAGGTGGAGGACTCTCGCAGGTAACGCCCATCGAGTCGTTCAGCTGGTTTCGTCTCTTCAGTCCTGAGGACAGAGGCTTTTAGTTTCTAAACGTTCTCACGTTGTTTTCCACTTGTTTTGCCACATATGTCACCGACCTTTAATGGAGGCGATGAAGTCTTCGGCATCACACGAGCAGTTCCAGGGGTTCTTGTCCAGCCTGATGAACCTGAGAGAACCGAGCGAGCTGAAGATTTGCTGTGGAACCCACGTCAGCCGGTTCTCCGACAAGTCCAGATCAGTCAACAAGCTCTGGGCTCGGAAACCGTCGGGATGGATGGTCTGGATCCGGTTCTTCTTCAGGCTGAGCTTTGTGAGGCTTGTGAGTCCGCTCAGCGCGGACCTGTCCAAGCCTTCAACGAGGTTCCGTTCGAGTCGCAGCTCCCTGAGGACGGCGGGGTTTCTGAACCAGGCGGGACTCACCTGTGACAACAGGTTATCGTCCAAGTTGAGATGCTGGAGATTTGGAAATGAGCCGAAGGCATCGTTAGCGATTCTTGTGATCCCAGCTCCGTCACTTGTGAGGAGCGTGATGGAGGCGAGGTTTTCACTTTGCAGCACGGTGGAGTTGATTTCTCCAACGTTTCGCAGGAGAATAGCCATGGTTGAACAGCCAGGCTCAAAGTCTGAGGAACGACAAAGATATTTAAAGCAACTCAGGCACCTGCGCAACAAAAGTTAGCTTCTTTTGAGAACAACAACAAAAAAAAGGATTCAGAGAATTTATTTAAAATGGTGATGCATTCTTTGTTTGATCCAGATTTCGGTGCATGTAGGAAGTTTTAAGTGACAACACTTTGGTATTTGGTCCAATAATTTATCTGAATTTTATGACATTTAAATATTTCAAGAATGGTTTAGAGTTGCAAAATACTGTACTATTCAAACAGTGACAAAATACGACAAATTAAAAGTAATCCACGCCTCTGTGACCACTCTGCTGGATTACTGTAACGCACTTTATAAAAGAATCAGTGATTCGTGCATCTCTCAGCTTCAGAGGGTACAGAACGCTGCTGCGCGGCTTTTACCTGGCACACCAAAGTTTGACCACATTTCCTGTTTTAGCCTCCCTGCGCTGGCTGCCTGTACATTTTAGGATTAATTCTAAAATTATTTTATTTGCTTTTAAAGCTCTAAATGGACTTGCCCCGCCCTATCTGGCCGAGATGCTACATGCTACATGTAGCTGAAATGGAAGAACAAGCCTACGTTAGGAATAAGCAGAAATTAGCAAAAAAATTAGTAAATTAGCTTAAAAAGCTGAAATTACATAGCAATAAATAGCTGTAAAGTAGCTTAAAAAGGCAGAAAAAAGCTTAAAGAAGTGGAGAGAGCAAATTTTAGCTGAATTAGGCTGAAAAAAGTTGAAATGAGTGAAACAAATGTGGAATTAGCTGAAAAGGCTCAAATCAGCATAAAACAGCTACCGGTAAATAGTAGCTGAAATGATAGAAAAAGCTGAAACTTGCAGAAAGAATCTGAAAGGAGCATTAAACAGCTGAAATTTGCTGGAGAAAGCTAAAAAAAAAGTTTACATTTGCACTAAGAAGCTGAACCAGAACAAAATGTGAAAGAAGCAGTAAAAAGTTGTAAACAGATCTAAATATGTGAATGTGAAGGAATGACCTCAGTTCATTTTCTCTGAGAAGAAAAATGGCAGAAAAGGCTAAATATTTCAAAAAGCTAAAGCTGCACCAATACCAAACGCCATAGCAGGGTCGTCCTGAAAGAGCTGAACGTTCTGATTTATGATTTGATGAAAAAGCACAAAAATTGTGGAACGAGAAAGGCGCCGAAAAACGTACGGAAGAAAGAAATGGATCACAATAGTGTGACCGCTTCATTCACAGTTAGCATTACCAGTTCAGCTGTTTAAATTTATACGCTCGCAGGATCTTTATGGTCTTTTGCCGTTATGTAAAAAAACTGTTGATGAGCTCAAGTTTAACCTGCAGGATCATGATCTTCCGCACAGAACCAGACACACGAGAAGTTCTGCAGCAGCAGGGGCTTTAAACCCTCCAGACAGTCCACAGAGAAATAAATTCAGCAAAAGGACATTTTAATCTCTTTAACCTCCTCGAAACGCTTACATCCAATTACTGGTGCTTTACACTTTTTTTGCTTTGATGCTCTAAAACTTTAGCAGCGTCTTTATTTCCGACTCAGTTTGAATAAAAATGTAAAAATCAAAAAGGCCTCACTTGCTAGGACATTCTGACAAATCAGAACAGGTTCCACTTTGCGGCAGGGACGGCAGAGACGAGCGGTCATCAGCAGCAGAGCGACGGCAGCAGCGCCTGAGGGATGCACAGGTTCAACTGTTTTAACCTTCAACGTTTGATCTTTAACGGTTAGAGAAACAAACTCACCCTTCATCTCGAGCGGTCGGACTGACGGCAGAACAGGTCGGACTCAAGTTTACAAAGTTTGACGGTCCTGTGATCACCTGAACCGCCGGGCGTGACAATGAAACACAGCTGCCATGGAGGAGCGCGGCTCGCCATGGTGACGAGCCGATGCTAAAGCTGCCGCTTCAACTGACCGACAGTGTGACAGTTTTCACCGGGGGGGGTCTGAAGACGCTTCAACAACTCCACTTCCTTAAATCACAAACCCTCAGCTCTACAGTTATAACCCACTAACGAACAGAAAAACAGCGAAGACGCAGAAAAATCACAACAGAATCAAAGAAAGGTGAAGGTGAGTTACGCAAATATTAAAAACAGTGCGTTTATAAGTAGAAAATAAAAACTGATTAGATAAAAACATGCACCAATCAAGGAAAACAAAAACGAAAGGGAAAAACAAAAAAGTGACTTTTATTCACTTGAAAATTTATTGTTTCAGTGCTTCCATTTCAAAATAAATAGATGCCATGGGATCAGAGATAAAAATCAACATGGATGAAAAGTACACTAATGTAACAAAAGTGATGACCAAATGCCAATACAATCATTTAGTGAACACAAAAATAGACTCGGACACTTTCATTTACGCCACCTCCCGAACAAAAAAACATCAAAATGCAGCAAATTCTCAAGTATGGAGCTGTTCCTGGAGGCTGCAGTGGTCGTTTCCATGGAGACCCTCCAGCTGTCAGTCATAAAACTTAGCGTTACTTCAACCACGTTAAGAGTATTTGGAGTGTCAAACAGCAGTGTTAGAATTAGTTTTCATGCCCGTCAAAGGTAAACGTCTGCAAACAGAAAGTAAAGTGCTTGTGCAACACTTCTGGTTGTTCCGGGTCAACAAATGTTGGTTTAAAGAAAAGCACTTTTGATTTTTTTTGGGGGGGGGGGGGGGGGGGGGGAGGACAAAAACAGAAAATCGAGACGATGTGGCAGTGTTTGTCAACACCTTGGAGGAATGTTCTTTAATGTTGGAACCAAACTGGACCCCCCCCCCCACCACCACCACCACCAACCTGCCCTCACACACAAACCCCTCTGCAAATATATCAAATACTGTCGTTTGAATGGGGTTAGAGCGGCGCAGGAAGCACCCTTCACAATAAGAGCGTGCGCTCTGCTCGTGTGAGTGAAGATGAGACAGAAACACTTGGGGGGGGGGGGGGGGGGGGGGGGGTACATTGCATGAAAAGAAGCTGCTGTCGAGTGTTCATGAGTGCACCTTTGTACAATCCAGGAGTGTCTGGTGGAGAAAGAACTACGCTCTGATAAAAACAACATCGGTGTAAACTCACATCGCTTGAATAAAAATAAAACAAAAAAAGCTAAACTTAAAAAAAAAAAAAGCTTTGTTGTATCAAAAGCCTACAATTCTCCCCTTTTTACACACCCTTAACTAAAAGGATGTTTTAACTAATAAAAGTACTTAAAGGATCGTGGTTTTTTTTTTCTTTTTGCAATACACCTATCCAGTGCTACACAATCTAGTTAAAAAAGCGGTTGAATAAATAGACGATAGTACCACGATGTGTGAAAGGCCAACAAAAGTCTTGGGGGGGGGGACCCGAGCAGCCGCCCCCCACCGACAAAAAATACGAAAGAGAAGCAGCTTTTTGGAGCTCACTGATGAGGCAGAAGACGGTAATGCCAGCCTGGTTGGACAAGATTGTTGTTGGAACAGCAGTCTGATGGGTCTAAAGGGTTGTACAAAGACACCCCCCCCCCCCCCATCATGTCCAAATTTATCCGAAGGGGAAAGCACTTCCAGAGAAGGAAGGATTTTAGTGCTGCAGCTGAGCTCTCAACCACGACAGTGCTGAACTAATAAATACTTCATGTAAAAACGACTCGTGAGAGAAACGACGCCACATGCTTCAAAAGAACTAAATGAACCTGCACATGGAGGAGAAGCAACCCGTCTCTCTACCTTGGTCCAAATAAATGTCTGCATGTTGCCCAGGTGAAGACCCTCCCAGGTACATTTTTAGACCAAACTTGGTGACGAGCTTCACTGCAGTCCGTTCAGGAAAGGAGCAGGATGGCGATCAGGTGACGCGCACGACAGCAGGTCTTGAGCTATTTCCCACTTTTCTTTGGCGCAGCACTTCTCTTGGCCTGCCACAGGTGGTTGTGGATGGTCAGGGCGTCCACGCTGACCGATACAGTCTTGGCAGGGATGACGGTGAACTGCTTCCTGTCCGAGTTGTACTTGTACAGCTTGTCGATCATCTTCTTGCTGATGCTCTTTGGTCCCGTGCCCGTCAGCTTCTGGATCTCTTCGGTGTCCGGGAAGTACGAGTAGAGCGCCCGAAACTGGCAGCCGCCATCACGAAACAGGATCATCAGGTGGTTGGACTCGCACTTGTCCAACTCCTGGTGGAGGAGCAGGTCAGACAGAAGAAAGAAAGAAATGGATTATAGCAAGAAATGTGCGTGTACATTTAAAAACGGGGAGAAAAACATTCAAATATGGATTTCCCTGTCAAAGCTCTGCAGGAAGAAAAAAATAATCAAGGATTCTGAGCAGGGCTTGATTTGTGAGCTGGTCGATGCCGGAACACAAAGATGTGGGGAAGTGGGGGGCTTGCAGGTCCTCCTCCTCCACATTAAATATTTGAATAAAGTTGTTGCCGTTTCCTGCATTTTGGTGTAGCCTATGTTAACGGGTTGTTAAACATCTGCATTTACCTACATTATAAATGATTCAATTACTACTTTAGAGCAACAACAGGTTGTGTGTGAATAAAGCAGCTCAGATTCTGTCAAGCGTCCCCCCCCTTCACGTTTCTCTTCTCCGCTGATTTAATTCCTGCGTTGTTGCTCCTGCTGGTCCAGTCTCAATACAACTTCCTTCTCAGTTGTCCAACTAAGGACAATCCATCCATTTGTTTAATGAAAGTAAAGTGAACCGTCTTTTCAACATTTTGATCGCTGTTATTTTGACAAATTAGCGCCGTTGTTTTGATACGTGATTAATGTTAATACACATCAAGCATTCCTCTCTTTTTTTTTTAATTTTTAACTGTAGCCAAGCTTTTGTATTTATTATGTCTGAAACGTATGCGTGAGTTCACATCAGCAGTTGTGCGCGTTCAGAGCTGTCTGGAGACGCTGCTGCGCGTAAAGTATGGCAAGCCAAGTGGCCCATTAATAGCCACTTTTATCACATGTCTGGCTGTTAATGGGCCACTTGGCTTGCCATATAAAGGAAGGCACTTCATCCCTGCAGGACATGCCGTCCGCGCCTCTGCTGGGCAGGAGCGTGTGTGAGCTGGTGCACCTGCTGCAGCTGTAATAACCACTCCACAGACTGGGCAACGTCTCCTCTCGTTGTATTTTTAATAAATAATCAAAATAAAAATGCACGATGACTTTGGACTTTTAGGGGCGGAGATCTGAGTTGCCTGATCCAAACAAACAAGTTGCTGGAACGCACCCGGTCAAAATGAGAGTTCCCGGACCTTGTTCCGGCAGGATCCGGCTCAACAAATTAAGCCCCGATTCTGAGATCAGTATTCACAAATAAAAACAGACTGAATGGAAGAACTTTCTCATATCGTACATTATTGTGTTCTTATAGTGTTGCTCAACTAGGTTTCAGCTTTTACCAGCTTTGTGCCGTTTCATACTAATGTATAAGAGACCAGTTACACATTTGTTTAAATAAATAATGAATAAGTGCTTCCATTTTTTTTCATATCCACATCAAAAATGTTGAAGTTAAGACAAAGAGGTAAACAGCATTAAACGTTAGTGTGGCATTTTTAAATGTTCAGTTTAAGGTGAGCTCACTGAGCTCCGACTGTTGGGAGACTATTAGTAAAAAGCATCACAGATGCAGAAAAGGAATCGTCTCACATTGAACAAGTTGAAAGCTCAAGTGACAGGGAGGGCGCACCTCCACGCCTCATGCAGGGAAGATCATTGTGATAGTTGTTCAGACATTCTGGAGGTTCCCTCAGAAATGAAGCTCGCCAAATGGGCTGCAACTTCTTCGTTCAAAAAGAATGCAGTAGTCCCCTCGCTACTTCGCGGTTCGACTTTTGGGGACTCGCTCTTTGGCGTTTTTTTCAAAGTAAGAGTGGACATGACGCACAGCTGGCTGATTGATGGATGAGCCACACGAGTGGCATGGATTGTTTATTTACTATAATTATTTTAAATGATTTAGCACCTGTGTGCAGCCCACAGGTGCAGCTCCCTCCGCCCTCTGCCACGCCCACATTTCTCCTCCAGCTGAAGCAGCTTTGTGAAGCGTTAACCCTTTGCTGTCCACATGCGCAGATCGACGTTTGTCTTCCAACTTAAAATTCAAAGTATGTCATGTCGTAAAATTGTTATAATCACTAAATATAAAAGTGTTAAGTTATTTCAGTTGTTACAGTGTAATTGATCAAGAAGTACATTTCTGCTCCGGGCTGCTGCTGCATGAAGGGTTAACCCTTTGCTGTCCTGCTGCACTTCTCTTCTTTACAGTTTAAATTTAAATACTGTAATATTTTAAATAAGCAATGTTATTTAAAATATTACAGTATTTAAATTACAATTGTTTATTTACACAGAAGGTGGGAGTGAAACTTGAACTTGGACTACTGTATCCCTACTTCCCGATTTTTCACTTATCGTGGGGGGGGTGGGGGGGTCCCCTTGTGGTAAACGAGGAACTACTGTATTTTGAAATATTGCACATTAGTTTTTCAACCATAAACACTTAAAAAACAGGCACACTAAGTTTGTTTTACATTTGATACATCTTTCCATGTTGGGTTAAAAAAAAAAACCACTGACCTCCAGGATCTGGTTCTTCTGAGGCTCGTTGACTTTGCCAGCCAGGCAGCAGTGAGAGATTGCATTATGAATGATTGGCTTGTTCGACTTGGCGCTGGGCTCCTTGAACAGTTTAGGACCTTTAAAAAAAAAAAAAAAAAAAACATTTTAGTATTATGCATCAAACAACAAGATAAACTAATCAATCATAATAAATTCACTTTAGTTGGAACATCTACAGCCAAGTTAGAAAAACACAAAACACTTAAACAGACGAGATATAAATTTATGTGACATATTGACCTGCTCAAGTGATCAATTATTAGGAGCAGAACACAAACTTAGTAGTGTCAGAGAGACGCTCACCAGTGTATTCGGCCATGGAAGTGATGGAGGATGCAGTGGAGCCGTTGTCCCAGTCTCTCTCTGCAATTCGACTGTTGTTACGACTGCCTGGAAACGACTCCACGGAGTCACAGCTGGACAGGAAGAAACAGAAAGAAAAAAACCATTAAGATGCATCTTATGTCATCACCTAATAAACTGAACAATCTTGCAGATACAAATGTAATCAGAGTATAATTTACCGCTGAGAGCCGGCCCCTCCAGAGTTGACGCTGTCAGCCTCGTTGGTAGCTGCAGATGCCAGGGACAGATTGGAGCCCGACTGGGCATTGCTCAGGTTGTCAACTATGTGAAACAGAAAGTAATTAAATGAGTATTTATTGTGAGATGCTTGAAAATCTAACTAATTCAGGAAAAATTACATTAAAAAAGTCTTACATGTCAAACTTATTCTAATACCCTTCTTTTAAATCAAATCACAGAGTGTGATTTGATGTAGTATTTTATTTTCTCATTGGTTTTGTGCTTTAATCTTTTTATTTGTTATCCTTTTAATGACTGTTTTTTTTTTTTAATTACTGCCTTGATCTTATTGTTAAGCATTTTGTTAACAGCTGCTGTTTTAAATGTGCTTTATAATGAAACCTGAATTGACTGGAATTTTTAGAAACGCGGCTGATTGTGTCAATTCATATCGTCAGGAATTTCAAAATGTATTTAGTGAAATGTAGCTTTGTTTCAAACTAATAATATAACGTAAATAATCATTCTGATAGGATATGAAAAAGGAAATTACTGGCACTTTGCGAAAAGTTCATTTAAAACAAAAGCATGCAAAAAGAAAGTGAGCGACGTCTACAAATAAAAGCAGCAACGTTAACGGTCTTACGTGCAGAAGAGCACTTTGAGAAATTATCGCTTGACGGTTCCTCTTTGAAAACAGATCTCTGTTTGTGTTTCTGCTTCGGTTTGGGGGTTTTGGGCTTCACGAGGCCTTGCTCCTCAAACATCTCTTGCTGCTTCCTCCTCAGATACTCCTGCTTTATCAACTCCCGTCTCGTCTTCTCCTCCTCTTTACGTAAACGATCCTCCTCTGCTTTCCGCCTGGTGTTAAAATGAAACGTGCGTTTTAGAAATTTATGGGACAACAAGATGCGATTCCTGTGTTCATGATGAGAAAATGTACCTGGCTTCATCTCGTTTGAGTTCAGATTCTGCTTCTAGTTGTTGTTTACGGAGTCGAGTCTCTTCAGCTTTCTTCTGCTGCTTCAGCAGAAATGCTGCTCTCTTCTTAGCGAGTTCATCCTCCGCTTTCTGCTCGTCCTACAACATAAAAACAGTCATTCAACGTGACGTAAATATGAAACAACTTTGCTGTACAGAAGTCCCTCATTTATCGCAGGGGATCCGTACCCTGAAGACCCGCGATAAGTGAAAAACCGTGACGTAGGAATAGTAGTACAAGTACTAAGTAGTTTATTTTAGTATTAATGTACAGTGCCTTGCGAAAGTATTCGGCCCCCTTGAACTTTTCAACCTTTTGCCACATTTCAGGCTTCAAACATAAAGATATACATGTTTAATTTTTTGTGAAGAATCGACAACAAGTGGGACACAATCTTGAAGTGGAATGAAATTTATTGGATGTGTCAAACTTTTTTTAACAAATAAAAAACTGAA
>NC_056505.1:9032915-9055269 GCF_014905685.2 Nematolebias whitei
ACACACACACACACGCTTCGCAGCTCTGCACGGTGAACAGCAGATCAGCTGCAGGAGGAACTTTATCCTGCAGTAAGGGCTGCACAAAGCTGCAGGAGGAAGACTTTTCTGCAGCTCTGGGCTTCACAAATATGCAGCAGGTGCTAAATAATTTAAAATAATTTATTTTAAATAAAAATTCCATGCCGATCATGCGGCTCATCCATCAATCGGACAATAGTATGTCATGTCCAATCTTATTTTGAAACACCGCAATAGAGCGAGTCCGTGATAAATGAACCGTGAAGTAGCGAGGGACTATTGTAGCTCTAAAATAAAGTTTGTCAGCAAAGATAGGTAGATATTAAAACTAGAAATAATTTGGCAAAACAAAAGACTAAATTAAATTCACGATTTTCATGTACTGAAGAAATATGTAGATTAAAACAACAAACAATTTTTTTTTTTTTAAATAATCAATTAAAGATTCTGGTAACGAGAAGGCAGTACCTTAAAGAAAAAGCCCAGGACTGACTTCTGCTCTCCATCACCCCCCTCCGTCATTGTGTCCTCCGCTCCCTCCTCATCCTCGGGGGCCTTCAGGTCTGACAGATCGACCTCAATCAGGTGGGATTTGTTCTGCTGGGCCTCCTCTGAAGAGAAGTTCTCTTTTCCTGAAGCATCTGAAGAATTGAGCTCCGGCTCTCCCGTCTTGCTGGACAGGCACTCAAAGGACACTTCTGGGGTAGCCACGGTTGCCAGATCTACTCGAGTTGGCAGGCGCATATTTGCCTCATCGTGAAGGCGCAGGGTGGTGCTCCGGACATGGCTAGACCTTAGTCTGTCCACAGTCTCTCCGGCTGTTGGGTTTCTGGGGCTGTCGGGCTGCTCAGCCCTGGGGGACCTGCCCCCAGTTAACTGTCTTGGGTTTGGTAATGTTTCTGACCCAGTCTGTGTGGGGGTGAGGGTCCTGGAGGCCTGCCGGCTCTGATCTTTAGCCATTCTTAGCTCTGATGGCTTGGACCTGGTGCTCCGGCCTGAGGTTAGTTTGGGTGGTTTTCTGGTTGGAGCGCTGCCAGAGCCAGAGAGGTGTTCCATAAAGTGAAAACCTGCTCCTGTCTTAGGGTCCCCGTTTTTGTCCCCTGTGTGAGGAGGTGGAGCGGCACCGGGTGGAGACGGTACATTCTGTTTCATCAGCATCTCCTGCTGCAGTGACAGCTGCATCATCTGCTGCTGGATGCTGCCGATGGCTTCATTCAGTAGTTCGATTGAGCGGCTGCACTCGTTTAGGTCCAATTCATCGTCTAGATAAAAGCTTCCACTGTTTCCCTTCTTGTCTGCTTCTAAGGCACCAGGAGGGACAGTCCCCACCACCTCTTTCTCTCCTCTCAGGGTATCAACACACATATCATCTTTACTTAAGTGTCCCTTCTCCCCGTTGAGCTCATCTTTAGAGATGTCAGATTTAAGTGAGTTGGGTAATGTGTCACTCCTTCCTCCTCCTTTCTTTACAATGTGCAAAAAGGCTGCTTTTCCCAGCTTCTGCCTCTGCCTCGCAGACAGCACTTCCATTTTCTTCTTCTGGTGCTCGATGGCCCGTCGCTTCTCCTCCAGCTGCATGCGTAGCTGAACAATTTCAGAGGCCAGTACGTTCGTACCGTCGCCCAGACGAGTGCATCCTCCTAAAGGGGAAGAGGGACTCTGATCTCTCTTTAGTCTCCAAGACGACGACAGGGGTCCGCTACTCTCTGATCCATCAGGAGTGGTCCTTTGGGAGCTGGAGGCACTGGAGCGCAGGTCATGGTTGCTGCCGAAGCGTTGCTGCTGGGCTTTACGCTCAGCGAAGGAGGTCATGCGCACGCTGCCACTGGCCATGCTGCTAGCTTGAGAGTGAGTGCTGAGACAAGGACTGGATCGTCCACTGCCACCGTTCAGGTCTTTGTCCTCATGCTCTTTGACATTCATGTCCTCTTGTAGCTTAGCCGATTCTTTTTCGTCAATGTCCGTGTACATTTTTCCCAGGAAGTTTGAGTTTTTAGTGGTAAGCGCTTCATCCAAATCCTCCTCCTCCTCATCCAGGTCTTCCAGCTCAGCATCCAGGTCAGGACCACCCTTTGGTTCCTCAGAATCTGAATGAAGGTAGAAACCTTCAGCAGGCTCTCTCGATGAATAATCCACACTGCTGGTGACGGTCGGTCTAAAACCTGCCTGTTGCTCCACTGACAAGATTTCTTCCTCAGCTGGAGGGGTAAATGTTCGGTTTAGATCAGAAGGAGCTTTCCTACGAACAGCTGCTGAAGATCCGTTTCCTCGGCACAGAGAGCCCCTTCCTGTAGAGCGGGACACTTCACCACTCTCCTCCTCTTTGTTCAGACATACAGACTTCTCTTTAGCCGTTTTGAGTACAGCAGGCATCAGTGGTTCAAGGTAAAAGCCATCTGTAGCAGGTTTGGAGTCTGTAGGAGGTTTGGGTAAAATTGTAGCAGATGCTTGCGACCCATCAGTTTGTTTAGGGATGACAGAACCATCAGTCCTGGAAACTACCACCAGAGTTTCCTCCTCGTCCTCAGTGTTAACATTATTCAGTAGGTTGTGGCCATTGACTCTTCGCATGGCAGCAAGTGACTGCTGGTGGACAGCAGTCTGATGTTTTGGAGTGACGTTGATGACATTGGATGCCAGGCTGTCTTTACTAATTGATCGAGCCAGACTCACACTATCACCAGAAGCCACATCTGCATCGCTGTCTGTGGCTGAATGCAACATGAAGGGACCGAGTGTGGACATGGGTCTGCAGAAAGATGTGCAAGTTTAGCAAAAACGTTAATTAAATTAATGAAAAATATTTGTTATGATAGCTCAACATTAATTAATTACAGAGTTTTAAAAAAGTGCTCAATATAAATGTCATAGAAAAGAACGTAGAACTTGTTTAAGATCAAGTGTTTGTTATATTTTCAAACACCTTTGCCTTTTGTCAGGCCACGCTACAGCAGAGCCTCTGAGTTGCTGTCCATCCATCTGAGACAGGGAGTTCGAACGGTTTCTCAGACCTGTTCAAATTAAAGCAGAATAAAATATGAGTTGAAGCAAATCTGAGCCTTCAATGTTAAAAAAAAGAAGAAGGATCTTTACCTGCACCATCTTCTCCTTGGTGTTTTTGTTGTCTCTGCCTCAGGGGAAGCAGTGGATGTGAGGGACTGAAAGTTGGACCCCCTTTACTAGGAGATAAAGGAAAAATAATCAGGATGTCATTTAAACACCGTCAGTAAAACGGTTGACAGGAAATCTACTGAAGCACAATTTATATTAGGTCAGAATGATGCCTCCCATTTCATTTCAAGACAACAACCAAGTAAATGGTATAATAAAACACACAAAGACTCACTGCAAGAAGCACATTAAAAATGCAAAACAAGACAGTGAAGGGCTGATGAGAATGAACACCAAGCAACACTATCTATCCATCTACCTTTGAAAAGCTACTCTAAGTGATTTGACGATAATGATGAGGAGGGGTGTAAAAAAAGATGAGAGAAGACTTACAAGGGGTCAGATTCTTCAGGGTGCAGGAAGTACCTGTTACAGACTTCAGGGCTGCTCTGGTTATCGGACACACCAGGACTAGCAAGAAAGCTGCGCTTGGTGGCGTTGGAGATGGGCACTGATGGGCGGGCACTCTTGGGATGAGCTACAGCTCGAGCTAAATAAAAAGACGTGTGTAAAATATTAAACTCAACATAACGGCTTGCATTATTTAAATCTGAAATGGTGACTAGACTTTAGTTCAGACTAGTTGTACCTAGGCCCGTCACAATAACAAATTTTGCTGGGTGATTAATTGTCTCAGAAATATTGCAATAAACGATAATATTGTTTGAAATTTAACAATAATTAGTCATTAATTTAGCATAGCATTTGTCACACAAAGCTTTTAATAAAAACAAATCAGTAAACAAGTTCTCAGCTTCTTTTTACAGAGAGAAAAAAACTTTTTACACAAAGGCACGGGGTTACAACCGTGAATTTTGGAGCTTAGACAAGACGGAGGTTTTTTCCCTGAGGTCGGCCTGTTAGCTTAGCTCGTAGCTTAGCTTCTCAGCTTAGCTGCTTTTAACGATCCAAAAACACAATTTTGGACGGTTAAAATGGATTTTAAAGAGAAAAGAGGAAAAGGAGAGGTCAATGAAGAGCATCGGAGTTGAGCTTTTAGTCATCCAGTGTCTTCAGTAGAAAAAGAGACACGAAGAAACGATAAAGCCAATAAATGAAAATGAGGTCGATAATTTTCATT
The DNA here is from genome assembly GCF_014905685.2 of Nematolebias whitei. Taxonomy (NCBI): domain Eukaryota; kingdom Metazoa; phylum Chordata; class Actinopteri; order Cyprinodontiformes; family Rivulidae; genus Nematolebias; species Nematolebias whitei. The sequence continues at coordinate 9,037,189 of NC_056505.1, forward strand.
TATCATGCGGTTAATTGATTTATTGCGACAGGCCTAGTTGTACCCTTGATTTGCTTATTTTACCAAAATAAATGGCAGCAAAGTCTAAATATGGACTGGTTTAATGCAAGTATTACATTTTGTGTTTTATGTGACATGATGCTTACCATCTTTAAACTCTTGAAGGTCTCTGGGTTGAACAAACTCTGGCTTGACGGTCTCGAACCACCAGAACAGTTCAGCGATAAACACCATCACATTGTGCTGGACAAAAACCAAGCGACGTGTCACAAACACTTGACTGCAGATGAGTGGTGACACAGAAAAACTCTTAAAGAATAGTGAATACTTAAATTTAAAATTTTGTTTTGAAATACAAATATCTGTCACATTTTTTACCTTGAGAACAAGCGGAGAGTAAAGCATATCCTCTGTAGTCAGATAGCAACTTTTATTCAGATATTCAGTGGCAAACTCTCTGAGCAACTGGATGTTGTAGAGACTATCAGCGATGGAAGGTACTTCCTTTAGGCAAATATCTGATCAGACAGGCAGAGAACAGGTCAGATCAGGATGCAGCTCAATGCCCTGATGACGATAAATGTCACGTTGCGAGGACTGCAGCTGTAAGCCATGTGTAAGTAACAGAAATATGATCACAAGCAGATACTAAATTCAATACACGCAGTGAAAGTCTGATGCAGTTTATAAAGGAAACTCTTTGTGGGCAAATGATAATTAGTAATACCTTCTTGGAGACAATGATTGTATTCATGCAGAAGTGTGAATGAATCACATCATACCCTCCAACTTCATAATATCTGGGCAGTAGCAATGAACCACGCTGAGTAGTGCAGCTCCATCACAAACATCCCTCATGAGGTCTTCTAGCAGTGGAAAGAAGGGCAGCTGGCGGCCCGATGCATGCTCCCGACGATAACGTACCTATTGAGCAGGGGAGAAATAGTTTTGTGTAAACATCACCATGAGCTGCGCCAGATACCGTTAGTATATAGCATGTCACAAAACCTCAACAGAACATCTAGTACCATAAATATAAACCTTTTGTAAATTAGGGAGATTTAGATGAGTCAATCAAAACACAAAATAACCAGCAAAGTTATCCTTGATGCTCTGGCTCAAGGTTCTCCCCAGGAGTTTTAAAACAAAATGTATTTCATTAGTTAGATTGATTAGCATTCAGTTTAATGCCATTTTCCAAACATACCACTGACTAGGCCTGTCACGATAACAAATTTTGCTGGGCGATGAATTGTCTCAGAAATTATTGTGATAAACGATAATATTGTTTAAAATTTGACAATAATTAGTAATTGTTAAATTTAAGAAGAAATGTTGGTTAATTTTTGTGTGTAGTGCCTTTTATTTACCATTGGATGGCAGTATAAGACGATTTGAACCGAAGGATGGATAGTGAGAGAGCGAGCAGCGTGTCTTTAAGAAAAATGGGAGGGAGGCCCCTTGACGTGACATGGGCTGTCTCTCGTTCCTGTTTTGCGGTTCTCAAAATGGCGGATGCTCGGTGTGGTTTGAGCTCTTTAGCATAGCATTTGTCACACAAAGCTTTTAATTAAAAAAATCAGTAAACAAGTTCTCAGCTTCTTTTTGCAGAGAAAAACAACTTTTTACACAAAAGCACGGGTTTCAACCGGAGCTTTGACAAGCCGGAGTCATCCAGTGTCTTCAGCAGAAAGAGACACACGACGAAACAATAAAGCCGATAAATGAAAATGAAGTCGATAATTTTCATTTATCATGCAATGAATTGATTTATTGTTTATCGCGACAGGCCTACCACTGACTACTAATTAAAAAGATCCAATTGTACCGTACGTTAGGGAGAACCTTGAAGATCTGGTTAGCTTTGAGGAGATGGAGGTGAAGGTGTAAATTAGTAATATGAACAACACAAAGTGCAGCCTCCCTCTGCTGTTAATGGACAGATAGCCAGCAATGAAACTGCATAACATAAGCCAGCTGACTAGGATGGAAGCTGGGGTAATCACTAACCCACTTTAAGAAAAAAAAACATGTTTTTAAGACTGCAACAAACTTTTTAGTTGTACAGTAGTCCTTCGTTTATCGTGGGAGTTCCGTACGCTAACACGCCACCCCCACCCACCGCGGCAAGTGAAAAACCGCAAAGTAGGGATACAGTAGTCCAAGTTCAGCTTCAGTTCAAGAACAGTAAACTTTGTCACAACAAGTGCCAGGCTGCAATCACACTCAGTTTAAATTTAAATACTGTAACATTTTAACTAAACAATCCATGCAGCATGGAATGTTTAGTTAAAATGTTACAGTATTTAAATTTAAATTGTAGAGGAGTGCAGCAGGACATTAAAGGGTTAACACTTGAGCAGCAGCAACATGGAGCAGAAATGTACTTCTTGATCAGTTACACTACAACAAATGAACATGAAGTTCTAAAATGATTACAAATAACTTATAACACTTATATTTCGTGATTATGACAATTTTACGATGCGACATACTTTGAATTTTAATTTGGAAGACAAACGTCGATCTGTGCATCTGGACAGTGAAGGGCTAACCTTTCACAAAGCCGATGCAGCAGGAAAAATGTGTGTGGCAGAGAACGAAGATCATGACAGGCTGCAGGGAGGGAGCTTCCCCCTGCACTTGTGGGCTGCACACAGGTGCAAAAACATTTAAAATAATTATTTTAAATAAACAATCCATGGCTCATCCATCTGCCAGTCAATTATGTCATGTCCAATCTTACTTTGAAAAACCGCAATACAGCAAATCTGTGAAAAACGAACTGTGGATTAGCGAGGGACTACTTACTGTATATTCTTAACAGCTGTTTATTATGGGCTTATTCAACGTTTAATTCTAGATTTTGATTTATAAAACAAAAATACACCAAAGAACTAAATATAGAGGTCAGGTTCAAATTATATAGGTTAAAAAATCCACTTGTGTACAATCATAAAAATTAAAAATCACTTAAAAGTCCTTCATGAGATTTGAAACTATATCAATCTAAACCTCAAAGTAAATTAGTGATTATAAATAGTGTTGGTAATGATTGTGTGCAACTTAGACATTCATATTTTCTCTTCATGAGTAAAATAAATCTTATATTTACTGTAGAAGTTGTTAAAGATGAATAAGTTCAAACTCGCTTTAGAAAAATGTTGAATAAAAAGGCCATGCAGTTACACACTGTACCGTATTAGCATTGTCTGATCAAAAGTCAATGTTTCTTTAGCAAGAAGGTAAGAGATAAAAGATGCATAATTTCATACACTGACCTCAGGCAAGAGGTCAATGTACCCCCAGTGAGGAGGGTTTTATAAGCTATATCTGTTAATTAAATCTATTTTAATCAAAACTAAGGGAATACACTTTATTTGACTTCATGCACAGAAAACATCACAGCTTCACTTCACAATTGTTTTAAAGAACTGCAACAAACCTCATAGGGGTCATTAATAAACCATTGGGGGGGGGGGGGGGACTGTTAAACAAAATTAAAGCTTTTAATACAAAAAGATACAATCTAAACTCAAGAGTAGAGGTGTCAAAACACATTAAATTCAAGCCTACAAAAACACTAGGAACTATGTAGGACTACAATCAGCACACCATGACCAAAGTGAATGATATTAAAAGTTTCTGAATCACAAACTTTAGTCTTTCTAAAAAGTTACTACACATAACCGTAGACAACCTTTCACAAGGAGAGGCTAACAGCTAAACTGGAGGTTCTACCCAGGCGAGTCTTCCCCTGACCAAGACATAACTGTACCACTTCAGAGAGCTCCTGTGGCTCCAGCATGCAGTGGGCCAGCTCAGGCACGACGTCAGGCTGATACACACAGAGCAGAGATACTGTCACTGGAGGCCTTTGACACATAACAGTGAGTGAAAACAGAATAGAGGCACTGGAATGATAAAGCGGATCAGTGAGAAGTGGTAGCCAAGGATGGGTCAGCAAAGCAAGGGAGTGGTGTGGGCATGGGTTTGCTCTCAACTTTCACTGGACAAGCAAATAACCACATACACTTACGCACAGAGAATCCACATGGCCAAGTTGAGCTTGAAATGAGGTAGCACATTATGTAGCAAAGGAAATCTTTTGAATCTAAGAACAAAGTTGGAATAACTACACCTGTGTGACATTTGTCACAACGGGGGAACTGTCGGTCTTCTCCCCTGTTAATGAAACACTGGCTACAGGCTGCAGCACAGAATGAGCTTGAATGAGCCATAGTGGAGTGTGCGCACACATCAACACAAAACTATTCGTGCAAGCGGGATAAGGAGGGTAAGAATGGTTGTATGGGGGCTAGCATCAAACTTACAGGGACTAGCTTCCAATACCATTTGGAGGGAGACTATCCAGTTTGCAGGGATAAAAGGGAGGAAGGGATAGATCATGAACAGGAGTAGAGAGATCAACAAGTCAGAGGTCACCAGCAAAAGGATCAGATCTGCTTCCACAATAATCAGAGGAGGGAAAAAAAAGAGGATCTGATTTCTTGAACTCTCAAACAAAGGGACATTTTCCATAAAACAAAAAAAGCTGCTGCTGTCTTGAATACAAGGGTTAGGGTTAACCCAGCTGGACATGAGAAAATGAGAATTAGTTTTTACAAAGAAACTCATTTGGCACGACATTTAAAGTGTTGTTTTATTTTTGGAAAGTAATTTGAAGTCACACAGAAAGGAAATACCTTTTGGTGGCTTGGAGACTCCAGGGGGTGGTGCTTGACTTTGTGCTCCCTTTCTGTCATCTCCCTCATTTTCATGTTCACCTGCAGAAAAAAATTATGAGAAGAAACAAAAAAATGAAGATCCTGAATTAAAAAAAAAAAAATCAAAATCTTTGGAAAATTATTTTCAACTGGACGTGTTTGATAGTTCTCTCGGGTCATGCCCCCCCCTCCTAAAAATACATACACATCTTTGACAACATAATAGGTTTATCATAAAGACTTCTAGAGAATTACTGATGCAGTAAATCACTGAACAGGTATTTTACACATTTAGCCCACAATCACAAGTTCTACTTTAGCTTTGTTTGTTTTAAAGAGCTCAAAGCAACACAAGACATATGGTCAAACGTAATAGCAATATGCTGTGTTTCTTTAATTTTTTTATGTCTTAACCTTGTTGATCCAGAAGATCATGGCGTCCTCGAGGTCAAAGGGCAGCTCCTTAGAGGCACTGAAGGTGGAGAAGCGCTTGACAGAAGCCACCACTTTCTCGATGCTGATCATCTCGACTGTGTAAGCCATCATGAGGGCATCGATCATGGACATGTGAGCGCTCTGGGTGACAGAGAAACAGAATAATTTAATTTGATTGGTTTGCTTTTCCTGGTTACTAACTTAATTAAAATTAAACAAGCAGCTCTAATGCAACCTAGTGCACATATGTCATTATACATTTCTGTTGTAAAAAAAACAACAACTAAGGTTTAAAATTAAAGTAAAACAACATTTTAGATGTTCTTTATTTTTAGACTTGTATTCTACCTGAACTGATCTAAAATTCAAGGTTGGCCACTTTACACCAAAGTTTCAAATACATAAGCTTTTTCAGTTAATGGCTGAGAGAATTTTGGGCATGCAGTAGTCACAAAGACGCCTGGATAAACAGAAAAAGTACAGGATGAGAGTTTATCGAGTTTTAATCATTCATTACAGTTCATTATAGCTGTAATCATATAATGAGGCCTTATGTAGCCTTGAATAACCACAATAGCTTAATCAAAAATCAAATCTTTCTCAGCTCACAATATGTCCAGTGTTCAACCAGCTCGCCACATTATTTTGCAATCAAAAAGCTCAGCATGGAGCATTCTAAGTCTTAGGCTTGACACCTAACCTTTGCCAGTCAAAACACTGACCGCCAGAGCTGGGATTTAGTACCGGTCAAATACTATTAGATCTCACACCCAGTAGGAAAAAACTAAATACTGATAAAGTCTTTAAATCTTAATATCACATTATTTTGGGTTATCACACTGCCAATATTTCAACTCAAAACTATTTCAGAAAAAAATACAATAAACAAAGCATTATTATAATCAATGATTTGTGCAACATGCTGCCTAGCCTAATCCAATTGGTGAAGTAAGTGCACAGAGAATAGACTTGTTCACACAGTAAATGAAAACTATTTGAAGCATTCTGCACAATGTGACTCATATGGACACACACAGAAAATATACTCCCTAAATCAACATCAACATTAGAGCCCAATGAAAAATATATATATATATATATAATAGAGAGATTATAACATAGAAAGCTGAAGATTGCTCAAATTCTACTTGTCATTCATTCATAAGGCTTCTATTATGCAAAGGTGTTTTGTTTTCCCAAGGAGTGAATGCAGATGTGCCATGCCACATTTACTTTAGCTGGGCTGGTCTCTGCTCATAATCAACATTCTTTCATTTATTTTGAGTTAAGGTTAATGAGAACCAAACTGTTGCACTTGTGTGTGCCAGTGCACTTACAAACCTGGTTACAAATTATTCCTTCACTCATTAAAATTATTCATTTGGATCATTCATCAAAATTTGTTTTTACCAATAGCTAGAGTGCAAGTGAAATTCAAAATGTTACGTTTCAAATCTAAAAAACACATACATGAAAAACACTGGAGTTTACCGGTATATAATATAAATATGCAACATTGTGATTAAATTTTTAAAAAACAGCACATTCTGTATTTAACACCTGAAAAACATAGCACTAAAGAAAATATGAAAGTGTAATTTAGTGAAACATCATGATGCACTGCTCCATCCTTTGTTCTCCAGCATGCTGTCCTTATCAGACCAGCATGCAGTCCAACAGGGAGCAGTTTGCCCCAAGCAGTAGTTGTGCACACTACCATCCTCTGTGCACAACACTAATATAAAACAGTTCAAGCTGACCCAAGAGACAAGCTAGCTTCAAGGTCTAACAAGCCTCAACTGTTGCCCCAAAACAAGTCTGAAAAGGTGCAGACGTACTGTCTGTAAGTATAGGATCACATTCATTCACAGAGACTCTCAAATAGTATGAAAATACAGGTTGCTATGGAAACATGTCAAATCAGCAAACCGGGAGGAGCAGTTCAACAGTCTACCGTAGCTAAGCTTATAACTTTTCATCCCGTCACTGGGCTTTGTGTCTGGTTGCTTACACATAGGCCAATGTGGATTATTTTGTCAGACTGCTAGCAGGAAAAGCTGAAGCACATCATCTACTAGACAGACTGCGTGTCGAGACCTGCTCTACAGTACTGTCGGTTACCATGGCAACAAGAGGAGAGGAATACTGGCCAGCAAGTGAGCTGGTTTGTGTTCATCCTGTCCTGTGTGAAGTGCTCTTGGTGAGAGTTTGAGACACAGGATCTCATTGCTACACTGTGTAGCAGTTAAATAAAGGTTAATAAAATACGCAGAGAAGGCCTGCAGATTTGGTTTACTGTGAAGTGCCGAAGAGCAAAGAAACAAATAAAAGTTGTCAGTATTTTAAGTCCCGAGTACTATGGAACAATATGCACAATTTGCATAACTTAGAAAATAAATTTACACCTAAAACTCAAGTTCACTTTTTTTTAATTTAGCCTTCTTTGATACTCCTAATTTTTCATCCTTTTAATTAGTAATACATTTGTGCAAAACAAAAACGATTCACTGGTCATATTTAAAAAGTGTTAAGTATTCGGAATTAGGAATTGTCCATTTATATGTATGATAAAACAGGAGCAAGTTAACGTCACAGATAAGTGAGCATATCACACAAAGCCCCGCCTGTGTAGTTGTACAGATGCTAACACCTGCAAGCATGCTGCAGCTGACAGACAATAACACATACACTGCCAAATTATTTAGGGTTCAATTCACTCTAGAATTTCTTTGCCAAGAGGCAAAAATAGACTTACAGCTATTGTCTGAAAAAAAAAACAATATCATATAAACTAGAAGCTGAGGGTGAATGGCATGAAAAAAATACATGGAAGTGTGAAATGTTTTGATTATAAGATGCATTAGGATGCAGAAGACCGCAATGATGTAGTTACAAAATGCATTCAAGAGGTGCTGGCCTTCACAACACTCTGAAATCTGGAATTCAAAAATGACTTTTTCTGGTCATAAAACAAAAATGGAAAAATTATATCTGGTTCACAGTTAATTCAATTAACCACATTATGTAATAGATGAATACTGACAAGCTACCGTAAGTGTGCAACGCAAAAATGATTGTGTTAAGTCTATTGTGACCCCTGTACAGCTAGCATGACAGCCAAATTCCTAATTTGACTAGAAACGATAAGAGTGCAGCCAAATCTCATGGGAGTATGTCCCAACAAGCAGTTAACTATGTCCACAACTCTCTTATGCAAAGTTTGAGTCTAGATTTGCAAAGAAAAACAAGATTTATATGCCCATTTATAAGCTCCTTTACAAAGCTGATACGATTTTCAAAACATCTGAAAAGTTTGTGAGAATGGTTTATTGGCACTACTGAATGAAAATAAAAGCACAGTTTGTACTGCACTGAACTTTAACTGGTTTTACTAAGTTAAGATAATGCATCAAACATAAGAAGAAAAAAAAGTGAATACAATTAATTTCACCACTTGCTCTTGCCGAGATCGGACACTTTTCCCTTTCACTCCCTCTCTGCTTTGCTGCTCTGTCTGTCTGTGAAACTGCTTCTGAGCCTCTCTCTACAAATCTTCCGAACCATAATTATGGACTTGTTTTGATCAGTTGGTCCCTCAACACAATTGATAACATTTCTTCAAAGAGAAGACAGGTTTTAGGCGAGCCGATTTTCCCTTTTGGCACACACGCAGCTGGATATCTCATTGACTTACAGACTTGATGATGTGTCTATCTCTGCTGCCATTTGTGGACTTTAAGGACGCATATTTAATTGGATTTACGATAACTAGTTCCTGCTTTTTAGATTCGGCTGGTTGCTGGTTTTATCTACAATCAAGAAAGTTGTCGGCAGCAAATTGGGACCCAATCACGCTGCTTGCCTTTATGATGGCTTGGTTCGTGCCTCGAGTACCCAGACTCAAATGCTTTGGGCAGAATGGACCAGATCTCTGGGATTTTACTCAGGCACGTTTCCATCGGTGGGGCCATGTAATTTGGACATTTCGGAACCATTTGGACCAACACAGACTCAAGGGAGATGTCATTAAGTTCTGCCTGTCCCCAAAACAACTGTGTTTATCTGAATTTGGCTCCCATTGCCTTGACGCCTCCAATTCCTACATGTGTCCAGTTTCACTACTTTTTGTGTGTCTAAACAGCTCTCACTTGTAAATGAGTCTTCTAGGCTCAATGTGACTTATAAAAGTTGAATAATGAGTAAAGGTTGAATGAATGAAAAAAGAAGTTATATATTCTGACTTTATTTGATTGAACAGTCTGTACTACAGGTAACATTTCATAAATGCAGCTGTTAAATCACAGCCTAAAAATGAAATTGTCAAAGAGAACCCACAGTGGTTCTTCTCAAATGTGTTTATCCTAACTTTCAACACATTAAGACTCACCATTTTGATGGGCATGCATGCCAGGTCCCCATCTGTGACAGGTGTATCATCACTCTCCATGACATAAATGCCCTTTCTGGAAAGAGCCTGAATGACTGACAGGTGAGACTGAAGAGAGGCAGCCTGCTCCGTCTTGAGGATGAGTGCACAAACACGGCAGTAAAGCTCACAGGACAGAAGCAGACGAATGACAGGTGGTTTGATGTGTTCTTGGTCATACTGGTCTGTGTAGAACGGGTCCCTTAAGTCTTCTGGAATATGGTCTGTAATGGAGAAATTTAGTGAGTAGGCGAACTGTGTGGCACTTAAAAAAACATTTTAGCATTGGCTAACATATACAGACAAACTAAAGAAATACTGTACGGGCTAGGTATCATTACATTAAAAATAATGAATGGAGGAAGAAAAAGTCAACTGTGGTGCCGGTCAGCTTCAGGCTACAAAATGGCAATACAGCAAATAACCGTCCATGCTATGTTTGACTTTCGCCAGATTCAGTTCACTTTGAGTAAACACAACCATTTGTAATTTTTTGTCATAGCACAATGGTTCAAGAGAAGATTGGGCCAAAAATCCAAGTCTGCAGAGAGAAAATGCTTCTCAGGTAACAGTGCCAACTTAAGTTTTGGAGCCACACAAAAAAAATAAATAAATAAATAAATAAATAGTGACTAATCGAGGCAATTCTATGCTGTATATGTGAAGTCATTCTCAAAACCGAACACCAGAGCCATGTAAGGGCACAAATTAAAGCGGCTGACTAGAGGCATACCCAAACCAAGTTTATACAGCAAGATAAAAATGTAAAAAGACGTAAAACAATGCGCCAAATACCTCCAACAAACTGAGCTGCATAGAATGAAGTGGTGATAAAAACAACCCTGATCTGTTAAATCTGTTAGGAAGACTGCCACTGCTCAAGTAGTATTAGAGCATTGGGTGAAGGGATAAGAAAGGGTTGAAGAAAGACTGTTCTTGTCTGAACTGAATGTTCTTGATTCATAAAATCTGCAGACAGAAAGCAAAAACTTATTCTGGCTAGATTTTTAGTTGATAACATAAAAAACCAAATTATAAACATAAGGAAGCAACACGTCAGGCTTTGACAAATATTTAAAAACTATGATGAAATGAAATTTTAATAAAAACTGAAACCTTAAAAGATTCAGCTAAATTTAACACACACAGCTGAGTCCCATAAAAGTAGACGTATAATAACATTTATGTTGCCAAAGATATAACTGAGAATGCTATTCCAATTTTGTTTTCATGGTCTTCATCATTAAAATGCATCTTTCATTTTTAATACTGTGCCTTTGTTTTTATTACTTTTTGGGTTTAAAAACTATAAAAAAAAAATGATTAATCTTGTGACTCAAATCTCTTTGCTAATGCACAGATGATTTATTGTAAGAATTAATGGCATAAATGTACATACAAATTCCAGCTGAATATGTAAAGTGTTATGTGTTGTTTTCATTGTATGTTCTCATACAATGGCGAAATTGGTTCTATGCATTTAACCCATCGCACCTGGGATGCACCCAGGTGGGGCAGTGAGCAGCTATGTAGGCGCCCGGGGAGCAAATAGGGATTGGGTGTCTTGCTCAGACACCACAACATGTGGGAATGGCTGAGAATCAAGCCTTGGACTTTCAGGTCCCGAGTCGGCTGCCCTGCCTCTGTCCCATCTCGGCCCCCATTTAATAAGCCATATTAGACATCTTACTATAATTATATGTTGATGCTCTCAAGTCCCATCAAATATACACTGCAACACAGGCCTCATTCCCTTGTTCTGTCTGGTTTCAAAACATAATGTGACAATGAGAATATTGTTGTAAACAGGATTAAGCTCTTTTCGCTAACACCCAGCAGTTAGTCTCATTCCTGCAGAGACTGGGAGCAAAAACACTATAATAGTTGGTGCTGCTGTGTTTGAAAACAAAGGGGTCTTGGTGAGGTGTGTCTTCACGTTTGACTTCAGTCTACAGACACTAATGTTTCGTGGCAGCTGCTCCCACCTTCCTGCAACCCAGAGCAGACTGAAAAATTTACTAACTGGGGTGGGGTGGAGCATGATGATGGAGCCTGGCAACAAGACCCAGGATGTTCTACACTGCTGTCATCCAACCATGACCGGTGCCATGCCATGATCAGCACGAGCAGGACAGAACAGGGGGCTGTAATGTGCCTGCAACTATGACAGGTTCTCGCTCTCTCCAGTGTTGGTGTCTGGCTGTCTGTTGCTAAGGCTGGGAGCAGCTGTGGCACATGCAGAGGGCAACCGTACGAAACAGAATGTACACAAAGACAGACTTGTACTATCACTGAATTCAAACAGGGGAAATACACAGACAAGTGCATATCAAATGCATCTGAATCCCCAACAATTCACACGTGACAACATCCCTATACACACTACTATTCATGTCTGCGCAAACCAAGCAAAGTACCAACGCAGCATTAGCATTGTGGCAGATGCCATATGAGCTATAGGAATAAATAATGAGAGCCTAATTAATAAGTACCCATGGGAGGAAGATAATTGCAGCTGCACCTGAGAGTTGCCACCCTCTGGGCGTTGAAATTGTGCTTTGTATTGCAACATAACTATCTAAATCAAAGCTGAATTGTATCTTTTTTCTGTGGAAAGATGCTCCTATTATCCATCTCTCAGCCTGCATCTTTGGTCAGGGCCTATGACAAACAACAAGACCAAGCAAATGCATGCAAGCCTTGGTATAAAGCTCAGCGTGTTTAGAAAAGAAATCAGAGCCGTCATAAACCTCTGGGCTACAACAAAAGCACATAACTTTCTATCAATAACACATTTCATAATTTGTTTTCAGCATATGTTTCAGTAACTTTAAGAAATCAGTGTATTAAACACAGAGATCTAGGAACAGGGTACAAATAAATGCGCATTATAATCTGTAACTCTATGCTCTGTAACAATGGAAGATGATTTGACCAGAGACTATGCTGTTGAAACAGATATGCAAAACATTAAACTCTGGGACTTGTGCATCAGATAGCATTACTATTACAAGAAGACATCATGTTAATACACGTTCACTTGCAATCCTTCTTTAAAAATTAGAAGAAGGTGCCATTTATAAGACCGAGCTGAATACAGCTCCACGGACTGAAGAAGTCTTTCAGATGAAAGACGAAACGTTTCTACAATTTAATATTCAAAGGACCTGACTTAACTTTTTTACATTTTTCTACCTGGATTATTGAGCATGCATCAGGATATTCTTTAAAAATTATAGCATTTGCAGCAACCAAAGATTAACCATCAGCCACACTGTCAAGCAATTTCAGTTCATATAAAGGACACATCCAGTGTTTCAACAAGGATTTAATCTTTAACATTTTACAAAGACTTTAACGCCTAAATAAATAAATAAAGCACTACCATAAAATACTAACTGTTACAAGCAAAAATCTGTTACAAGTTCCACGCATCATTTGTTCAACAACATCAAAACTAATTAATGAGTTTCTACAAGAAATTATTGTATTAGTCAGTTTTCATAATGGGTACATTATATTCATATTTCGTCTAACATTGAAGGTTAGCTAAATGTAACATATTCCTCATTATAAACTAAATTTTCCAACAAAATTAGCAAGTTTTTAAAAGGAACATCACAAAATGTGTAGATTCTCAGTCATTAAGGACATGGCAAATCCCAAAGAATAAATAAATAAAAGCAAAAACAACTGCACTTCTATTTTGAAATTAAAGATATTTCACTTCCAATACAGATAGTTTTCTCAATTAAAGCTCCAAGCTTTAAACTCATCACCCACTGGAAGAAACTTTTTGCCATCACTGGGTTGAACATATATAAACGAAGATAGAAAGGATGGAAAAGGAGCAGAAACACATCAAAAACACGCTCCACATGTGTGTGGATAATCCTAACTGGGCTTTTGTCAAGTCAGACAAGAAATATATTTATTATTTATTAACCTTTATTTAACCAGGCATCAGAGGCAAATCCCACTGAGATCACAGATCTCTTTTGCAAGGGAGGTCTGGGCCTGAAGGCAGTCTAACATGCATGTTTTTGGTTTGTGGGAGGAAACCGGAGTACCCGGAGAAAACCCATGCAAGCACAAGAACAACGTGCAAACTCCACACAGAAACACTCCAGGTCCCAGGACCTTCTTGCTGTGAAGAAACAGTGCCAACTACTGAGCCGCAGTGCTGCCATATGTTGCTAGTGTATCTGAGAAACGCAGGAGGATTTTCTCCAAAACACAACATACTGGTGCATTTCAAACCTAACAGTCTGGTCCATCCTAAGGACAGAACCTCTCCACAGACACATGGCTCGACAAAGGAGAGCCAGCTCTTCAGGACAAGACAGCTGTACACCTACACCTTATGGATATGGGACACAGTTTTGTGTTAATATTTTGAACAGAGAAGACAGATGGTTTAAAAGGGAGTTAAGGACAACATTTATGACAAACGAGAAGAAACAACTAGGATGAGAACGCAAATTTAATCTTTCTATAACGTACAAAGGAGCATTACATCTGAATGTTGGTCAGTTACCCGTCAATTCAGACCGTCACGCATGTGACTAAAACATTTCTTATGAGCCAGGCAAACGAAAACCATGACCTCTCTCCACTGAGAGGGGGTGTGAGATAAATCTCGAGTTTAGCTTGAATAACAGCATGAACGCCACAATCTCCAGTTTTGAATGGAGAAAGCTTCCCGGGTGAGAAGCTAAAAATCTTCAGCTACGTAAGAGAAGTCCAAATTGTTTTGTTTTTTTGGATTAACTGTCACAAAGTTGTGACTTTTCATCCATCCTAATTTAGCCAGTTGTAACTTATAAACGGCAAGTCTGAAATAATTATTAAACATGTACCGCATTTCTATGAAATAAAATTAAGAATTTGAAAGCCTGGTCACAAAACAACTAAATACACCTGGTTAAAAAAGTGGAGTACAACAAAAGGTTTGTGGTAAGGTAGTAAAATGTTTTGTAACAGGTTGATTGTTCTAAAGCAGGTGACGCACTCACTTACAAAAGGGGGCCGGAATTAAAACATTTTTCAAACTAAGGGCCGGTTTCAGAATCTACATTAACTCACGTTAGATACCCAACATACTTTCTTGGTTGCAGGTTCCTCAACACGAGTTGGATTGGTCTCATTTGACGTTCCCTGCTGCACTTTTGACATCATAATCAAAGATTACTGAACAAATTAAAGTGATAAAAGTATTTTACATTTAAAATATCAGCTTGGGGGCCAGACACGATGACAACGAGGGCCACATTTGGCCCCCGGGCCTTGAGTTTGACACATATGTAAAGTTTTGACAAAAGGTTCTTTATTTTTTTACATTTTCTCCCTAAATCTATTCAGCTATAGAAAAGATAGGGAAATGGCAAAATGGCATATTTACTAATGCTGATACAAACAAACAGGGGGAGTGAAGTTCTGGCACTGCAGATCAGTATTTTCCACACACTGAGCAGTGTAACAAATATAGCCTAATCCTCATCACTCGGCCTGATTTGGGTTCAGTCTCACTGGGAACCATACAAGAATTCAAGGATCAGGTGAGTCAGTGAGGGGGGTTTTGGTTGCCAAATGTCATGGGGAGGTGAGAGTTAAAGTGCATATAACTAACACACACACGTACGCTTGTTTCTCTTGGGCTTTTACTTGTCAGTGTTTTTCTGCTGAAGCGTCACGCACTTTGCT
Source organism: Nematolebias whitei (assembly GCF_014905685.2). Lineage (NCBI taxonomy): Eukaryota > Metazoa > Chordata > Actinopteri > Cyprinodontiformes > Rivulidae > Nematolebias > Nematolebias whitei. The sequence goes on from NC_056505.1 coordinate 9,052,480, forward strand.
GACTATCAGTGAATTGAGAATGTTGGTTTCAACAACAACAGACTTATTGAGATGACGAGGTAAATTTGCTGCAAATTCTCAAGAATAATCCCAGGTTGTGTTTAAATCTGTGGTCAGAAATTAGCAACCATCTAAGTTTGTAATGCTAAAACAAAGCAACAGAGCTGTGTGTAAATGTATAAAGTAAGCAACAAAAATAACTGGCGGTAAAGCAGAATTAATTAAAATTAAACAACTTACCAATTCCATAGGCTTTAGCAAACAGCCACCGCAAGTTGGCAGCTATTTTTGCTCTGGCGGAGTCATACATTTCCAAAGGCACAACATCCATCGTGCCTTCTGCAGCCCCAGCCAGTTCTGCCTTTTTCCTAGCACCGTCCCCACCAGCACACGTGTCAGCATCCATCCTTGAAAACATAACATACTGTTAAAATGTACATTAGACAGAACATGTTGCAGAGTAAAACCATGACAAAATGACAGGATGAGCCATCCATAAGTTGTAAACACCCTTGAAATTCACTTGTAAGGGGCAAAGGCTCATTGAATCTGATGTTCGTATAATTATTCAGGGAAAATAAAACTATATATATATATATATATACTTGAGAAGTAACACTGTGCATTATAAACTGCACTACTCTACATATATAATAAAATATATGATGATAGTCTACTCCAGTAGTCCTCAGTCCTGGTCTGGTGGTGGTATGTTTTAGTTGTTTCTCTGCTCTCCAGCAGGTCTTCAAATTTTGCAGAAATCTGTTAATTACTCATTCATTCATTCACATCAGGTGTTGAAGCAGAGAAACATCTAAAACATGCAGGATGGCCGTGGCCCTCAAGGATCAGGATTGAAGGACCACTAGTCAACTCGTTAATCATCTTTGGACTGTTCCCTCTTCAGCGGTCATCACAGTGAGTCATCCTCCTCCATGATCGCCCCAACTACCTCCATGTCCTCTCTAACAGCAGCCATGTATTTTCTTTTTTACCCTTTTTCCTGGCAGCTGCATTTCTGACATTCGTTTTCCCATATATTCACACTGTCCCTCTTCTGGACATGTCCAAACCATCTCAGTCTGGCATCTACCTTTATCTCCCAGTTATTCAACCTGTGTGTGCTGTACCTCTGACGATCTCATTCCTAATCTTATCTCCGTCACTCTCAAGGAGAACCTCAACATCTTCAGCTCTGCTGATTTCAGTTTCGTCTCCTGCCTTTTTATCAATGTCACCAAGCCATACAACATATCTTTAATATCAAAGTAAAACACAAAGAAACTAGTTAAATATGAATTCAAATATCAAGCAAAATAATCAAACCAAAAAAGCAACCTTAGTTTAAGTGACCAATAAAACCAACTCCAAACAAATACATGTTCTATTAATGTGACTTCTTTTTTAAGCTTTAGTCTTTAGCTTAAGATTTTTTGGGAATGTGTGTTGGTTTTTGTAGCACATGTAACTTTAGATCAACTTAATGCTGAATTAATTATAATTATCTGTGTTCTGAAATGAAACACAATTGGAATTTTCAATTTAAGCTCGATTTTCCTGTTTATTTTTGTGAGCCATGGCCTGGTGTTACTGGTTTAACTTAATAATAGGTGCAATCCCTGCTTAAGGTGAATTTCTACAAACTGTAATTTATGGCGACAGGGAAAACATAGTTGTCTACCTGTTAAAACTAAGATGCCAACGTCTGTTTAAGTTTTTAAACCCAGGAGCAGATTTGTCTAACCCCAGATTAATTTATTTTATAACCTGTAGCCTTATTTTGGCGTTATCGCCTCCAGTATGCTTCTCCTAACGGCCTACCAGTAACAGTGGATTCCTGGATAAGATGGGTAAATGCTACGAATTAGCTAGCTGGGTAAATGCCATGAATAATCTGTGACGGTGTTTCAAAAAGCCCATAAATGAGGCGACAAACGTCAGCTAACAGGAACATTTCCCTTACTTAATAATACAGCTATCCATATGCAAATGAATAACAGCTAACTAAAGCTAGCCAACCGTTAGCTTGCTGAACTGTTCAGCACCATTCGCTGGACCCATGAGTGACGTTGGCCCGATGGAACATTACCTTCAAAGGTGTTGAGTATTCCCGAGTCACCCTTTCGTCCCGTCCGTGTAAACGGTTAACCAAAGACCTGCGTGGCTGCGAAGAGGTCCGCTGTGTTGAAGATCCAGCAGCAGCCGCAGAGACGCATCGTAGCCAGCTAATAATGTTAGCCAGGGAGGCGAATCCGTGCGGTCTCCTCCCAGCAACAGAACCCGACTCACCGCCTGTGTTACAACCGCTTCACGGCAGACGAGAAAGCGGGGTTTCCACGAACTGTTGTGTTTGAAAAAAATCTATCTCTGTATTAACTGCTTCATGTTAGATCAAAGACACGCACGGCTCGGACTAAGCTACGCGGACCAGCGGTGCGCTCGCGCTCTGCCAGTACAAACGTAATCGTTCCATCCTTTCTCGATGCTACTACTGCGCATGCGTGATTACCTTCCAGACTGTTAATAGCAAATGACTGAATGAGATAGAAATGTCAGCTTAAATTCTGACTGTTGAGACAGTTCAATAATTGTAAATACATATTTATGTAGATTCTATTATGGAAATTTTAAATTTATTTTTCATATCATTTTCACAACTGTATGTTTATGCTCAGAAGCAGGGCCGGATTTAGGAGGATGGGGGCCCCTGGGCTGGAGTCAGGATGGGGGCCCATGGGCTGGAGTCAATACTGTATATGGGGGCCCTATATATATATATATATATATATA
>NC_056505.1:9055669-9072108 GCF_014905685.2 Nematolebias whitei
TATATACATATATATATATATATATATATATACATATATACATATATGTATACATACATATATATACATATAGACCAAGGTTTTTACAGAGAACATCTTGAAAAATATGAAGAACAAAATACAGATTTCCATTTATTAATGACACTTCTGCATTCATCTTATTTGGAGGAACTAGAACCACAAACACTGTTGTCTGCCATTGTAAAATAATATTCCCTGACGCTCCTCCCCAATGCGTAAGATGCGTCAAAAGTGGACCAATAACAAGCAAGCATTCAAGATGGACATTTTCCAGAACAAATTGGAACATTTTTCATCGGTGCCGTCAAAATCATCAGTCATTGATTAAATTCTGACACTATCCATTCACAAAAACATAAAACATCCTTCGGGGCCCCTGAAATGCCGGGGCCCCGGGCTGCAGCCCCTGTAAGCCCCTGCTAAAATCCGGCCCAGCTCAGAAGGTTCAGTGCCAAAGGCCACAGTTGATTATCCTGATTATCCAAACTGCTGATTATCCATACTGCTGACCTCATGCTGCTGATTATTTTAAGCTGCTGTATTCATTCGTACCCATCCGCTCACCACAGACTCGTGTTTGGGCTGCTGTTATTTATTACGCCGTATTGTTTTGCATTATTAGTGTTTGGCATAGTTTAGCGCATATCTTAGTGTATATATTATCCATATTTACCGTTTCTTTTTACACTTTATATTTTTGCTATTGTTGGATGTAACTGGGACCCTATATACATAATTTAATTCCACCTCATGTGCCACATGTGACGGTAATGACAATAAACCTACTTGAATTTGAACAAGACTGCTAAATTTCCATAAACACTCACATAAATAAGAGAAACTTAGTTTGTTTCAAGATATTATATGAAAATAACAAATAATACTGTACTTTATATTTGGTGCTTGTATTAGCAGTCTGTGGTCATTAGTCACATTGCACAATGCTGACATCTAGTGCAGCAATGTGCTGAAAAACATTTGAACGTTTTCAGAAAATAAAGAACAAAAAAATGCTTCAAGCTGTTAGTGGTCTGGTGGATATCATATCCATCGATCACACTGGTTGTTTTGACAAATTAGCAAGACTTTCATTACTAGTTATACTAATTTGCTCAAGCATAGAATTTGATTTCACAGAAGACATGCTTAGCACAGAATGTCAAGTCTAAGACCAGACAACAAAAGAAGTTTAATTTACTGGCAACTCGTCAAGCCAATCATGACAGACAACACACCGGAAGACAGTCACATGCCAGGAAAACAGAGAAGTGGGTGAAGAATTTATCCGACAGACAGATCACCCAGCCGAAGACAGAGATCCTCGCCAGGGGACTGAACTTTGCGGTCGTACCAAGAAGAATTCCTCTGCCTAGTCTGTGTGGTTTAACCAAAATTCACAAACAAGGTGTACCTTGTAAGACCAATTGTCTTGAGGTGATTAACTCACCGGTGTAACGCAGTTACAGAACACCATAGACTTTGTGGATAAGGTGAGAGATGTCATCATGGAGACTGATGAAACAATGGTCTCCTCTGATGTCATATCACTCTTTACGTGCATTCCTGTTGATTATGTAGTACATTCACTACTCTACTCTACTCCTGGTTCAGAAAACAACTTGAACTGAATGTGCTTCAGATACCAGCTCGTAAAGTATTTAGGAAGGTCAGGGTACATCAGGCAGGTTCATCGAAGTGTTCCAAAAAGATCAAAATCTTGTAAGAAGGAGCAACTTCTAGCTATGCTCCTGTTGCTGGTCCAGACGCTCAATTAAGAAAATGAGGCAAATGCTGCAGCTATATCATGTCAGTTTCTTCTAATGACATGTTCACAACTTGGAAATCTAGGCAAACATGTTTTCTTCATTTCTGGGGATAAAAGTGCTCTGAAATAACATAAACCTTGCACTGCAGCAGATGCAAAACAAACAAAAAATATTGCAGACATTATCTGGGAAACAAGCTAGAACTGACTCAAGTTCCGACTTTACATGAATGATTTTTTTTGGTGTATTTTTTTACTTGCAGATTTGGTTTCAATTTTTTTTAAATTAATTATAGTATCTTTATTATCAACTTTAAGCAAAAAAGGGGGGGAGTGGTGGCGCAGAAGTTAGAAGATGGGCTTGTGATCGGAAAGTCGCAGGTTCACCTCCCAGTACCGTCAACATCAAAATGTGGGTGGAAAAGGTGAAACACCCACACCTGCCTCCACCCTCACTCGCCCCACCCTGGGCCCCCGAACAAGGCCCTCAACCCCACAATCTGCTCCATAAACAGGTCTCTCATGAAAATGAGTTCTCATGGCTCAATGAGACTACCTGGATAAATAAAGGGTAAATTAAAAAAAAAACAATTCTTACTCCTTACAAACAAAATATACAAAGACTTTTGTAGTCTTTTGATAAATACAGGGGAAATAAAGAAAACTATATATTTTTTCTTAATAAAACCTTCATTTACTTAATTTCAACACTTCAGATGAGGAATGAGCTGTGAAAAATGAGCACGTCCAGGTGGCATCAGCAGCAGGCTCCTGAGGTGCTGCGCAGATCAACGGTGGCATGATGGGATACATGTTCAACATAAGCCTGAAGCTGGGGAAAGTACCACCGCTGTGACTGACGACCAGTTTGGTACCAGTGCCAAAGACCACACATCCAAAGGACCTCAGCAGCTACAAGTCAGTAGCACTGACCTTGCATCTGATGAAGTACCTTGAAAGATTGGTCCTCAACCATCTTCTGCCCCTGGTGCGGTCTTCGTCATCTGGGTGGATGATGCCATCATCTACCTCCTACACCGAGCTCTGACCCACCAGAAACCTGGAAACACTGTGAGGATCTTGTTCTTTGATTTCTCCAGTGCTTTTAATACCATCCAGCCTGGACTTCTGAGGGACAAGCTGAAGGTATCAGGAGTGGACCACCACCTGTCCCAGTGGATACTGGACTACCTTACTGGTTGCAAACAGTATGTGAGGACACAGGGCTATGTCCCTGAGAGTATGGGGGTCCCACAGGGCACAGTGCTGGCACCGCTCCTGTTCACCCTCTACACTGCAGACTTCTCCATCAATTCCCAAGGCTGCCATCTGCAAAAGTTATCGGATGCCTCGACCATAGTCGGCTGCATCACAGGTGAACGACTCAAGGAGTACACAGTGTAGACAGGACGTTGTGGACTGGTGCCAGCGGAACCACCTCCTCAATGAGGGGAAAACCAAAGAGCTGGTGGATTTCTGCAGATGCAGACTCCCACACTTGACACCGGTGAACATCCAGGGAGCTGATATTGGGATAATGGACTCAAGTACCTGGGTGTTCACCTGAATAATAAACTAGACTGGAGCGACACCGACGGCATTTATCAGAGCAGACTCTACCTGCTAAGCAGACTGAGGTCTTTTGGAGTTCAGGGGGTGCTCCTGAAGACCTTTTGACTCTGTGGTGGCATGAGCCATCTTCTGTGGTGTAGATTGCTTGAGCAGCAGCTTATCTACAACAAGGAAGAGGTTAGATAAGCTCATAAGGAAGGCCAGCTCTGCCCTAGGATGCCCCCTCGACCCAGTGCAGGTGACGGGAGACACAAGAACTCTAATAACACCGTTGGACAATGTCTCCCAGCACATGCATGAAGCTGGAACATAAGTGGAGAGCTCCTTCAGTGACAGACTGCTGCATCCTAGGTGCACAAAGGAGCGTTATCACAGGTCCTTCCTCCCAGCAACTGATGCTGGTGCACCTGAATTTTCCCACTGAGGGACAATAAAGGTCATTCCTTCTTCTTAACGACATTTATACACTGCTTCCCAGTGACATCCCCACATAAACAGAGTCCAAACAAAATCCAGTGAATGCAGCCACGTAAAAGAACTTTAATGTGAAGATGCTTTAGATGCCAATAGCCATGAGGATGTAAAAAAATAAAATAAAACAGACGTTGGGTAAATTGCATAGGTTGTTGATCGGGGACAGTGTTGCACTGATAGTGGAGTGAAATAACAGATGATTCCAACGTTGTTATCTTCAGTATCCAAAGGCAATTAAGTTCGCTTTGATCATTTTGGTTTTGGCTAAGTATTTCTGAAAAATGTCTATTTGTTGTAGATTTTTTTCCCCGTTAGTGCACAATGTCCCAATGACTGATTCACAACAACATGATGAAGGTTCATTTAAGAGCCGAGAGGCTTCCAGAGACGTGTGTAAAACTCAATCTTTGATCAAACATGTTGCACCACTTGAAATCACACTAAGCCACCAATTTTAAATTAAGCACATGTTTAAAATAGTTTGTAAAAACAATTGGAAGCTTTTTTTTTTTTTTTTTTTTTTTCACATTTGAAGATTAGCTTTAAGGTTTGCTAAAAATATAAGTAAGATCAAGTAACTAGTTTGGCTTTAATATAAATGACGTAATAAAACATAGTTCAAACAAACACTTCTCTCCAAAAAAAAAAAAAACCCCAAACAAAAAAAAGTTTAAATATTTTCAAATATTGCATGTATGAAAGCAGGTTTTGAACTGTTCTTATTCAATAACGAGGTTCGATCTAGAGAGATTAGTTAAAGCCAGACGGGGTTGGGCAGGGGTTTGCCATGACAACAATCTAAGCCTCCCTGAGCAGAAAGTCACATCAGTACTGTTTTCAATATAGAATAAAAACACTCAAAAGCTTGGCAAGGAAAAAAATTAATAAATAAAACCCACCACGCTCTATATTGATTCTTAAAGTCTTGACTATTGGATCCAAACATCCCCAACAGAGCAGGAGACTTTTTTAGTATTCAATGCAAAGGCTAATATTGTAGAACACGTCAACCCTTTCAGATCAAAAATCCTAATACTCAGATCAGATATACGTCTTTATAAGTCAAAAAAAGTCACTATTATTGCACAGAAATTGTTTTTTTTTTTCCCCCTCCCTTGGATATAACTAGTGACAAGGCATGTATACAGGAACATTTTGATTTGGTTGACAGCGTAAAATGTTCATTGCTTTACATCTACACAGGTTATATCTAAACTTAAAGGTGAGTTAGGATGCTTGTACCTCATCTGCATGAGCTGAACATACATTATCATCATTCAAATTAAAAGTCAATAAAAAGGCAAACCCCTTTTGTTCCAGCTCTGCTCCATTTTAAAATCCCATTTCAAACTAAACCCTTCTTCTGTGCTGCAGTGAGCAGTATTCAAAACGGTGAACACGTGCTAAATGAGCACATGATGACATTCAAGTTAACACTGACAATAAACACGCAGGCGTACAGTAACATCTTGTAAAATCAGGACAAACGTACAGTTCAGAGTACAATTTTTCTCTAAAAAGGCAAAGAAGTTAAATACGATTTTAAGAAGACAAATGCTCTTCTTTAAAGTGAGAGGCAGGTGACTCGCGGTGACCTCACAGGTGTGAACGAAGAGAGGCAACCCGTTTCCAAACAGCTCCACCACAACTCGACTCGAATAACAACCCGCAGTTTTGAAGCAAAGACGACAAGGACAGAAAACAACGCGCGACAGTGATGGAAGTCTGCCACACGTTCACCATGAATGAAATGTAACAATTTGAAGGGATATACAGAATTGTAATTAATATTTAAATATTTTAAATCATACAAAAACATTTTATTTCAGAAGTGTAAACATTAAACTGATGTCATTTCTGCATGTGGAGAAATGATATAAAATAAATCATGTCCCGTCAGACCTATAAATTGTCATCAATAAACTGTAAAACATATTAAATCTGAATTTACATTACTGTAATATTTGTTTTATATAAGCGCGTTTACTATATACGTTAGTTATAAATAGTGTAACAACTCAGAATTCATAATCCTTTGATTTGTCTTTACAAGGCCAAAAAAGCAAACAAACAAAAAAACTCATACTCTGTCACATTCATACCTAAATTTCCAGTCTGACTGAACACATGCACACACACACACACACACACACACACACACACACACACACACACACATACACACATACACACACTCTGCAGCAATCACACAGGAGTCACCAGAAGGCTTTTATGTGCGATTGAGAGTCTGGAAGATTCTGGATATTTGGAGCATTACAGGGCCGGTTTCAGGGTCGTTCATCCACTGGGTGCTGTTGAGTGGATTCTCCAGCATGTCTTCAAACGCTGCGCACAAAAAATACATGCACAGTATATATCACACTCATGAGACATTTACACAACTCTCCTCTCACCCAAAACAGACGAGGCAGAGTCGCCCACCATGTGTCAGGGTATGAGAGAGCTGTCGGAATAAAATATTCAGAGACGACATATGAGACAATCCTCCTGTAAAAGTGCGTGGAAAATTATAGTTAGGATTTACATTACCGTATTTTCCAGACTTTGTCGCAATTTTTTTTCATAGTTTGGCAAGTCCTGCGACTTATAGTTCCAAGCGACTTATATACATTTTTCCCCCTTAATCATGATGCAGTTTTTGATTGATGTGTTAAATGTTCATTCATACTGACATGAACCAAAGAGTAAACATTACCATTTGCAGCCACGAGAGGGCCCTCTACGCTTTGGACAACTTCCGTATTTTCCGTCGTACGCGTCGCATCAGTCCCAATATGTCTGATAAAGTGGAAAAATCCATAAACGCATCACTTCACCATCTATTATGTGTCACCACTGATGCGCTACGTTTGCTCTGCGTCACCTCTGACAACCCGGAAATGTGGGGCGGTGTTGTGCCAAAAATCGATTGGCTGCCAAATTGCGGCCGCGGGAGCGCGTACGGGTTGACTTTAACAAGAATTTAACAAGATTAACACTTAAAAACAATTATTTGGTTGATCGAAATTATAGCAAAGGTGTGCCTCAGTCTAACTTTTGCTTAATAAATGCACTTTGATGGTCAAATCAGCTGCATTTCAAAAGCCAATACGTGGAAGTATGAGCATGCACGGGAGGACTCGCTGTGCATCTCTTGGAAATTTAACAAGATAAGTGCCTAAAAACAATTATATGTTTGCTCGACTTTATAGTAAAGGTGCGTCTCAGTTGAACTTTTACTTAATAAAATGCACTTCAATGGTCAAACTAGCTGCGTTTCGCCAGGGCGGCGCAGCGAAATGAAACGGATTTAACGGTTGCTCCAGGCGAGCTGGACGAAGGTGGCAGGCTGGGGCAAGCTGATTGTGTCATTAATAGCCACTTATACCTATTACATGATGCAACGGCATGCCATACTATTCGAGTGCCATCTAGCAGCTGAAAATGGTACTGTTCAATATTTTCAGTCAGAATGAATGAAAACGGTCATTTCTCAGCCAAAAATTGGTTTATAAATATGGGAAAAAAGCCATAAATATGTCGCTTTGGCGTACAAGTCGCAGGGCATGCAAATTATGCAAAAAAAACAAAAAAACACGACTTATAGGCCGAAAAATACGGTATACGTTGTTCCTCTTCTGCTAACTCAGCAACAACGAGGATGGTAACTTGCTTGTCGGAGTCGTTGGCTTGTTATGTTGATTCGGCTTGTTCAGGATCCCAGATATGTTCCGTGTGTCATTATTTCAGATTAAATGTCTGTTCTTGACCTTCGTGAAACACACCTCTAATAAATGCGACTTATACGCCAAAGCGACAAAGATGTTTTTTTCCTCGTCGTGAGACATTTTGGCTGATGCGACCTATACTCCGGAGCGACGTTTAATATGAAAAATACAGTAAATATATTTTGTTTGGTTTTTCTTTGAACTGTTTGAAGCACATCTGATTTAAAAGTAAAATAAAAATCACTCCAACATTTTAAGACGGTACAAACATTTCCTAAATAGATGTAGAAGTTATTTTACTATTTTCTGTACACACCATTTCCACTTATTAGTTACTTAGAAATCAACATTTTGCACACACTATATTTCTTCAAGTTATTTTTTAAAGTAATGCCTACAAGGAGCAAAATTTAAAAGGTTATTAAATATATAAAAAAGTTTCATAGAAATTGCTCAGTGTTCAGCTTGCATCTTCCTCTATTTTAGCGGTTTATTAACTAAATGTGAAACAAGTTATTATGTAAAAAGCCAACATGAGCTACTAGATGAGTCACCAAAGCTAAAAGATGATTATGTAAATGTCATTATTAAACAACGTATCCAGACAACTAAGAGGTAGTGATCACTCTCTTCATGTCAAAGTGTCCTTTAGCAAGACACCAAGCTTCAAAGTTTCCTAGATGATCTGTTGTTTGAAAGGGACTTGCCTGGTTAAATAAAGGTTAATAGATTAAAAAAAAATTATTAATTGAGCAGCACCCAAAGATGTTTTGTAAAATTCAACTCACTGACTAAATCAGTTTGGTTAGGTTGTGCTCTTTATCCTGAAGCTGCGTTGTGTTAGCTAAAGTTAAAGATGTGAAACAGTCTAATTAAACTTTATGAGGTTGAGTATTCGTCATATTTATAATTACAAACAGTCCTGACTTGTGACTGTAGTAGATGAGATTATACCTAGTAAAGTCTTGGGATTGGTTAAACCCAGCTGGACCACTGGGTTTTCTAGGATGGCTTGAAACAGAGGGCTGTTGGTGTCGATGCCTTTATCCAGATCTTCTGGAGATGGTTTTTGGTCTCCCAGCAGCCACTCGCACTGCAGAATGTAAAAACAAAAAGGTTTTTAATGGAATCACCTGAGCAGCGAGTGTTGAACAGTTTGACACAAAATATCTATAGGTTCCTAAAGAAATAAAAAGAGTAAAAAAAGATGCATCTTTTTTCTTTTCAATTTGGTTCAGATGGTTTATTTAGTGTTTTATTTACTCGTAAGAAACAAAGTCATTCCAAGGCACTACACAAGAAAAGTTACCAAGTTCAGTTAAAATCCTACGAGGTACTTGGGGATGTTTTATCAATGAACAAGTACATTTCTAAATGAAAATTTTAACTTGGACATCTTTATTTTGAAAAGATGTTAATATAATATATTTTAAACTGCATGCTTAAATTCAGATTCAACAGCAGAACAGGTTGAGTGTTTGCAATTTTTTTTTATTATTTTTATGCTCCCGTTTTTAGCCTTTGTTAATACTTTCCAGCTCCATTATGTCGCTTGTTGTGGGTCAATTACAAATCCTCAGATGTGTGATAAGAGCAAAGCAGGGTGGGCGGGGCCACGTGAGCAATTGTTGCGCAATGCACCAGCGCAACTCTCTCTTTTCAGTCTGATTAACTGCTGCAACTATTTCTTTCCTCATCCTCAACATATAATCTTACTGACTCCTCCTCTACAAGTAGATTAACACAATTTTATATTGTGCATTCTCATTTAGTTTTCTTTGTGCTGTATGATTAGTAAAACCGCAGCACAGAAGCTCGAGCCCGGCCTGCCCATCAAGCACAGAATTTTGGCCCAAATTTCGGGTCGGGTCAGGCTCCAGCCAAAAATCGCAACTTTAGTCTCATTGAGTCACAAGGACTCATTTTCAATAGAGACCCGTTTAGGAGCAGATGGTGGTGTTTAAGGGCCTTGCTCAAGGGCCCAGAGTGGGGCAAATGAGGGTGGAGGCAGGTGTGGGCGTTTCACCTTTTCCACCCACAGTTTGATGTTGTTGGTCCAGGGAGTCAAACCGGCAACCTTCCGATCACAACCACCTTCTCTAACCTCTGCGCCACCGCTCCCCCAAACAAACAGGCTGTCAGGTGACTGATTTCAAACTCAATATTTAATTTATGGTGTGCCCAACACGATACACTTCACAGAATATAACACTCAGAGAACACATAAAAGTACAACTACAAAAAGAACACAAACCACTTTAGACTAAAACAGTGAATTTATAATAAAAACACACTCTTGAAAGTGATATTACAACAATTTACGAAGAAGTTTTTTGTTAAAATGATAGAAATAATACCAGGAGCTTGGCTTGAATATTTATCCAACTGGATGATTGATTATTCCCCTTTTGTCCCCCAACACTCGACCTGGGATCGGTTTACATGTACTCTTGTGTAGTGAACGTATCTGATGACACTTGCAGGTTATATTTTCATTTACCCTTTATTTATACAGGTAGTCTGAGACCTGTTTAGGGAGCAGATGGGGGTTAAGGGCCTTGCTCATGGGCCCAGGGTGGGGTGAATGAGGGCAAATGTGGGTTCTTCAACTACCCCACCCACATTTTTTGATGTTGTCGGTACCGGGGCGTGAACCGGCAATCACAGGCCCACCTTCGCTAACCTCTGCGTCACCACTCCCCCATACATTAATAAATAAATATATATATATAGTATATTAATACTTCAGAACTTTAAGCACCTACCGCAGCATCTTGTTGGTTATTATTGACTCTCAGAGCATCAATCACTTTGTTTTCATCAAAACCCATCTCGATCAATGCAATGACAGCCTGCAGAAACAAAGAATCAAGAGTAAATACAAAAGCTTCTTTATACGGTAATCTCATCTCAGTGAGCGTCTCAAGACCCATTGCTGTTTCTAACGTGGTGGAAAAAGCAGCCTTGTTGCAAACCAGAAGAGTAAGAGGCTTTAGGATACGTTTTAAAGACTGAAGTACAGAATGAAACCATCTACCCTTGAATCTGGTCTGAACTCCCTTTTCCTGCGGATCCTCTTGAAGATCTCTGTGAGTTCATCCTGCCTGCTGCTCTCGTCTGCGCTCGACTGCCTGGAGACGTTGTGGGAAACGTTAGAAGCAGAGGCTGAAGCTGAGGCTGAAGGCCCTGGGGTCGTAGCTGCTGCAGCTCCTGCTACCACAGAGGAGTCCTGCCCTGGTAGTGGTGCGTCTGCAGAGGGGTCGTCTACATATTCAATCAGCCACTCCATCGCTTGTGTTACTGACATACTACAAGAAGATCAGACAAAAGAACAAATAAACGTCATTTGGATGAAACCGTTTCACTAAAAAAGGGAACAAGAATGGGATTAACTCATCTGACACTGTTTTAGTAAAAGTCTGCAGAAAATTAAGCTAGTACTTTGGGATAATCTGATAAACAATAAACAGAAGACCTAAATGAAAACAGACTTACTGGTTGAGTCTAAGAGCTTTGATGGCTCTGCTTTCAGGAAAACCCATCTCAGTAAGCTGCTGGAGGGCTGCTTCATCCACCCGATCCTCCTCGTCTTCATCCAACATTGCTTTGAAACAAACAAAAAACAGATTAGATTTATTAGATCAGAACCATTTTCCAGTACAAACATGTCTCAATTTTATTCAAAAATGCTTTTATAATATACTTTAGAGAAGTTTTAAATCAAATCATCCCATCAACAACATGTCTCATGTCCAAGAGATTAAATCTGCAGATCTGTTCATAAGATTTAGCTGCTGACCAAATACCAACCTTCCATTTAAATCAGAGCAAAAACTTTATTAAAAAAAAAAAAAAAGCTTTAACAAACTTGTTATTTAGGTCAATTTTATAGCCAATAAACTTTTATTAAAAACACTTGAAAGAGTACAATAATAAAAAAATAACAAATTTACAGTAGTCCCGCGCTACTTCGCGGTTTGTTTATCGCGGACTCGCTCTATCGCGGTTTTTCAAAATAAGAGTGGACGTGACACACAATTGGCTGATTGAAATTGGAATTTTTATTTTAAATAAATTATTTTAAATTATTTAGCGCCTCCTGCACCTTTGTGCAGCCCATACTGCAGGATAAGCTTCCTGCTGCAGCTGTTCTCTGTGCAGAGCGGAGAAGTGGGCGTGGCCAAGAACACTTGCAGGTGGCAAAGAGCAGAAGAGGCAGGGAGCTGAAATCATGACATTCTACGCTCTTTTAAAGCATTTAGAGTTTAGAAACATTGTTTAGAATATTGCAAGAGTATGGGAAGGGTGTAAAACGCCTTAATATATATCTATATAAATAATAAAATAAACTACTATTCCTACTTTGTGGTTTTTCACTTATCTTGGGGCTTCAGGGTACAGATCCCCAGCGATAAACGAGGGACTGCTGTATACAAGAACATTTTGTATTATCCTCTAGAATATTTTGAACTTCATTTTAACCAATTGAACAAACTTACATCAGATGTACCAAAATATATTTTAAACAAAACGTTAAACTGTTTGCCGTTATATGATTTTCAACATAAAACATTCTATAAATGGTTTAAAATTTAGGTAGTTTCTCCAAATTTGTAAATAAAAAAATATATAGTTTCATTTTTTAAATTATTATTATTATTTTGTTCTCTGTCCACACTTGTGAACCATGTTAATAATGAAGAAAATTAAACAAACAATGTATTTTCGTAAAGTGAAGTGTAAATTAAAAGTGTATGGCAAGAAGAAAATCATTCATCACATATCAAGTACACAGAAATTTACTTTGTGTACCGTTTGTTTGTTTAAGAGGGATCCTGTTCTTTTCATATCTGATTACATTGTTGTTGTTTAAATTACCAAGTGTCTCAAATTAGACTTTAAGTCCCTCAGTACAAGGGTCCAGTTTATTTAAGTTTAAGCTTCAATCTTGACCATCCGTCACCAGTTTGGGATTTTATTTTAAGACTAACTCTACAAGAACGTATTAAATATACTCTACTAAATGTAACTGTTTTTGAATGTTACCATTGGCCTTTTTGAAGAGTTCAACAGCATCAGGGTTCAAGGCAAGAAGCTTCTGCGCAACTTCAATAAGAGAAACCAGGATTTTCCGAAGCTCTGTTTGAAACTGTAAAACATAAAGATACAAGGTTGTCAAAAAGCAGCTTCAAAAACTATTTATGTTCGTATATCAACAGGTAACGTCTGGCTACAGACGCGTCTGACATCCTCACATCTCGGATGTTGTGCTGCGTAACGGTGCGGTCGGTGTGCCGCGTGGACAAGCTGGCAGTGGCTTTCAGGATAGCGTCTTTGTCTGGAGCTTTGTTCTCTTGTTTCTTCTAGAAGAAGCAAACAGGAGGGAAAATGACAAGATAAGTTTTCATATTTATTCTACTTTTATGTTTTTACTTCATCACATCAAGCTTACTTTTTCATCTGAACTAACGTCTGCCATCTTTGGAGGGGTTGGCGGCGGCCTTTTCTTTATAAGCAGCAAAACGTCTACAAAGATGCAGAAATCAGGACTTATATGAAGAACGTTTTAATAATAAAATGTATTGTTTTTTTATCTAATGCATGTTAAATAGCGTAATACAAACCTTTATCTTTGAGATTTTCATCAGCAACAGTTTTAGTGTCGATGAGGACTCTTTCTGTAGCAGCATGTATAAGTTTATGGTGAGTAAGTGTTTTAGGGTCTTCTAGATTTCCATGTACACACTGCAAAAAAGAAAGTGCAAAACAGCTCAAAAAAGTCAAAAACAGCTGAAACTATTAATACTTTCATGTTAACTTACAGTCATGCTTAGTCATTATTGAGACCGACTAAAATATGCTGAAGGGATGTAGTTTAGCATTTTGCAAAACTGACAAGTGTGAAAAGTTGCAAGTAAAGATGGTCACTATTGTAGAATCTGCCTGATCAAACATTTAGTCAGATTTGAGGTAAATATTTAGTTAATCACGTATTTCTAAATGTTGTATGTTTTAGTTATTGCATCAAATAATACGCATGAGTTTAAAGAGCAGACTGTCGGCTTTCGTGTGAGGTTATTCACAACCAGCATGGAGAAGTTGAACAAGCAGAGCAGCTACTAACATAAATACAAATCTCCTTTTGAGTGGCTGAAATTTAGTTGGAGAAATTACTAACTTTAGTAAGACGTTATTTTTTAATTGGCTGTTGAAAAACTTGTCAGACAATTTCTGCCTAAAGTTGTCCATCCATCCATTATCTTTACTCGCTTCTTCCTTTCTGGGTTACGAGGGGAACTGGTTCCCATATAGAGCAGTCGCTGTGCGAGAGGTGGGGGACATCCTGGACAGGTCACAAGTCCATCGCAGGGACACATATAGAGACAAGATTTAAAAAAACAAAACATTCACACTCTCACTCACAACTAGGGACAAAATGTGAAATATATAATTAATGCGCACTCGTCCATCATTTGCACTACCTCTACCTCGGTTTGCTCCACCTTTTTTTTTATATT
This sequence comes from Nematolebias whitei, assembly GCF_014905685.2. Lineage (NCBI taxonomy): Eukaryota > Metazoa > Chordata > Actinopteri > Cyprinodontiformes > Rivulidae > Nematolebias > Nematolebias whitei. Next base: position 9,069,748 of record NC_056505.1, read on the forward strand.
ACTGTTCTTAAAACAGTATTTTTCATTTACTACTGAAAGTTACAGGAAACTTTACTGTTTTAAAATGTTCCTAAGTATTAGCTTTATCTGTATATACTATTGTGACTTCTATTTGCATATTTATGTTTATTATCTGCTACCGTGAAATCCCAATTTTCCTAAGGAGATCGTTTAAATGCGTTTTCTATCTTATTAAAGCGCCATCAAGTCAAATTTTCAACATTTGGCTGGATCAGAGCAGACACAGTATGTTTCTACTCCTCAGTAGCCGTTTCTGACCTCGGTCACATCATCAGTAAACACTTCTATAAGGAGGCCGTGCATGTCTAAACCATCACCATGCTGTAGTGAAGATGTTTTAAATCCTTTATGTGCTTTGTTTCTGTCATCCAGCTTTCATTTGTGCAACTAATTGACTATAACAAGACTTCAATGTGAGCTTTCTTCAGATGGTTTTATGTGGTAATTAAGTTTTTCTTCATCGCCGAAAAGATGCTGTGATGATCCACTGCTCGTTGTCCATGAACGTCCACATTTTTCTATACGAACATTCTCTTTACCTGCTAATCTGTTTTAATCCTGCAGCTTAAACAGCTGCTAATAAACTTACAACTATGCCACACTTTATTTAAATAATTACAGTTACTTTGTTTAAAGTTTCTCAAACACGTTTCTAATTATAATTACCTGTGTTTTTCCAACACTACTCGTTGCACAAATGTAACTTGAATCTTGTTAGATTAAATGATAATGCTGTGCCCACGTATGACGATTTGTGAACTCCGTTTGTTCCACAAAAAAAAAAAAAACTAAAATATTAGAAGGTACATACAGCTTAGCTATGATAAAAAATTATTTTTAAAATGCTAAAATTTGTTGTATTGCTTTTGAATGACAGTTCCATGTATTGAGTATTTCAGCAAATTAAACAAAATTGTAAATTTAAACCAACTAAAATCTATATACGGTCATTTTTCTGACTTTATTTTAAGCATATTGTGATAAGCTAAGATCAGTATTGGGAAAACTGATATGAGACTTAGAATAATTAGAATAAAGGAACTGCAAAGGATTATTATCCCCTGCACTCATGGAGCTCGAAGGACCAACTTGGGTTCCCACTAAGGGCCATAGAAGGAGAGGTGAGCTGTATAATAATAGAAAGACTAAGACACAGTATGCCTCTCTGACAAGCAGACAGAAGAGTGAGACTGGAGGCTGAAGCTGGAGAGGGGAAGCCAACCTGCTAAATTATAAATAGCGAAGTCTACCCAGTTACTATAAATACGAAGCCAGAGACGCTGACAGTTTAAACAGAGGACATGACAGCAGCAAAACACCCCCCAGGCACAGGACTAACAGGACAGGACCAACAAACAAAAAAAACACTGTGAGAGTAACGACCCCTCCAAAATACCTACATGTTTCAAGCATTTCTCCTTCAGTTTCTCAACAGTGGTGTCTTCCGTGACCTCCTCCAACCACTCCGTGCCGTCCATGGTGCAGACGTGTATTTTTAACACTTTCCCGGCAAATATTTTCTCCTCCTGCACGAACATAGCTGCAGCTGGTGTTGAGAGTGCCCGTCCTGTCACCTGTGACGTTAGCTAGCAGCGGTTGCTATGTGCTCAGCTGAGCGAGCTAGCGTGCTAACGTTAGCGCCCAGGCAACCGTCGTTTGTAGCTCCGTCAGCGGGAAAGAAAGAGCGCCGATTAGCTGAGGGCCATTTTCGGGTTCCTGAGCCGGCTGTCGATGCGGTGGCAACCGAGTAATGCGATGTCTAGTCTCCAACTTCTTTGGTTTTTCTGTTTAGCACACAGAGCAACCACCAGCGAAGATCCTACCTTTACTGTAGTGTATGAACTCTGAACTGCAAATGTTCCAGTTGCGGTGCATTGTGGGAGCTGGAGTTGTTTTGATTGAGCTAAACATTTCGTTATTGCGCGGATGCTGATTGTTTTCAGGTTCATTAATTTTTCCTAAGTTTATTTAATCAACTGCGTCTGGACACTTTGTGTTATTTTAGTCGGATCAAAACGTCAGGGGATGAAATTATGTACCTTTTTTTTTTTTTTTTTGTAACAACTACTGCTTTTAAAAAACATTTAACTTTATTTACAAAAAAAAAAAAAAACTTCCATGGAAATATATTGAAATCTCCTCAGTTCTTTCAAAACGAAGTCATGCTTTGTCTGTTTGGTCATTTTGGCCTAGTTTGGTTCTACCACTTAAAGTTTTAGCTGTTTCTTTAGCAAACAGCTAAAACTTTTGAGGCACTGGATGTTGTAGGGCTGTCTTGGTTGACACGCCTGTGCAACATTGCGTGGATATGTGTGTGTGTGTGTGGGGGGGGGGGGGGGG
>NC_056505.1:9072508-9086559 GCF_014905685.2 Nematolebias whitei
GGGGGGCAGTGCCACTGGATTGGCAGACTGGGGTGGTGGTTCCCCTCTTCACAGGGGGACTAGAGGGTGTGCTCCAATGACAGGGGCATCACTCTCCTTAGCCTCCATGGTAAGGTCTATTCAGGGGTACTGGAGATGCGAGTCCAATCATTGGTCAAACCTCAGATCCAGGAAGAACAATGTGGGTTCCGTCCTGGCCGTGGAACACTGGACCAGCTCTTTACCCTCACTAGGGTCCTCAAGGGGTCATGGAAGTTTGCCCATCCAGTCTACATGTGTTTTGTGGACTTGGAGAAGGCATTCGACCGTGTTCCTCTGGGTACTTTGGGGTGGGGGGCTCCATGAGTATGGGATTGGGGGCCCTTTGTTATGGGCTGTTCGGTCCCTATACAAGCAGTGCAAGAGTTTGGTTTGCATTGCCGGCAGTAAGTTGGACCCCTTCAGGGTGGGAGTTGGACTCTGCCAGGGCTGCCCGTTGTCACCGATTCTGTTCATAACTTTTATGGACAGAATTTCTTGGTGCAGCCAGGGGGCAGAAGGATTCTATCCCTTTGCAGATGATGTGGTCCTTTTGGCATCATTGTGCCATGATCTTCAGCTCTCACTGGAACGCTTTGCAGCCGAGTGTGAAGCGGTTGGGAATCGCGACTCAGCACCTCCAAATCTGAGGCTATGGTCCTCGACCGGAAAAGGGTGGATTGCTCTCTTCAGGTCGAGGTGAGGTTCTGCCTCAAGTGGAGGAGTTCAAGTAGCTTGGGTTTTTTTCACAAGTGAGGGAAAAATGGAGCGTGAGATTGACAGATGGATTGGTGCAGCATCTGCAGTGTTGCGGACTCTGTACTGGTCCGTTGTGGTGAAGAGGGAGCTGAGCTGTAAGGCAAAGCTCTTTGTTTACCGGTCAGTCTACGTTCCTACCCGCACCTATGGTCACAAGCGCTGGGTAGTGCCTGAAAGAATGAGATCGTGGATACAGGCAGTTGAAATGAGTTTCCTCCGCAGGGTAGCTGGACTCTCCCTTAGAGACAGGGTGAGAAGTTCAGTTATCCCTGAGAGACTCCGAGTAGAACCGCTGCTCCTCCACCTCGAGAGGAGCCAGTTGAGGTGGTTCGGGCATCTGGTAAGGATGCCTCCTGAGTGCCTCCCTCGGGAGGTGATTCGGGCATGTCCGACTGGGAAGACCCAGGATACGCTGGAGAGACTGTCTCTCAGTTGGCCTGGGAACTCCTTGGCCTCCCCAGAAGAGCTAGAAGAGGTGCCTGAGGAAAGAGATGTCTGGGCCTCCCTGCTCAAGCTGATGCCCCCGCGACCCGAATTCAGAACAAGCAGAAGATAATGGATGGATGGCCATTTTATTTATGTATTTTGTTTGTTTACCATTTTTAGTTTCTAGCTAGCTCTGTTCTACTTTTAACTCCTGTTCTTTTTGTCCAGTTTTTTGCTTCTTTATCAAATTTAAGCTGTTTTTGCATTTATTAAAATTCTGGCCTATAGGTAAACCATAATATGACTTTTTTCTGTTAAAAATGTAATATATATATATATATAAATATGTATATATTTGCAACATTAAATAACAGCATCAACTACCACATTAGTTTTAGATTATTCGTCTTTTTTGATCAACAATCTATTGTTAGAAAACTAAAAATGAGACACGTGGTTTCTAAAATCCTAAAATGCCATCAAATGTAAAACAAACATTTCAAAGTGAGTACTTGCCTTTTCATTTTGACAATGCTACCTCACAAGATGCAAGTAAATATAAAGATTTAGTTGTTTATTTTGTTTGTTACTTGGATATACTATAGTAGCTATACATGACGGTAGCACAATAGCTCAGTGGTTAGCACTGTTGCCTCACAGCAAGAAGGTGCTTGTTCAATCCCCGGTTGGACCTGGGATGTTTCTGTGTGGAGTTTGCATGTTCTTCTCTTGCTTGCATTGGTTTTCTCTAAGTACTCCAGTTTCCTCCCACAGATCAAAAACATGCATGTTAAGCTGCCTTCAGGCCTCTCTTGCAAAAAGAGATCTGTGATCTCAATGAGATTTGTCTGGTTAAATAAAGGTTAATAAAATAATAATAAAATAAAATAATGTAGCCATGTACCATTCATCGAATACTGGTATGTACTAGATACCAACTTGGTGTGTACAAGGTACTTTTAATGTACATACCTTTTATCTTATTGGTACCTACTAGCCTTTGATTATGTATTTACCTACTGGTATTTTAGCCCCAAAATAAAATTATTTAAAGCAGTTTTTCTTGCTTTGTTTATGTAGTCTTATTGTTGTTAAAAGAAGTGGGGATGCTAGAATGTTAAATATGTACTTAATCATTGATTAGGCAGTTATTTTGGTACATAACACTATTGAAGAAACACTATTGGCCACTCCTCCCAAATGGTGGCGCAGAGGTTAGAGAAGATGGGCCTGTGATTGGAAGATCGCCAGTTCAACTCCCGGTACCGACATCAAAATGATAGGTGGAACACCCACACCTGCCTCCATCCTCATTTGCCCCACTCTAGGACCTTGAATAAGGCCCTTAACCCCCACCGTCTGCTCCGTCAGGTTCCCTAGACAGCAGCTCTCTGCTCCACACAGAGGGCTGTAGTAGCTCGTGATCTGTGGTTGCATCAGGCGTAAAAACAATTGCCTAGTCTTCGTGCGACTCAGTTTGCTGTGGCAACCCCTGAAGAAGGGAGCAGCTGAAAGAAGAAGAAGAAGAAAGAAAAAAACACTATTGAAGAAACACACTGGTCCTTGTGTTGTTCTAAATAAAATGTTAGATCTACAGTAATCCTCCTTGGCTGATGTGATAATTTTGCACCACTAGATGGAGACAAACTAAGAGAAATGATGTACTGTAATTCTAAAAACGGTCAGAGTAGTCCCTGTGCTAGATGGCAAATTAAATCACACAACAAAAATAGTTCTGTTAAATTCAAGACACACAAGTGTCCTTTATTATAGCAATAAACAGAATCAAAATTAAAAAAAGGAAAATACATATATTGCAAATTATAACTTTACAGTGAAAGCAAACAAACTGTCACTACAACCTAACATGTTCTTGTTTTCTAAAAATAACATTTAAAAAAATCAAAGCAGAGTGCATTTCACAAAACATTGTAGACACAACTGAGAACTTTGCCACTGTGCTTTTTTAACAAAACAGGTTTTTAACACAAACGGTTGCCTCAATAGGTTTTTTTGTGTTACAGAAACGCAAATAAATATGAATTTTTAAAACCTCAATATTTATTTTTTTTCTTAATTTTTTATACCAAAATGTTACCTAATAATATATTGAATCTACTTGTATAGACTTCAAATGATACGCCTTGGGGCCCAAAAGATACAAAATATATATTCTGTCCTGTTTTACATTTTGAGGCTGTTGATTGGTGCAAGACTGACTCAATGCATGCTGAAGACATAAGATTTCTTAAACAAAATCTTGCTTACAAGGAAAATGCAAAGCATATTTACAAAAGAACACAGCCATAGGCTCAAACTAATAGGAGGGAGGATAAATATAAAGTTTCCTGTTCCCTCTGTACGACAAACACTGTGGCCAATGGGCCAGATCTCCAACATCACAGGACTAACAAAACTCAAGCCTGCCTTTACTGCCAATCTCCAAGATGGCCGAACAACATATCACAGTCCCTTCACACCTCAGCACATGAATGCAATCCCAAAAGTACAGCTTCATGCTGCTTCGCTGATTGAACAACGTTATACAACTCTACAGAACGTTTCCAAAAATGAATTATTAAAAAAGCAAGAAAAGATCCTATAACACATTCTATTAACACTCAGCATGTTTGTCTTCAGCTGATGTTTTCCCATATAACACTGAAACTTAAAATGTGGCCTTTTTTTTAAATCACGTCCGTTATAAACACGATTATACAAAAATATGAACAGAAAGAGACGAGAAAACGTCCTTGGGGAAATAAATACCCAGTGTTTATGCTGCAACTCCACTGCAAAAGTTCCACAGAGAAGAAGGTTTCTCTAAAGAACTTCCTGCGTACGACCTGAAACCATCAGCGCCTCACATGTCAATAAGCAAGTGCTGCACATAAATAAGACAGTAATAAATAAAAAGAATGGATGAAGCACATATGTTAGTATAAAAGATTATAAAAAAGTCTTGTTTACAGCTGTGCTCTTTACTTTTTAACAGAACAAACTTTCATTAAAAAAAACTACATATACAGCCGCTCCTCTGGATGTAGAGACGAGCGTTTCACTTGAACTGTTCTGATATGTGTCCAATCTGAGACTGCATGCTTGTCGGTGGACTCGAAATGCCCTCTGACCAGTCGGACATGTTGGAGTGAGGGGATGAACTGGACCACTGGTCAGGGGAGCCGGGGGAAGGGGTCAGAAAGGGGTGGTCGGGCACTTGAACCTGATGGTTTGGGGTGTTGTCCATTGGGCCTGAATAGCTGTGCTGGGAGGGCGGGGTGAGAAACTGGGTGCTGGGCATTGACTGGCTGATGGAGGACGACATAATTTGGGTCTCCTGTGGCAAAATGGTATGGATTGGCATGCTGGAGTTGCTAGTGCCTTGCTGGAGTTCTGGAGAACTGAGCTCCCCGCTGATGAAGCTCTGGTTGTTGGTTGCATTTGAGTTCTGGTGCTGCAGCTGGATGCTCTGCTGCTGCTGTTGTTGCTGAAGCTGCTGGAGGTTTTGCATCTGCTGCTGCAGCTGCTGAGCCTGCTGCTGCATCATGTGGGCCTGAGGGCCCAGTCGGGGATTCTGCAACCCCTGGTAGGTCAACATCTGAGGCAGGCCAGAGTTGGGGTGACTGCTGTGCAGTGAGGTTGTGATCAACCCGTGCTGCCCACTTTGGTGAAGTCCCCCTTGACCACCAGGAGTATTTCTCATGGGGTTGAACTGAGCTGGCTGGCTCAAGTTGTTGTGCAGCCTGGTCAGCCAATCGCACTGGCCGTTCATGGCACCCTGACCAGCAGAGCCGGACACGGGCAGATGGGTAAGACGAGGAGGCAGCGGGTCAAACTGCATTCGAGTCAGCTCCTGCTTGTTTGACATCACCATGTGGTTTACAGCCATGTGTGCGTCAGACATACCCTGTAGATGGTTGAGAGATACAGATGGTGACTGCTGGAAAGGGGAGGTCATCATAGGGGGTGAAGCCACATCAGAAACATAGCCATGTGGAGACTCTAACGAGTCTACTGGTGACAAAACAGCTGAACTGTCAAGGAGGTTCCCAGACTTCCCATCCTGAGAATTCTTCTTCTTCACTTTCATGTCTTTCCCGTCTTTGCAGCCAATCCCCTTGTTGCTGGGTTTGCGGGCCTTCTTGCCCTGGCCTTGACTTTGAGGCTGAGGCTGCTTCATGCTGCCCAGGAAACCACTGGGTGAGCAAAGAGGGGGTGACAGTGTGGTGCTCAGAGACCCTCCATGCATTGGAGGACTTCGTACCAGGTTGTACTCATCCATCAGACGCACAATGTCGTGATGCATTCTTTCCTGTGCAATGTCTCTAGGCAGTCGGTCCATATGGTCCGTTATTTCCCTATTTGCAAAGTGGTCCAATAAGACTTTGGCAGTCTCGTAGCTTCCTTCCCTGGCAGCAAGGAACAGAGGGGTTTCCTCCTGAGGTGAACATAAAGGAGATATTAAGGTGTTAAACAATTTCACAGCAAGTAATAGAATTTCATATTTTATTTGATTCACTTTTATTTATACAATTTCATTGAGGTTTCACTCTCGAGGAACCCCCGTTTTAATTTCAGTTTTTTAAAAACTAAACTTCAATTCTGTAGTTAAAGATGTTTTGCTTCACATCCAAAACATCTTTAACTGCAAAAAAGAAGTCCATTTGTTTTCTTAGTATTTTTTATTGCAAGATGAGCGATATTCTGATGCATCTTTCCATCTTTATCTTGATGACAGTTGTTTATTGTTGTGATCAAACAGTTAAATTGTCTTCCAGCACAGACAGGAGAAAAAAAGGGAGATTTTTTCTGAACCTTGTTGTTCTGCATGTCCTTGTTGGCACCGCTCTTTAGTAGAATTATGGCAGCCTCCACATTATTTACAGCTGCAGCCCAGTGTAGAGCTGATTTACCTGAAAATACAAAAACAAGGTTATTTGAGCTACAAGTGCACTTTTGATGTGCTAAAAGATCGTCAAAATACGAAAATGGCACAAAAAATTCATGTTAAGGCTTATTTATTGCAAGAAAAGAGAGAAACTTTACCAAAATCGTCAATAGCATTCACATCAGCATGGCAGTTAATTAGTTCCTCCACCATGCCTTCCACCGCTAGCCTGGCAGCCAAGATCAGGGGTGTGGTGCCATCATGCATTCGGGCATCCAAATCTGTGGCCCGGTTCCTTATCAAGATCTAAAGAGAATTAAAGTATTTTTGATTTTTAGCTACTTTTTCTTCAATATCAGCATTGTTTTCTGTAAAATAAATGAGCTCACCTGGAACACCCCCTGGGCGTCGGCTGCCACAGCAGCATGCAGAGGCGTCCTGCCCATGTTGTCCTGGATGTTAGCATCAGCACTAGCCTCCAGTAGCCTTTTAGCAGCGTCAGAACGGGCGTAGCGTGCAGCCAGGTGAAGCGCCGTTTCACCTGTACGGTCAGTCTGGTTGTGAAGGTTAGCACCTTGGTAAATGAAGTCGTTGATAACGTTAGCGGATGCATCCTCTTCTTCCTCGCTGTTGCCCGTTTCCAGTCCTCCTCCACTGCAGGATGCGATCATCAGGGGTGTGAATCCATCTGAAGAGGGAAAGAGGAAGATGAAAGATGAACTTGCATGGTCAGCAAAACTTTGAAAGATCCAAGTAGCTGCAACAAAAACACAGAAGGGCTGTGCTTGGGCATATCAAAACAAAGAAAAACAAATTGAATTTGGATTTGACACTTTTGCCTGAGTTGAATCATCACAGCTGTCTTTCGATAATGGATTCTGATCAAGGCACCGGCACAGGAGGAGCCTCAGAAGGAAAGCGAAGCTGGGGGGATAGAGGCCAGGGTTTGCCAAAGCTAGACGGCTGCAAAAACCGAAGCATTAATATCTAACAGAGAGGAGGCTCAGTCAGATGATTTGGATAGGTTTTCTCCTCTTCAAAAGGATTGCAAGCCCCAGATCTCACAGATTTGGTCGATTCAAGTGCATCGATCCATGACAAAGGGAAAAAGTGAGCTCGCAAGTTGGTAAATCGGTTACTTTGATTTTTCATAGCTGTTCTTCAGGGAGTATGGCACTTATGCCATAATTATGGAACTGGGTTTTTGCATTTGATGCCATCATTTTGTTTTTTTTGTAATATAAAATAGGAAAAAACAGAGACCCATTACTGGTCAAATGATTAATCTGATCAGGAATCAGTGTTTTCCCCCAGACTCCTGGCTTCCAGCCAGCTGCTTTGAAGAAGATCCTTTACCCTGAGGACATAGGGCTTTAGCAACTCCTGCATGCACAACTGCACACAAACACACACGCGCGTGCACACACACATGCACAGGCATACACACTAAAAACACACTTGCGCAGAAATTTTCATCAACAATTAACATTTTTAAGCTTCTGTCCAATTAAGCTGAAGCAATACATATTTCAGTCTGTTCAGGTTAGGAGTCCGTAAATCTTTGTTTTATTTGTTACTCAACCCGAAAGAATCTCCTCATGGTTGTGGTCAGGACTTTTTAAACACAAACACGTAGGAGTAATATGTATTTTATGTTATATCTTATTTATTTTGATTAGGCCACATTGACTTCCAAATGATTCCTTGCATTATTTTCCACATAATGACACAAATACACCCAATTATTCTGCATTATATTAGAAGACGGCTTAATAGAAGAAATACTTGCAGTAAAAAGGACATGTTAATTACTATAGCTCATATGTTAGATTACCCACCTGGTCCCCGCACGTTGACATCCATGCAGTCATTCTCAATTTCGCCCTGAGGGGGAGTGGGAGCGATGGAGGGGATGCGCAGGTCAGCGGCGTCCAGGTGCTGCTGGGTCCACTGGCGGTGATCCGTCTGGTCGTCAACATCGAGAACAGCCTGCTCATCAAACTGTTAAAATACAGAGGGCAAGAAGTTAGGCAAGAAGAGGCTGTTTAAATCGAATTATATTAGTAAAATATTAAAATCTAATCATAAATAGATACAAATATGTTTTTAAACGTAAACAAAAAACATTGAAGACATTTACAAATAACAAATCGGAAGTTTTAAAATACAATTAATATCATTTTAGATACATGTAGCTTAACAGTTGAGAAAGTATAACACCAAATCTCTTAAAATAGATTTTAGACATAATACTCTTTCGTTACCTTGAAGCGTTTTGCATCCTCAGGTTCATCCTCTCCCCATTCATTCTGGTTGTCGTCCATTAGTGAAATGTCTGAGGTGTTTTTCAGTGGCCTGTGATTAAAAAATAAAAAGTTAAAATCAACTGTTTTCCTTCTTATCCAAGCTACCAGTAAAGATGCGGCGATGCCAAAAAATAAAATCATTGATTGAATTTTTACAGCTCACCTCTCTCCTATTAAGTCCATTAAAACACATCTAAACTTATTATCATTAATGATCCAAATAAAAGTTCCCTTTTCCAAAATGTCATTGATCAACAGTTACACCCATTTCATCTATCAGAACGAGCACCTTAATCCCACCCACAGAGGAAAATGTTCTCGTTGACAGAAAGCCCTACAGATGAATAAACAAACTTACTTTAATCCCACTGAATCCTCTCCAACAGGCTCACGTCTCTTCTTTTTGTTGGTCTCTGTGGTCTTGAAGCCCTCAGGAAGCCAAAGGCGGCCGTGCTCATGGCGCCGCTTTCGGGCGGCCACCATTCCCACTCCGAGAAAGAACAGTATCCCAACGCCGCCTAGGACCAAATAGATTGGGTAGAGTCCATCGGAAGGCTGGAGCTCCATGCCGCCTGTTAGGAGAGGGGACAACATGGTCACGATGGGGTGAGGGGTGAAAGACCAGGACATCCAGGACAGGCTTGAGTTTTCAGGAAAAGCGGGTCCGGCTCTTCTTCGCCCTGCGGTTCTCCGCTCGGAAATACACCACAGGCGTCAGCCAGCGCCTGAAATTCACTGACGAGCCTCTCCGCTTGTCAAGCTAGATTCTTCTACCCATTCAGTGATAATCAGAATTGCTAAACACTTTTCATCAAAAAAGGAAAAAAAAGGGGATGGGGCAAAAAAAAAAAAAAGAAGAAGAACATCACCACCTCCTTTCTCCCTTTTCAACTCGGGGTACCAAGAGACAACTTTACCATTTCTTCTTTAAGAGAAAAAAAAGGAGGGGGATTAATGAACTTCAAATTACTGCACGCGCTTTAAGCTGTAAAGACGAAGGATTTATTAGGATTTTCAAGATAACAAAGACTCCCAACTTCTAGCACACTCCCGATCAATTTTTTCTCTTCTCTTTTTTTTCCACTAACGATTCTGAAATGATAAACTCCCCCAACCTAAACCCTCAGAGATACATTAAGTCCTGGTATTACATTCAGCGAGGTGAAGGTTGCAGCAGCCCTTCGCACTGTGGGATAAGGCGTGTGTGCGTGCATGTGTGCAAGGGCGTTATCACCAGACGTATATGTGTACATGTTTGAGAAAGAGGGAGCCAGTGATGCCCGTATGATGTGAGCAGGGGGTTGGATGAGATGATTTGCAGCAATTAACCATTTTGGAGCCTGAAGCCATCGGATTTGCACACAGAGGAAGAGATTGATCGTTTCGGCCATGAGATTCACAACTGCATTTGTTCGCTGCTGCATAACAAATACGCAATCAAGGAGTTCTGGGGTGGGGATCCAACCGGAGGCCGTTACGGATATGTTCAGTTTGAGCGGAGGCGTAAAGAAATATGGGTCTTTTTAGGTGCACTTTGGACCATTTAACTGTGGAAGTGGCTTCGACTGTCATCAGACTCCCCTCGGCTCGTATAGTTTTGTATTTTTTTGTCACTCGAGCACAATGAGCACAGGCAAATCATAGTTCATGCACAAGGAGAAGACTGTAGTGTGTCAACTGTGAGAGCACCATGACAGTTTCTGTAAATAGAAAGTTTTATTACGTTCTGATTTGAAGTAAATGTTACTCAAACAAGAAGCCAACTGATAGTATATTATTTTACAAGTGAATGAGGACACCTTATGCTATAGTAAAAAAAATTAATCTGAGGGATTGTGTGGACCTGACCGAAAGAAGTGCAAATTAAAGAGCCATCCTGTGCAAATCCAAGCATCTTCCATGCATCTCCAACATTTATTTATTCTTTACAATAAGAACAATATGAACAGACTTTCCCTTTAACTGCTGCTGGCTTAAGAAAGCCTCATCTCACGACCACGCAAAGACTACTATTATAAATTATTAACTTTTAAGTTTCTTCTGTTTGCAAATTTTATGTTGAATAGAAAACCAGATTAACATTTGTCTGTATGTAGAGTTAAACTGGTTTACAGCACAAAGCTGTGAGACCAAATGTTTCAAACGTGGATGCTACTGCAAAAATTACAATTTCTAAAACACAGCGATTCAATTTGACTCTCAAATTAAATGTGGAATACTGTAACGATGTCCCGAATTGCTCGTAAGTTGTATTTGTTAAAAATGGCCTCAGATATGTTTAATGAACTGTCAAAAATTATCTTTTAATATGTTCAATATTTAATATGATATATATTGGCAGCACCGTGGAGCAGTTGGTAGAGCTGCTGCCTCTCAGCGAGCATGTCACCCTGGTTCAAATACCGGCCGGGGGCCTTTCTGGTGGAGTTTGCATGTTCTCTCCGTGCATGCGTGGGTTTTCTCCGGGTACTCCGGTTTCCTCCCACAGACCAAAAACATGCATGTTAGGCTGATTGGTAACTCTAAATTGTCCCTAGGTGTGAGTGAGAGAGTGAATGGTTGTTTGTCTCGATGTGTCCCTGTGATGGACTCGAGACCTGTCCAAGGTGTACTCTGACTCTCGCACAGTGATTGCTGGACATGTGCACCGGCAACACCCCCCAAAAAGGAAGAAGCAGGTAAAGATAATGGATGGATGGACTACAAATGTATTTAGTTTGGCAAGTTTGAATTTTCCTTCATCTGCTAATTTAAATCTTAAGAGAACATTTGTGCATTTTTTATTAAAATGCTCCCTCAGCATTTCATGGATGTTTGGGATGGATCCATAGGTGACCAGCATTGCAACACCAGAAGCAACTGGTTTACTCCATACTCTTTAATAAAACGACTGGAAAAATAGTTGGCCAAAAAACAGAATCTGTACATATTAAAGTGCCAAAACTACCAGTAAAAATACTCACTATAAACTGCTTCGATGGTGAATGGAACGTCCAGTTTGCCGCTGGACTCCAAAGCCCCGAGGAAAGCAGCGGCATCATCAGTGCTCTGGAAACACTCATTGGACTGCTGGAAACACTGACGGTTGTCCATCTCTAAGTGGACAATGGAGCTGTGCAGAGAACAGAACAAACACACTAAAGTTTTTATTCATATTTCAAAACTTGTTCCACAAAGCCATCAAGAGTCTCAGAAAAGAAAAAGCAAAACAGGCCAAATGTAAACTCAGACAATAAGTGAAAAAAATATGAAAGCTACTGAGAGTTTGCAGATAAAAATCTATTAAAAAATACATAATTTTAGTGAACTATTTTAGCTTTAATCACCCTTTGATCTGCAAATGATCGAGCTCCCTTCTTTGCCTCCTGCTGCCACCAGCCACATCATACAGACTCCTCTTCACCACGTTCAGCACCTTGCTAGGAATATCAGACCACGAGTCCACCGAGCGCTTGACATTGTACTTCTTCAGCTCGTGTTCATTCCCGTAATACGGATAGACCATCATTTTCCCCTTTGCATCCTCCCTGAAGATCATGTTGGTTCTGAGGACGCGGCTCAGTTCACGCAGGAACCCAAAGGAGTTGTTGAGGAGTTGCTCTGGCGTGATGTGGACCACCAGGACCAACTGGCCTACAGCGAGCTTCTCGGGCATGTTGTTTGCACAGTCCAAGCCGTCCCACTCACACTCAGCATTGTTGCAGCCCTGGTCGCAGTGGTTGTCAGCATAATGGTCCTTGCAGTACTGGTCATACAGAGGACTGGGGAAAAACAGATTTATTTTAAGTTATACATTGAATTTGTTTTGGTTAAATACTTATAAACAGTTTTTTTTTTCTGGAACATTCAAAACTAAACATTTACAAGCCTGATTTCACAAACCGTACAGCTCTAATTTAAAAATAAAATGATTTTACTGTACTTTTAATCTTCTAAAGGTATTGTCTTGGGGATTTATCTCCACAATGCTCAATAATATTGATCCATTACAAGACATTTAACTGGATGTTGCATTTAGACAAAAAAAAGGAGGAGCTTACTTGCACTGTCCTTCCAAGTTCTGGCAGTCAAACCCGTCATAGAGACATCCAGCATTGTCGCACTGTGAATCACACTTTCCGTCATTAAAGTATCTCCAGCACTGCAGGGAAGCCGAGCAGTTCTTCCACGGGTCGTCGAAGTTCAGGGAACAGTCTCCATTGTCCCAGCCACACGCGTGGTTGTTGCAGAGCACATCGCAGAACTTGTTGTGCTTGTGCTTCTCGCACTGCGGGATCTCGCAGGCGACCTCCACGTCTGTCGGTGGCGGGATGGTTTGACCAAAGCCCCCACGGAAGCTATAATCCAGGATGTGGCAGAGGAGGCCGTTGAAGTTGGTGGGGCAGATGCAGTGGTAGAACGGCGACTCGGAAGTGTATTCGCATGTGCCGCCATTGTAACAGGGGTTGGAGTTGCATGGGCTGTTGGTGGGATACTGACACTCGGGTCCAGTGAATGATGGCAGACACACACACTTTGGACTGTTGTGGCCAGAGATGCAAGTGCCCCCATTGCGACAGTGAAGACTTCCACAGGCCTTAGAGTCATATTCACACGTGGAGCCGGTAAAACCCTTTCAAGAAAAACATGGATGAGTGATCTTGAGTTAGGGTTAAATATTGTAAGCATGCTCCTTAAAGAGACAAAGGAATAATAGTTGCATGTTTAAATCTACTCAATACGTGCATGTTAGAGTTTGAGGTCAAAATGAATCCTCTGACTCTGGCATGCTTGATGTATTTGGTACTCACAGGAGGGCATTTGCAGATGAAGCCATGAGGCGTGTTACTGGCCACAGAACAAGTTCCTCCATTACGACAAGGTTTACTCTTACAGCCGTCAAACACTGTGTCACAGTGCTGGCCTATAGAGAACAGACACACACACAAAAAGGTTTTCTATTAGTTTACAGCTGAAAATACATTATCTTAAACTTCATGTAATAAATATAACTGTACCTGTGTATCCGATGCGACACTCGCAGCGGTAATTGTTAGTGAGCTGGATGCAGCTGTGTGTGCCCCGTGGGTCACAGGGGTTAGAGAGACACTCGTTGATGTCCCCCTCGCAGCGCTCCCCCACGTACCCCGCAGGGCAGAGGCAGTGGTAGCCTCCCACTCCGTCCACACACTTGCCTTTGTTAAAACACTTTGGCTCTTTGGTGACGGGGTCAGTGAACGGGTTGCAGTCGTCAAGGTTGATCTCGCAGTGCACACCTGGCAAAACACGAGTAAAAGTGGCTTTTAATTTGCTTAATCAGTTTACTTTCTCATTTCCTCCTAAATACAAAGAAGAATATTGATACTTGTAAAAGAAAAGCATATTTGTGTATGGAAAGTAACCGATATTGCTACAATATGCTACATTTAACATTTAGTTAAATGTTTTACTTACTGTTTTTATCAGCTGTTCATACTGTTAGTATCAGCTGTTCTTACTGATTTTATAAGCGTTCTTACAGTTTTTATCAGCTGTTCTTACTGTTTTTATCAGCTGTTCTTACTGTTTTTATCAGCGTTCTTACAGTTTTCATCAGCTGTTCTTACTGTTTTTATCAGCTGTTCTTACAGTTTTTATCAGCCGTTCTTACTGTTTTTATCAGCCGTTCTTACTGT
>NC_056505.1:9086659-9126982 GCF_014905685.2 Nematolebias whitei
TATCAGCTGTTCTTACCGTTTTTATCAGCTGTTCTTACCATTTTTATCAGCTGTTCATACTGTTTTTATCAGCCGTTCTTACTGTTTTTATCAGCTGTTCTTACTGTTTTTATCAGCTGTTCTTACTGTTTTTATCAGCCGTTCTTACTGTTTTTATCAGCCGTTTTTACTGTTTTTATCAGCCGTTCTTACTGTTTTTATCAGCTGTTCTTACTGTTTCTATCAGCTGTTCTTACTGCTTCTATCAGACGTTCTTACTGTTTTTATCAGCTGTTCGTACTGTTTTTATCAGCTGTTCTTACTGTTTTTAGCAGCCGTTCTTACTGTTTTTATCAGCCGTTTTTACTGTTTTTATCAGCTGTTCATAGTTTTTACGAGCCGTTCTTACTGTTTTTATCAGTTGTTCTTAAGTTTTTCATCAGCTGTTCTTACTGTTTTTATCAGCCATTCTTACTGTTTTTATCAGCTGTTCTTGCTGTCTTTGTTTTATTTTAAGCCTGTATCTGTATTTCTGTAAAGCACTTTGTAATTTTATCTATGAAAAGAGCTACATAAATAAAGTTTACTTACTTACTTACAACTATTACAAAGGTCACAAATAATCATATTTTAAGTGTTTTGAACATAACTCTCTTCAAAAATTAAAGCCCTAGTATTATTTGACCACTTTGTGAAAAAAAAAAAAAAAGTTTCTAAAACTCCTAAAAACCTGTTTGATTTAGAGGGTTGTTTTTTTTTTTTTTTTGACTCAGCTGTTTATTTGAGCTGACCTAAAACACACAATCCTCTTCATGTCTGAGAGAAAAATCAATGGCAAAATTTGACAAGCAGAGGAAGAGTTGGAGGCAAGCTGTGAGGAGGAGTTTGATGCCCTGGGTGCTGTTAAGCCCTAATTAATGAAGCGTGGAGACAAGGAGGGCAGGGTGCCGAGGCAGAGGGGTGTGTGGGAGGAGTGTGCGTGGGGTCTGCTGACCTTGGGTTCCTCTGGGACAGGAGCATTTGTAGGTATTGATCAGGTCAATGCAGGTGCCCCCGTTCTGGCACGGCTGGGAGAAGCACTCATTGATCTCCACAGAGCAGTTGGTCCCCAAGTAGCCTGGCATGCACTGAGGGACAGAGGGAGGAAAGAGGGAAGAAAACACGAAGAAAAAAGAAGAAAGTAGGAAGAGAGAGGGGAAAGTTTAATCAATGTCTGACATGAAACAAAGATAGCTTTTGTTTACCTGGCTGTTTTCTGGCATTCATCCTCCCAAGGCCAGCACATCCTTTACTATAGGGGAGATTAACATAACTGAGCTGTCTGTTGTCTATTTATAAACTGGCCTTTTAATAAGAGCGCTGCTGAGAGGATGGGCGATGTATGATTAGACTGAATAGCAACAACACTAAAACCACTGACAGCTGAGGAGGATGAAACCAATCGTCACTTTACAAGCAGTCTTTTAGCTGGAAACTCTAGGCCTTGGCATCCATGAGGACATTACTTTGATATGTAACACCCACCTAGATACTTTTCAGATCAGGCACATCCAACCAACAGAACAATGCAACCACCATTGTGCATCTGCTCTGGAATGGCTTAGGGAGCACAACAAAAAGCTCAGATTGTAATCTGACCTAGGGTGAAATGAACTCCGATGCAACAAGGCTCCATGTTTTCAAAAGTCCTGGTCCCAAAAGGACACCGAACAAAGGTCCTAGATTCCGGCTCTGCTGAGTGCTGCTTTGAGCAAACAATGTTAGCCAACAGTATTAGGCATAAGGGCTTAGACTGATTACTGTAAATTTAGGATTTTTAAGTTTGGAATTTGTACAAGATAAGCACTTTGAGATTTTTGTTAATGAAAAGTGCGTTACAAATTAAATTCATTATTATTATTATTAAGATAAATCAAATTACTAAAAAAAACACAAGACTTAAGTCAAAGTATTTGCAGTATATAAACAAGTGAATGCAACATTTTGATAGTTCGAAGACAGGGTGCATTAATGTAATTTTGGTGTGGTACCTTGCAGGTATATCCACCCAGAAAGTCTGTGCACGTGGCTCCGTTCTGGCAGGGATTTGGCGTGCACTCGTCCACCTGCTCCTCACAGTAGCTCCCACTGTATCCGACCTGACAGTGGCAGTAGTGAACGTTTCCTGCATCCAGACACTGACCCGAGTTTTGGCACAGTTGGGAAACATCAACTCCTGAGAAGAGACGGCAAGATAAAAAGTTACATTTCAACCACAACACTAGTTAGGATTGTGGTTAGGATTTTAATTACCACAACTCGTGAAAACACATGTACATATGTAGCAAATGCAGAGACGTTATCTCTGGCTTACCTCTCTGTTTAGCTGCCACCTCACAGGAAACACTTGGGACGTCACAATAAAGGCCCGTCCAGCCAGTCTTACACTCACAGCTGTAAGTAGTTCCTCTCTGCCAGCAGGTCCCCCCATTTTGACAGGGTGACGTATCACACCAACGAACCAAGTTCTGAAATAAAAATGTGTGAGAGGTTCAGCTAAAAAGCTCTGACTGATTTAATGCAAGCAGAGATGATAGGAATGTTATTGTTTTTCATTTTCCCACATTTTTCTCCCAATCTAACTACATCTGCATACTTTGTGCTTTTTTTTAGCCATTCATATATCAGAATACTCAACTCATCCAGGAAATGGGTGCTGTAAAAATAACAAATAATATATGTAAAATATATATTATTCATTATTTTCATATATTTCCCAATAGAAATACATTAAAATCCCTTTAATTATTTCAAAAATATTGTTCTCTTTAAATCTGCTTCAGCAAACTTTCACTATTTTTGTCATCTTATGCTATTTTTTAAGTTTTAGCTACCATTCTTTTAGTTTAGCTATCATTTTGCACATTTTAGATTTTGACTAGCCTTCTTTGACTTTTAGTTAGCCTTTTGCTACTTTTAGTTTATAGTTAACATTTTGCTGTTTAGTTAGTGTTTTGCTCATTTTAGCTTTAACAACTTAGTTTCAGCTTTAGCAAACTGCAGCAAAGTCATTCAGTGCTCAGAATACACATTGCATTCTTGCTGAAATATGTAATTTCTTTTGTTTACAATACATTTTCAACTCCTAACTGCATGCAAAATGAAATATGGGTTCTCTCTTTAATGCTTTACCAACATATCAAGTTATCTTTTTACCAGCAAGTCTCAAAATCATCATTATAAGTAATTTATAACAGTACAAAAACACCCAGACCATAAAATATTCAGTTAGTAACTCTTCTCCCTCCTTCTACCTGACAATTGAGTCCAGTGTAACCATGTGGACAGGTGCATTTGTAGGTGCCGTAGCTGTCCTGGCAGGTGCCTCCGTTTTGACAGGGCTTGGAGTCACATTCATTGATGTCATGCTGACAGTAGCTCCCAGTGAAGCCTGGCGGGCATAAACAGGTGAAGGTATTGATCCCATCCACACATGTGCCGCCGTTGAAGCATGAGCTGTGGGAAAAATAATATTTGAAGTTTAAAAAAAGGAAAAAGGTGGTGGAGAATTATTCTGCAGCTTTTAAGGAAAAACTGAGTAAATCAATGAAACATTATCTGAGCTGCAGGCAATTCAAAGCTGATTTATCCACAGAGAGTTCACAAAGAATAAACACTTCTGTTTTTACAGGCATGCGCTGCTTCAAGATCAAACTTCTCACACAGGGCAGCACCACTGAACCAAGCAAAAAAAAAAAAAAAACAACCCAACAACTTTAATTCAACTCCACAGCCACAAATAAAACCACTATCCAAACTCACTGTCTTCTAACTGATTGTAGGACGAGATTTGTTGCCGTTAATGAATTCTCCACCACAGGGGGCAGCAGTGGACAAGAAAAACGAGATTTATAAAGTAACTCAAAATGAACCTGTTGATCGGAGCACACGTTTTCCCACTGCTCGACTAAACCTGTAATGTTGGAAAGCCTGATCTAATCTCTAACACACTTTGTGTGAGTTTTGTACCTCTCTGTGCAGTCAGGAGTGTTGTTTTCACAGTGGATCCCACTGAATCCGGACGGGCAGGTGCAGGTGTAGCTGTTAACACAGTCTGTGCAGTTGGCTCCGTTCCTACAGGGGTTGCTCTCACACTCGTTGATGTCCTCCTCACACTTTGGACCCCGGAAGCCAGGTAGGCACGTACACAGGAAGCTATTTGCGTCATCCTTACAAAGACCTCCATTGCTGCAGGGGTCTGAAAGAGGGTACATCACACTTAGCTGGGTCCTCTCCATTTGGTGTCTATACGATCATGCATTTTTATCAACAAGCTTAAAGAGAAAATACATAAACCAAGCAGGATTAATAAACTTACTTGGCTTGCAGTCGTCAATATTGGTCTCACAGTTGCGTCCTGTGAAGCCCGGCTTGCAGCCACAGCGGTAGCTGCCTAAGGTGTTCTGGCAGGTTGCTCCATTGAGACACGGATTCTTCACACACTCTTTAATGTCCACCTCACATGTTTGGCCTTAAACACAAACAGAACGTAAAGGTCGCATCTTTAGTAAATGAGACCATAAAACAAACTCAAGTTAGAAACGAGACAGGTCACAGTGTTTTTCTCGTTTGGAAATCAGTCTATGCAAGATTCTTTGCAAATGGTTCTGATGGAGAAAAGTCAAGCTCACGTTTTAACGAATAATCTTTAAGACTAATTTTGATTTTGTAAAATTACAGAAAATAAAATGAAGTCCTAACATTCTTTGATGAAATGCATTTTGCCCCACGTCTTTTATGCCTGAGTATTAGACTAAGATCATCCTCTGATGACAAATGACAGAGTTATAGCTATTTTGGTCAAACCTTTAAAATACCATTATGTGCGATCTTATAACATATAATAATATCAAGCGTAATCTATTAACACTTAGAGTATGTGTTCTAGATCACTCTCAGATATTACTGTGCCAAATTTTAGCTCAATATCTGTAAAATTCACTGAGGTATTGCTGTTTTTGTGTGGGCTAAGGTGGATTAGCTGTGGAGGCCATCTTGAATTGGGTTAAGTCCAAAGATTTTTCAGTTGTAGATGTACAGCCAATAATTACGTTCTGAGAGTTTTATAGAAATCCATTCAGTGGTTCATGATATATTTTGCTAATAGACACATAAGATAGTCTTCAAAAGTCTGCCAGAGTTTTCAACACAGATATTGTGTGATCAGTTACCCCTCAGAGTATAAATCTGAAATCAATCTCAGCTAGTACCACAACAAATTTTAGCTCTGTATTTGTCACATTGACTGAGTTACAGCCAGTTTTGTTTGTTAAGATTGCGTTCTTGTAGCAGCCATCTTGAATCCGGTGGACTCTAAAAGCTAATCCGTTGTAGAGGTCAACACAGTGAGATGTTTTGCGAAATGTACAGCTATAAGAAGGCACAAGCAGAAACATTTGGGCAATAATAACCAAAAGGGTACATTTACGGCCTGGGTTTGAGAGTTTTAAGTACACAAACTTGTTATTAGAAACAAATATGTACATATTCATGTATGTGAATATAAACATATTCATACAACACTGAAGTGGCAATTTTAGAAATTATTTGTTCGACTATCAAAGAAAATTTTGGACATCTGTGTTTGATTTTGAGTGTGTATATTATTACAAAATATTGGCCATGCACACACAAATCAGAACTGTGTACCGTAATCGTTCAGCTAACAATATAAAGACACACAGACATAGATGAATAAAAGCTCACCCTGCCACCCTTCAGGACAGGCACAGGAGAAACTCAGATAGTCCTCGGACTCCTGGCACACTCCTCCATGCTTGCACGGTTTGGAGCTGCAGGGGGCCATCAAGATTTCACAGTTCTCTCCTGTAACACACGTAAACACACCTAAGATCGTTTTACCATTTACTTCACTGTGTGACCTCACACATGACATATGAACTTGGAGAAAACCCAGCCTAAATGGACACAGAATCATCTTTCAATCAGTGTTATCAGAGGAATTTATCCAGGCTCTGTCAATATTAAGAGACCTGTGGAGATAAGTCTATCTGTTTCCACAATGCAAGGCTCGTACAGGAAGCCAACTCCAGCTTCCGGCCATTGTGAAGCCATTTGCTGTTCTGTGAGACAGGAAGCAGGCAAACAGGAAATGTGTCAGGCACCACGTTCCCACCCCAACACCAGCACAAGGCTTTTTATTATTTAAAGTCCTGTGGATGCTTCCAAAAAACACAAGAAAAGAAACCTACACTTGGCCTTTCTGTCATCATCTGTTCGGTGAAAAAATATACAAGATGACCTGAAAACATTTCCTAGATCTTGGCAGGGATGCTATTCAATCACAGAAGAGCAGAGGTTTGGTGTCTCTGAGCCCTTATGACTGAACTTTACTCGACAAATATTTCATCAGCAGCACATTTTTCCCTCTATGCTCTATATCTTAAAGGCCACAGCCTGTGGAAAATGGACCCCAGTAAGGAAATTCCAGAACACGGAGCTAATACAGAAATGTGTTATCAAACATCTTCAACAATATTTTCATACCCGTGTAAGGCAGGATGCAGTTGCACTTGTACCCTGCGACATCATCGATGCAGGTCCCCTGGTTGAGGCAGGGGTTGGAGGCACATTCATTGATGTTGGTCTGGCAGTTCGGTCCTGGGGTCAGAGCAGACTATAAGTTACACAAACCTCAGCTCAGATCGAGATCAGTGGTTGACAAACAGATACCGACCAGTGAAGCCCATGCGACAGGTGCAAATATATCCGCTGGTCATGTCCTTGCAGGTGCCTCCATTCATACACGGGTTGGATTCACACTCATTGTTGTTGATGTCGCAGTTTTTGCCACTCCAGCCAGAATCACAAAGGCAATTGTAGCTAGGAGGAAAGCAGTTATGATGGATGTTAGAGCGCTTATAAGCCTAGCCAGTCAGTCTTAGACCACTTTTTTAGAGAACTGTACCCATTAATTTTGTCTTCACAGTGACCGTGGATGCAGGGGTTGCTCAGGCACTCGTTGACTTGAGAGAAGCAGGTGGAGTCGTGGTAGCCGTCTGGACAAATGCAGGTGAAGCTGTTGATGCCGTCGATGCAGGTGCCGCCGTTGTGGCAGGGGTTGATGGCGCACTCGTCAATGTTAATGTTACACATCATACCTTAAATTTAAAAAAAGCAGACTCTACTTTAGTCTATAGAATAAAAAAATACATTCCTTAAACTTAATGCACTATAGTACATTGCAGTCTGGTTGGATTACTGAGATAAACTGCACCCGAATACCATACAGACAAATGAACACGAGCACTCACATTATGATCAATTATGGATGTGTCTTAATTTTCAATGATGGGCCACAATTAACTACTCTTTAACAGTTAATCTTAATCTTAATATACTCTTGAACAGTTAATCATTAATTCAGGTCTCTCTTGTAAATGAGTTCCTGAGGCTCATTGGGACTAATCTGTATAAATAAAGGTTGAATGAATAAATAATATTATAAGCGTTAGCAAAGTTTTAGTAATATAGTTGTTTGCACTGCCAAGTCGGAAATTTTTCCATCGTTACTTAATCAATGTAAGCCGTTCAGTGTGTTTTTATTAACTAGCTAAAAACTATCTTTCAGTAATAAAGAGTAGTTGTTCTATTTCTTGGTTATGTGCAGCTGGTTTTACAAAGTGAGGAACAGATGAATGAATAGGAAATAAAATAACGTATGGCCTGTGAAATAACTGAGTTTTGCGATTTATCTTCCTGACAGAACTATGTGATGCAATAATTTTAAAATATGCAACCCATCAATCTGTACACAAACTGACACACTGTCGATGATATAGTGCCCCGATGAACATATCT
This sequence comes from Nematolebias whitei, assembly GCF_014905685.2. Classification (NCBI taxonomy): domain Eukaryota; kingdom Metazoa; phylum Chordata; class Actinopteri; order Cyprinodontiformes; family Rivulidae; genus Nematolebias; species Nematolebias whitei. Next base: position 9,094,499 of record NC_056505.1, read on the forward strand.
TTTTCAGAAGCATAAGAAATCTGAAGTTCTCCTTTGTTGGCCACTTGAATCACTGATGCCCTTCAGACCGGTGCCACACATCACATAAAGGCTGCCCATTCGGCTTTAGAGCAGGGACGGGCTTCCAAGCTTTTAAAAGCTCAACTTTCAGAAATCTTTCAAGGAATCTTTTCTCCTGCACAAAACCCCAGTGACTCCATGTGCCAATATGTGTGTGTCCCTTCTTTGTGAGGGAGGGCAGCTTGCGTGTCCTAACAGCAGCAGGTCTGGGACAGGGTGGAGAAGGAAAGCAACACCGGCCGAGCCTCAGAGGAGTGTGCTCACTCGCTCGCCATCTGTCACCCCCCCCCCACGTTACATCAGGACCACACTCTTCTGTCCTGTACTTGAATAAATACCAAAGCACATCAGCAAAGTAGCTTTCCTTGCCGTGATATATTCCATTTTGTTCTGATTTAAAAAATAAATGTTCTAATGTTCTTAATCTGTATGAATTTTATTTTTATTTCACTGCACATTGCAAGCAAGACTTATTTGATTATATTTTAGATGACATACTAATATTTAAGATTTGAAACTATACATAAATATATGATTCTTTTTATTTCCTGCTTGCAAAAAGGGTCTGCTTCTGATTTTCCAGCTGCCTGCTCATCTTTCTTGTTGAAGTTTGTTCTTCTTTGTTTAAAGGCAACTTCTACCTTGAGCACGCCTTAAGACTTGGAAATATCACGAATATTTAGAATAAACACGCGACTATATTTCTTTACCTGTGTAGCCGGGTTCACAAGCACATTCGTAGCCATTGATCTTGTCAATGCAGGCGCCATAGTCACAGGGGTTGCTCTTACAGTCATCAATGTTGATTTCACAGTTTATTCCTGGAGTTAAAAACAAATTGTAAAATAATAGTTATTGATGAATTTGATATTTAATCACTGCAACCATATAAAGACTAGACAAAAAAAATGCACCAAGAAACAAAATTCACACAAAATCATTCTTATTTTGATGATTCATGAGTCCTTGTAAGAAAAATCTGTGACCAGATGCCATCTACCACACTTGTTTGATTGTTTATTTACCTACAGAAACAGCCAAAGTGATGCAAATATGCAAATATTCCTCAAGTAGGCGGCTGAGGAGCATTCAGAGCAAGACCACCTGGCTCAGAAACAGTTTCTTCCCTGCAGATGTCAAACTGCTGGACTCGAGCTGCACGTAATTCAGCTTCATCTTACATTTTTTTACTTTATTATATATTTTTATTATATTATTTATTTATTTATGTATTTATACTCTTGTATTTACTTATTTGTTAATTGTTAAGCTTCTTGATCTTGGACCTGAGTCCAAATTTTGTACCATAAACATGCAAATGTGAGCTGGTATGACAATAAACAATCCTTGAAACATTAAACTAAACAGCAAATAAAAATGTGCCATTGTGCTAACTCTGGCGCATTTCTATTCTTTTGAAATATTCATTAATATGCAGCGTCCTTTTAAATAAATAAATGAACAACACATAAATGAAACTTATCGGCCATATTTGTTTACTAACACAGACTGAATTAGCTTGTAGGTCAGTCAAGTCATTAAAGCTGGGCTATTCAACTAAATTGCTCAGGGGGCCACAGTTACTGAAAGCCAAGAGCTCAGGGGTCAGACATCCAGCAGTTATTGTCATTAAGTAAATTTGTTTTGTGGTTTAAAATCTAGTTTTATTTAAATATGAACCCAATGTTTGGCCGAACTGAGCTCACCTGTGGGCCTGAGTTGGCCCCTGGGCCACCAGTTGAATAGCCTTTAACTAACGCTTCTGCATGGTTTTCTGTGGTCAAGTGCTTCGTTTACATTCAGTGTGGACCCACATTTCAGAATTGCATTTACGGTGATATATCTGTAAAACTACTGGAGTAAACTCTTTCAGACGTTCAGAATAGCCTTTTTAATGCTTGATTTCATACTTTGCAAAGAGCAACCTTAACAGAAGGTCTTACTTGTATGTTTTGGTGTTTGCTGCTTACCTGTGGTTCCCTTGGGGCAGCTGCAAATGTAAGCATTCTCTCTGTCCTGGCAGGTGCCTCCGTTCCTGCACGGCTGGCTCAGACACTCGTCAATGTTGGTCTCACACAGCCTCCCGGTGAACCCGGGCTTGCAGTGGCAGCTGAAAGAGGCTAGACCGTCGACGCAGGAGCCGTAGTGACACGGGTTAGAGTAACACTCGTTGATGTCCGTCTCACAGTGCCTCCCAGTGTAGCCTAAAGCAAACAGTTGGCTTTAGGTTTCATTTGAGTCCTTCATTTGAGGAATATCTTGTTGGATTTCATATTTTTATACTTTTTTATATTTCCTATCAAGCATTCAAATGTCATGTTATACAAAGTGTGTGTGTGTCTTTCTTCCAGGGTTGCACTATATTTATAGAAAATGTTTACTAATTCTAACTATTTTACCTTTACATATAATCTTATATTAGCTAATGATATTTTACAAGTACACATCTGATATATTACAAGCAATCAAATCATGCCAGATAGCAGACTGATTAACATAAATAAAGCTAGAACACATTTCTTTAATTTAGACTTAATATAGTTTGACTAAGTAAAATCCAACTAAAGCAACTAAACTAAAAGTATAAAAAGGGATCAAGTAAGAACACGCAAACATGAGTTAGATAACAATTAATAGTTATTAATTATTCCTAGAAATAAACAACTTTAACTCAAATCATTTGGTATCACTAAGGTATAATCACGTTAAACAAACAGCTAAAACGAACGATTTCAGTGTGCCATAAACTTTTAACCAACGTCCTTCAGGGGGCGGGCTAAACCAGTAACCATGGCAACTGAAGGGCTAAACCAATCAGAAGAGCTAGCTTTTTCAAGCTTTTATAAAAGCCGGAAATGACACACGCTCAGCGGGCATTTCCGGGGAAGACCAGACCGAGACGGTTTGTTCTTTAATGCTCCAAATATATGCATATATTTTATTAATGTAATTGTTTGTCTCTGAATATCTGTAACCCCTGTTTGTCAAATAAATCTTTTATACCGAGGGCGATGTCTCAGCTGTCTTGAACACGACGTGGTAACTAGCCACGACAATCTTCAAATATGTAGCCCCATTTTCGCTGATATAAATGTTAAATTCTGTAATAAATGTTTACATTAACGATTTTTTACCTTCGGTGCACTCGCAGGTGTACTTGTTTGGCCCGTCTGTGCATTTGGCGCCATTTTTGCACGGCGTACTGGCACACTCGTCAATGTCTATTTGGCAAAAATTCCTAGTGAAGCCTGAAAAACAAGAGGATGTTATTGTGTGTGCAAATGTGTGTGTGTGTGTGCGTGTGTGTGTACAAACATGGCTACTTTGTTCTCATCGCTAATAATCCTGGACCCATCTTCTAAGGGCTCTCAACGAATCACCAGATCTGCATATTAATGAACAACTGTGCAACACTACAAGCTCACTCCTTTTTTCCTTTCTCTTCTTTTCATAAAATCTTGGAGAAAAAAAAAGAGGGAGGCGACAGTAGGACAAGTTCGGTTAAAGAGGGGGAGGGAGGGAAAGAACTGAAGGAAGAGTGAAAGTTGTGAGGCCTCCTGACCAAAAGGAGAGAGACAAAGGAGGGCCTGTCTGTTCAACGCAGCGCCAAATTGAGCGCATTGCCGTCTTTGTCCCCCAAAACTTTTCCATAACAATGTGCATTCTCCTGCCTGGGTTTTACCCCCTCCTAACTAGCCCCCACCACTGCCTACCCACCTCTAAAAAGGGTCAGCTTGACCTCTGACACTGTGCCATTCAAACTCTTGTTCATTCAAACTCCTTTTTTCCTGGAGTTATGTCCCCCACCCCTTCCAAAACAGCCCAGACTAGTCAGTGGGATGTTGTCTGATAAAGAGATAATAAGATCAATCCAGAAACACACAGGTGTGTTAAACTAAAAATGACACGTTCTGTTAAAGTTAATCCGGTGAGGAAATAATTGTGTGATGGACAGCAGGAAGACAACGTTAAAACACAATGTAGATGCAAGAGAAACGGAACGAAACATACAGAACAATACCAACACTAAAAGCTAAAATAATAATTAAAAAAAAAGTTTAACAGTATTCTTGATAATAACAAAATAAATAAATACCATATTTTTCAGACTATAAGGCGCACTTCAAATCCTTTAATTTTCTTAAAAATCGACAGTGAGTCTTATAATCCAGTGTGCCTTATGTATTAATTCTGGTTGTGCTTACTGACCTTGAACCGATTTTTTTGTGGTACACAGCGCTCAAAAATCTGTCAAAATGTTTTAGTTTCACTTAATGCGGTGAAAAATACAGTAGTTTGCAAAAGTAAGCTGGTTGTAGCAGCTGCTGCTGCTTCTTCATCTATCTTCCTACCGGTATTTGGTAATTGATTGAGTATGCACAACACACTCACTAACACCAAGGCCCTGAAGAAAACCAACACCTCCAGCATCTCCAAAACCATAACTTGATAGTTACAATAGATGAGTTACGTTATACAAATGCTGGATAACTGCTTCTCAAACAACTCCTTTATGGCCAAAAGGGCGACACACACAAGGAGAGCAGAAGAAGAGGTATAAGGGCAACTTGAAAAATTTAAGAACCACCTGAGAAAGTGCCGCTTTGAAGAGGTTGGCCTAAATAGAGACACCTGAAGCAGGACGGTCTATGAAAGTACACAGCACCTAGAAAGGAACCTCCACCATGATGTCAAGGCAAAAAGGCAGAAGAGAAAGGAGAGACCCAGTTCCAAGACAGGCTAAAACTACACTCAGAACCACCTTCGTACATGTCCTCACTGTAACAGAAATTGTGTATCAAGGATAAGCCTGCATAGTCGTCTGAAGACCCACAAGTGACCAGAACCACCATCAGAATCATAATCATTTATGAGTGACCACCATCAATGAAAAGGCAGGGACAATTGACAATTTAAAACATGTGGCAAATATTGGCCAATTAAGGGTGTATTCACACCAGCCCTGTGTAGTCCGCTTTAATCAAACTCAAGTCCGTTTGCCTAGAAAGTCCGGTTCGTTTAGGGAGGTGTGAATGCACAATCAAACTCTGATCTGGACCAAAAAAGCGAACTCTGGTCTGCCTAAAAACCTAAGGTTGTTTTCACACCTGATAGTCCGGTAGACTGAATGGCTAAATGGCTCTACCTTTAATTTGAACAATCCTCAGTAAATGAAAATGTCTTTCCAAAGTTTCTTCACAGTTACAGTGTGTATGTATGCATTTTAATACTGAAAATATAAAGGGTTCAAAAAGATCTGTCTGAAAGAATCTCTTACACCGATGCACACACAAAAGGTGATGCAAGTGCGCACAAAAATGTGCACACATGCAACACACGCCTCTGCAACCACAGAGGGATTTATCCTCAGACTGCTGGAATCAGACATTTCAATGGCTCTCTGCGGGGTTTCCATGGCTATTCCATGTACAGCAATGAAAAGGGGGAGACCTCGCCTCGGGCCTCGCAACAGGGACAAATTTACATCTCAACCAGGGCGGTTAAAATCCCTCCCCCTTGTGGTATCCTTCCTGCTTCAGTATAACGGTCTGTGCATCTCAACACACACACACATCTTCTAAAAAAAACACACTTTCACCACCAACACTCTGAGCTGCTTCCTCACACAACCCTCACTCTTGTGTCACACACAGTTTTAAGTGTTGAGCTCTTCTGTTCACTCTTTTCTATTAATCCTAAAGCCTTCTTGTTGAGATGTTTTTCTTTTTCTGTCTTTCCCCGTCTTCCTTTCTTTTCCTCTCACCAGGAGGAATCCAAGCTCTTTCCACCCAGGCTGACTTTGATCCACCCGACTTTGCTTTTTTTCCATCTCCAAATAAAAAAAAGAATCACTTCCACCTCAGCGATCCCAATGAAAGAACTGAAAACAAAAAACAACTCTCCTCTTTTTATCCTTTTTCTCCCAATATTAACAAGCTGCATTCCTTAAATATATATATATCTTGTCTAAAAAGCATTAAGCTGCTAAGCAAACGCCCAAGATATTAAATACCATTTTAAGGAGTTTAGAAGCAGCTCTTTCTTCTATTTTCAGCAGTCTCTTATTCCCATCTCAGTCAGCAACTTGCTTAGATTCACAAGTTTCTGCTCAATCATCAGACTTGACAAAAGGGATAAAAACTTGTTAAAAAAGTTCAAACTTCCTCAAGCTTTTCCCTATAGATTTTAGTTTTTTTTTTTTTCTCTCCTCTTCAACTGCCCGGGCCTGCGTAAGCCTGCCTCAGGGCTGGGATTAGCGCTCGTCCGGAGAGGTGTTTGTGTGTGTTTGTGCTCGAGAGGAGAAGCGAGGGAACAAGGCAGAGACAGACAGAAAGAGATCGACCTCCGTGCCCTCCTGGCCTCGTGCCCTCTCCCCCCTACCCCCCTCTGCAGCGGGACGGCAGCCTCACCTGTGGGGCACTGGCAGTGGAAAGCGTTGATCTTGTCGATACACTTGCCGTTGTTCAAGCAGGGGCTGCTGGCGCACTCGTCTATATCGATCTCGCAGAACTTCCCCTCGTAGCCTGGCCAATTAGCAAACAAGGACCGGGAGGGAGATAGATTGGTTAGGAAAAAAAAAAAAAATCTAAGTAAATAAAATAATCCCACTGCAGCAATATACAGCGATAATGGACATATGATAAACAAAATACTTAAAAGAATACAAAAAGGCGAGAAATTATCTTCTATAAACTTAAAACGCATAACTCTCCATGCTTTACATTCCGTTCTCTATTAGAACTTTAAAATATTTGTTCTTAAAGTTTCATATATGCTGTGACAAGAAGAAAAATCTTTAAAAACTTAAAAGGAATAATATTTTTGCTCTAAAATTACAGTTTTCTTTTTTCAGGAAAGTTCAGTCAGGTCATCTGGACGTTTTTTTTTTTTTCCATGTTGAGACGTTTCGTCCTTCATCCAAAGGACTTCATCAGTCCGAGGAGCCACCAATACAGTCCCACAAGCAGCACACTCACATAGTGGGTCAACCAGTTTGCTGGTGATAAGACGGTTTCTGGGGCCTGCCCTCTCCCCCGCCGACTCCTCTAAGGCAGTCATCGCCAAAGTGGTTCAAAACATCAACGTTCATCCTCAATAATCCAGGTCAAATTGTTGGTGGCTCCCCGGACTGATGAAGTCCTTTCGATGAAGGACCAAATGTCTCAACAAGAAAAGAAACCGTCCAGATGACCTGACTGAACTTTGTTGGATTTTTTAAATCTGGATTATTGAGCATGAAATTTGACGTTTTCTTTTTCATGCAATTATCAAAAAGACCAGAAAATATAATATATATTTTCAAACTTTCAGCCAGTGAATCAATCAACAATTTACAGGCCTGGCATTCCTTGAAGGATTGCATATTGTCAACGACGAGGACCGCCGAGCGGGGACACGCTGCTAAGTAAAATTTAGCAGCTACACTTAAGTATTTTCTTAAAAACAGTAGGTTTAAGAGTTTTGAACTTTGTAAGAGTGTGGGAAGGAGTTCTAAAGCCTTAAAATATATATAAATACAAAAATAAGCATAGCGTCTCTACTTCACGGGCTTTCATTTATCACATATGGAACCTAACAGCCGTGATAAACGAGGGACTACTGTATTTGGAAATGAATTAATATAGTAAAAAAAAAAAAAATTTCTTTCGGAGCATGCAACTCCATTGTGTTACCCTTTATTCTGTAAAAACGTCTCTGCTTCTCACCTGGCATGCAGATGCATTGAAATTCTCCGATTTGGTCCAGGCAGGTGGCCTCATTCTGACATGGGAATGACAAGCACTCATTGATGTCCACCTCACAGCGCGCCCCCACGTACCCCTGCTGGCACTTGCACTGAAATGAGCCCTTAGTGTTCATGCACTTTCCTGCGTGCTCACATGGGTTGGACCCTGTTAAAACAAATCAAGGCCTTAATTTAACTTCCCTTAGAAAAGATTACTGTATAAAATCTGTAAAGTCATTACAATGCCTTACAGATAAGATCATTTGAGTAGTTTATTGTTGGCAAAGCAGAACTCACTTTTGTGATTACAACAATAATACCCCAGAGGACATTACTTGCTGTAATTATGGTTACAATTATGTGTACTAAAGTACCCGTAATAACGGGAGAGAATGAGCTTGTATTTTAGTTTGCACAAAGGAGTTGTGATGTAACGAGTGTTTCACACACTGAGAATGTCTATAAACCTTTAAAATTACAACTGGACAAAGTGTTGGCAGGTCATCAGAGTGATTATTACCCAATGAGCACTCATCAACATCTTGATCACAGGAAGGGCCGACATATCCTTGGGGGCAGTTACAGAAATGATTTCCAGTGACGGGGTTGGTGTCACAGTTGGAGCCCCTCTGACACGGGTTACTGATGCAGGCGTCCTTCAGCTGGCAGAGCAGACCTAGGGCAAAATTTAAGAGGTACGCATAAATCTCTCATTTCCAACAGTTGTAACTTCACAAGGCAATGACTATTTTTACTTACAACCCTGAAGCCTCAACAGTGTGATAAAATCTGCAAAAACCGATGATCTCTTTTATAGTTCCCCAACTTATTTCAAACATGACAACTTTAGGTAAGGTACAATCATAAAACACGAGTTTTACCATATAAAAAACTAAATTGTTACAGCAAATTTAAACTGTAAGAAGTACTGATTAGGACTGGTCAGAAGCTGAGGTGTAACCAGTTACCAGTTTTCATGATTCCCGTGATAACATTTCCAGTGGCTGATATAATTTAAAATGTAGTTAACAGTAAAAAAAACATTACGGTGTATTGGTGATATTGAAAGTCATTCTCATCTGTAACCTGCATCAAACAAGCAGGATTTATTAAAGTAGTTTAGTCTTAACTAAGTACTATATTTGTTCTTCTGCCAGAATCCCTCTATTTGTACCAAAGTCCATATTAAAATGTGAAGGTGATCAAGCTTTTTGCAGTATCTGCTCCAAACTCACTGAACAGTTTACATTTCAATTTATACACAGCTCAGACTATAAAGACTTTAAAATAATTGTTTAACACACAACTTTTGGGGATTTTGGCTATAAGATTTAAATAGGTCTTATCTACTCTTGACATTTTGGTAAGGTTACATACACTTCACATTCTTCTATAAAACTTAAAATACACATAACACGCACACAATAGATATAAGTACCCACCTGTGCGCCCGTGAGGACACTCGCAGTAGAAAGAAGCAACGCGGTCGTGACAGGTGGACCCCTGATAACAGGCGGCACTGGAGCAGTCGTCTATGTTGTCACTGCAGTCATCCCCAGTCCAGCCATTCACACACACACACTGGTAGCTGCCGTACGTGTTGTGGCACGTGCCGCCATTTTGGCAGGCGTTGGGCATGAGCTGGCACTCATCGACATCATCCAAGCAGAGCTGACCTGAAAAGTAACAGTGATTAGTTGTTTTCTTCTGCATCAACTCCACTGCCGAGGAAACCTTATTTGTTTTTTGAAAGAAGACTCTAATGATAATTTGGGTTTATGACGTGCGAACCTGTAAATTCTGGTCTACACTGGCAGTTGTAGGTGTTGACTCCATCCACACATGTGCCACCGTTCTGGCACTCGTGACGCGGACAGTCGTCGATGTTGTGGTCGCAGTTTTTTCCTGTAAATCCTACAAACAACAAAATACATAATCAAAACGACATACTTATTTACTTCACTGTGACATTTTTACTGTCTTTTTTTTCTCCCATATATTCATGAACTCTGTTCAGTTAAATGTGGTCAACTGTCTTTTCCTTCCCATGAAAGAAGACAGCTGTACCCTGCTGAGGTCTGTGGTAACTGCCATGGAATAACACACACACTGCTTTGCAGTTACACAAAAGGAACCACTGGACTGAACAAGTAGTATGTTGGGTTATATAACAGGTGAAGCAAAACCAGTAAATTTCATAACTGCCATTTCTTCACAATCCTAAAAAAAATCCTGTTGTGGACTTCTTCTAATAAAGCAGAGGTGTTCAGTGTTTTTATGCAGCTTTAGAATAATAATTTTCCTTATGTTCTAGAGCAGTAATCTTTACACTGGTAGCATCACATGACACAAATAAGATACGAAGGCTCTGTAGAAAAAATTAACTCCAGTTTGAAGTTTTTGGTGTACAGCAACCAATTTGATGCAGAGATGAATGTGAAACACGAAAGCGTAAAGATAATGGCACTAGGGGCTAAAAAATGTTGGATTGTATACCTGGATTATTGAGCATGGACTTTGTTGGCACTAGGGATTGGCAGTTTTAAAAAACTGATACGCCCTACAGAACACACACACCTTGGACGCCTTTTTGACACAACTTGAGGCCACCTCGCTCCCCAAAACACATCAACAGGAGAAATTACTCCATCAGCGTCTATCTGTCATCATATTTTATTGTGAAAAGGTTATGAATGAAAACTGTGGTCACTGTTGAGCTAAACTTTACTGTCAGAATATGTGCAATCTCCTTGACTGTTGATCCGATGAAATTATGAAAATGAAGGAATATAAAGATCCTCAGCTAGCAGAATTAGCAGGTAGCTTATAGGTAGAGGGGTCAACAGGACCAGAGGAGTCCATAAACATTTAAGGTTTTGCCATTGGCTAAAAACAGTTGGAAGATATTAACTAGGGCTGGGCGATATGGACCAAAATGAATATCTCAATATTTTAAGATAAATCGTGATATATGATATATGTCTCAATATTTTTTTTCTTTCCATAAAGTAATAACAAAAATATATTTCTGAGTCAAAGCTTTGTCCCAGTTGTCACACAGGCACATTCATTAAGAAGCAGCTGTGACTGTAAAAAATAAATGTCTAAAAAATAAACTATTTACATATATTAAAGTTTGATTTTAGACATTTATTTACATATATAAGTGCAAGTACAAGTTATACAAGTACATATATAAGTACAAGTACATTGTTGTTATTGTTTACTGTTACTGTTGTCTGTACTTTATATGTTCTGTCTGGAACAGGTCCCTCTTGGAAATGAGTCCTCGTGGCTCAATGAGACTAGCCTGTATACAGTAAATAAAGGTTGAATGAAAAAAAAAAAAAGTTGTACTTGTGCTAGCAAAAATATATTTCTGAGTCAAAGCTTTCTCCCAATTAATTGTCACACAGACACATATAGTTAACAGTTCTAACCGTACAAAACAAATATCTAAAAACTAAACTATTTACATATATTAGTTTATTTTTTAGACCTTTATGTACATATATTAAATAATAATCCTCTTCAGCTGCGCCGCCTTCATGACGTTGGTAAGCATGTGTGAACTACAGCTGCAGCTCCGACAGACTTTAGCCTCTTCCCTGAAACAAATCACGGTGTGAAACTCATTTAGCAGTGCTGTGCCTTATGAGAGGAACAGTGAGGTGTTGCGACATTAATAAATCAGCAACTTATCATATCGCTAAAGACATGGTCCCAGTCTCAGCTGTTCCGGGGACTTGTTCTTGGGGACGCCAAACAAACAAGCAAACGAACACAAGTCTGTTTTGTGTGACGGAGGAACTTTAGTTCCAGTAAGCTTTCCCTCACTCCACCATGTGAACCGGATGTTGTCCTTTTACCATTTCCTTGTGATAAGCCCCGGTGCCTTCCTGCTCAGCTTTGTTCACACACGATTCACACCAAAGCAGAAACACACATGTACGTGTATACACACACACACACACACACACACAGCAAACACAACATGCAGGAAAACTGAGACTTAAATGACATCATTGTTCAAAAAGCAAGGATGCTGGTTTACAAATAAAGTAACCTGGCAAAAAGATCACATCTCCTCAATATTCAAAAACATTTTTTTTATTATTAATATTGTTTCTCATGCCAAAAATATTATTAAACTCCTTCAGTTCAGTTTAACTCAAAGTTCACATTTCCCTTTTTTCTACTTGTATAAGTTACAAAAAGATCAGACAAGTGTTTGCTATAAATTTATAAGGCAAGATTTAAAAAGTCTGTTTTTATGTTATTGGTTCTAGTCACTAATTATAAGGAAGAAAAATGATTAATGATAGCAGCACCTTTGTCTTATATCTGCAGGTATCTATTGTTTCATCAAACCTTTAACTATCCAGCTCTGTGATTAAAAAAAGCATAAAATTGGAGGTGAAAATGTTCTGAAGTTGAGATTGACTTTGCAGCAAACACTTAAAACAATGAAAGACAAGATGATCTTATCAGGTAAGATCCCTCAGCATGTTTTCAGAGTAATGACACTAATGTTACCTGGCACACACGAGCATTCATAGCTGGTCTCTCCCTTCTGGATGCATGTTCCTCCATTATGGCAGGGTGACGGGTTGCAGGGAAAGTAACGGCTGTCGCAGTGCTTCCCCGTGTACTCCGGTGGGCACTGACATCGATAGCTGCCGACCTCGTTGATGCACACGCCACCATTTCTGCAGAGCGGCGGGTTCTTGTCACACTCGTTGACGTCCTGTTTGCAGGTTTGTCCGAAAAAGAAGGGTGTGCATGTGCAGACGAAGATGGACTCCAAAGATGAGCAGTGCCCACCATTGGCACATGGATTTGAGGCGCATGGGTCAGCTTTTGTGCAGTCTTTACCTGAGGGCATAGAGAGGTCAAGTCCAGTCTTTCAGTAGACGTCCTCTAATTTCTAATCTCAAAGTAATCAAAATTAGTGTTCGACAACATCAAAGTGACTCCTTAATAATAAAAATCTGGTAAATCAGGTCCCCGTTACCTGTCCATCCAGGTGGGCAGCGGCACTTGTAGGCCTGGTCATCCTCTGGCTCGCAGGTGCCCCCGTTTCGACACGGTGAGCTGAAGCAGGCGATGTTGTAGGGTGTCATGCAGCGGCGGTCGGTGTAGCCCACTCTGCAGGTGCAGTTGAAGTCCACCGTGTTCCCCTTGCCGACGGCGCGACACGTGCCCCCATTCATGCATGGCAAGTTGTTGCACGGGTCGTGAAACTGGCACCTGTTTCCTACGTATCCATCTTGGCACCTGGACAAAGCAAGATGGGTGGTCAGTGAGCACTTTTAAACTACTCTCCACTAAAGGATTAAAGAAGTTTACAGAAGTCAAGAAAAACATGTTTTTGTATATATATATATATATATATATATATATATATATATATATATATATCTATATATATATTCATTAATACAGTATATACCTGTTTTAGACACAGTTTAAATTGATGAGCAACTGCAAATGCATCATGTCAAACTTTTATTTGTTTTCTGTTGTAATTTAATACATGAATATTTTTTAAAATGTAATTTCACATCTTACAAACTAAACAACTCTTTCATTGAGAATCTTGGTTATCACACAAAGTGTCCTTTTACATTACAGTCTAAATGTTTTCTGGAGTGTTTTAGACAGTCTGGGTTTTAAGAAGAGTCTCCTCTTTCAGCCGAACAATTAGTGAATAAGGTCTGGACTTTGTCACCAATTCCTGTTCAAACATACTAATTTTATCAGATCAGATCATGGTCCAAGTATGAGGAAGGAGGCAGCGGAAGAGCTTCAGTCTACGGAAGGAAGGACATGATGCAAAAGGAATGCTGAGGAATCAACTAAGTTTTGAGGCTTCTTAATGGCTCTTTTTCCATTGATATAAAGACAACATGTATTTAAGCACAATCCCAATACTTAAGAGCAGGAAACAAACAACATACATGTCAGCAGAGCAGGTTTACCCATGTACACATGCAGTATTCAAAATTGTATTAATCTTTATTATTCTTTAGCGTACCAAATTTTTTTTAATCAACCACATTCAAGATGGCTGCCACAGTTAAGCAACCTTATCAAACACAAAAATGTATTTTTATAACAGCCAATTTTACAAGCACTGAGCTAAAATCAGTCAGCCTCCCCTCCATCACAGACATTTACACCTCCAGATGCAGGAAGAGGGCCACCTGCATCATGAAGGACCCCACTCACCCAGCACACACACGGTTTGCCCCGCTGCCCTCAGGAGGTTGAGGAGCATTAAGTGTAGAACCACTAGACTGAGGAACAGCTTCTACCCTGAGGCTGTTAGACTCATGAATCTCTAACCAGAATAATCAATGTGAAAAAAATCACATCATGTTGCTGCTGATCTATTTCATGTTGCTGCTGATCTGTTTCTTGTTGCTGCTGATCTGTTTCATGTTGCTGCTGATCTGTTTCTTGTTGCTGTGTTCATTCGTGCTCATCTGCTCACACAGACTCATGTTCGTGCCGCTGTTCAACGTATTGTTTTTATGCTACTAGTGCTTAGCGTATTTTTAGTTTATGTTTTTTTTAGTTCATATCTTAGATCTTATTACTGTTTTTCTTTTACATTTTATTGTTGGATGTAACTGGGACCCCGTGTATATAATTTAGAAACTAAAATAAAAATAAAGAAACTCTGACTCTGTAAAAATTTGGTGTTAGTAACTCAGTCATTCCCAACATATACTCTGAGTGCTTACTGATTCAAGATCAGTTTTTTTAAGACTGCCATGAACTGCTGAGGTCAGCTACGTCTGTTGGCAAAATAGCTCATGAACCACTGGATGCATTTTATTAATACTCTCAAAAAGTAATCAAAATGATTACGTATTTTATAACCAACCACATTTAAGATATCTGCCACAGCCAACTGATCTTAGAAAACCCCAAAATGGCTATCACTCAGCCAGTTTTACAGATATAGAGCTAAGCTTTGGTGAATCATAAAAAGATTTTAGCTAAAACTCTAGCATGAAAGGCACCTTTAGCTCAAAATGTATGTATATTGTTGGCAGCACGACGGCTCAGTGTTTAGCACTGTTGCCTCACAGAAAGAAGGTCCTGGGTTCAATCCCTGGTCGGACCTGGGGTCTTTCTGCGTGGAGTTTGCATGTTCTTCTCGTGCATGCGTGGGTTTTCTCCGGGTACTCTGGTTTCCTCCCACAGACCAAAAACATGCATGTTAGGCTGCCTTCAGGTCCAGGCCTCCTTTGCAAAAGAGTGATCTCAATGGGATTTGCCTGGTTAAATAACGGTTAATAAAATATACAGTACTTGTTTTGCAACGCACAGATTTGTGTAAATATAACTTATTTTAAAGAGGGGTAGAGCCTTATTAAAACTGAGAAAATGTAAAATTTTCAGCCATGAAGAACCATTCTTTCTTTTAATTCACTACAAACGAGTTAGCTCGTAACTAACCCTTCTTTAATTGATTTTGTAATTTGAATTAGCATTTAAAAAAAGAGACCGACTGATCCAACGAATCTTCTGAACACTATCATAATCTGTCCAGTCAAGCGTTCACCAGATAATAACAAAAAGATGCCTCCTTTGTGCACAGCCGTGCTTATAAATCAGCTACTTTAGCAAAAAGGGTTCTGCTTTGCAGCTTTTACAACACAGCCATGAGAAACTCTCTGCTTTAAAAAGGCACATCCGTCTTTCTCCCAACACCCCCTGTGAACAATGTGTTAGTGGCTGTAAAACTGAGCGGTCCAAACAGAGGGTAAGTGGGGGGGACAAAACTCCTGGGATGTTTCTCACAGGTTGTGTTTGAGTCATAAATGCTGCTCGGACCCCATCAAACAAACGCCTGAAGAGAGAAGAGCCTCAGATCACAGATTCACACATTTACAATTACAATGAGAGGAGCTGAGGGCTCGTCCCCTGAGGATGCACACGGCTCGACAAAAGGGCCACACACGGATTATACACAGAAACTTTGCACAGTTGCATGCGTGTCATTATCATTCAGTTCAACTTCATAATGATATGCTCACATTTCACTGCTCCAGTCCAAAAAATGTAACTTGCTGCATGCAGTCCACTATTAAAACAACTTTGCCTACAAAGATGTATTGCGTCCGTAGAAAAAAACATTTTAAAAATGTGTTTTCCTTTGACGAATGCATAACCGCCACCACCTTTCAAGCCGATGTTTTAAACTATGATCATCTTATGTGTAGAAATGACAGAGTTGTAGCTGTTTTGGTTCAACTTTAAACGTAACACTTCATGCAATATTTCCATAGGTCACATGATCTGGTAGAGAGCCAACCTCCAGCGGCTCTCTTGAGCTGAAATGTGCTCAGTTTGACCCTTTTGTCAGCACTCGTTCATCTTGAAGACAAGGCGGCATCTCTGCTTCAGTGTGTGAGCTGCAAGCCAACGTTACGGCAACTTCAAAGCACTGTGCCACCGTCTCAGCGCTCTCATTCCTTCCTCCCCAGAGAGGATTTAGTCTAGCATCAGACAAGAGATGAAACAGACTATATTGAAACCTCTGCCATGAATCAAGGAAGTGTATTCTTGCACGGATGGACAACCAAATTCTTTTACACTGATTTATATTTTTTTATATGTTGTTTTACATAATATAAATAAAACATTCTGCCGCTGACAAAATGGCTTTCCCACAATATCAAAACCCAAAGTCACTTGAAAATACCTGACCAGAGCCAGTGAGTCTGTTAGCCCTGAGGGGCTCACAGGACCATGTCCCCAAACATTCCCAGGGTGTCCAGCTTGTTTGTGTGTGTGAGGGTCGAGCTGTGGCCCCTCTGCAGGGACAGGCGTGTGTTTAGACAGGTTCCCCCTCTCTGGGGATTACACAGTCTTCGAACTGTGACAAGGAAAAGAAAACATCACATGCTAGGCTGCCTGCTACAAAAACAGTAGCCGTGAGTGATGGCACGCCACCATGAGAGCAAAAAGTGGAACCTTGGCTGTGTCCTTATCCTCTGGTCATTGTACAGATGTTCATGAGCAAGTGAAATTGGTTAAGAAATCCTATGTTGTCTCAAACTCAACTTCATGGAAAAATAACTATGTCATTTAAGAGCCAAAAAATACACCTTTTCAACAAAGGACTTTGTAATCTACAACACTTTTAGTGTTTTCTGCATCACTAGGATAAGATCAAGTTCGCCCATACACAGTAGAGCAACAATAAAACAGATAGAGTCCATTTAATAGTGCAAAACATGGAGATGTGCATTATTATTGAGCTGAACGGCAACCAAGAACAACCACATCATCAGCATAAAAGTAAACTGAATGATTGAAAAAGAATTCTAGTCTTTTTCTATTTTAACATGATTTTCGTCCATATAAACAACTCTTTCTCAGTCGCAAAACAAAGCAACATTGAGGGCAACTAATGTAATTCATTTTCTTGTTCAACGTTGTGCAGAGGAGTAAAACAGCCAATAACTCAACCTCCTGCGTCAAATTTCAGGATCTTTTTATCAGATGTGCTTGCCCCCTAAACCTTTTTATTTTACCTTTTAATCCTTTTACAAGCCGGTGTAGTTGGAAATGGATGAAACGTGAGAAACTGAAACTTCCAACAAAAAGATATGAGATTCACACTGACAGTACAAATCTTGATATATATATATACATTACTGTAGTATTACTGTAGATTATTTAAAACATGCAGTAATGCCAAAATCGCATGGTTCTTATTTTTATTCTTTCATCAAAGTGAGGTTGAGTGGTTTGGCTTTTTCTATTAATTTGTTTATCAAACAAAATAACACACAATTTCCTGTAGAATTAGATCATGCACTAAAGAAAACCAATTTTGGTGCAAATTTAAATAACTTCTCAAAATTGCAAATTATCAACCTCAGTGAACAATATAATCCTCTTTTTGTGGGTTTGATTAAACACAAAACGGTTAAACTGAAACATTTAATGCTGCTACACCTGGATCATTGCTTAATACTTGTCAAATAAATAAAAAGTTGATCAGAACCATTGATCCACAGGCATTTAACCAAACTGCCTGCCACCCAGACTCACTTGTTTTTCCCTGCCTTGATGAATGATGTGTCCTGATACATGACACTCAACCAACACTATGGGCCAATACCTGCTCTTTTTTTCATTCATTCAACCTTTATTTAAACAGATAAATCACATTGAGCCTAAAAGATTCATTTACAAGTGAGACCTGTTTGGACAGACAAAAATAAAAGTGGTAAAATGGACACATGTAGGAGTTGGAGGCGAAAAAATTCCTATCAGACTTTTGATAGTGAACTAGCATGAACAACCCAAAATAAATAAGTTTTTAAGAGTTTTTAATGCAAGTTATGACTAGAAAACTCATTCTGTTAATTAGTTATAGGAAAAATCTTTGTACTGAAAGCTGTTCTGTTTATATTAGTTCAGAAAAAAATTAATAAACTGTATGTAGCATTCATATGTTGATCAGCCAAACTGATAACTTTATGGTTCACAAAAACAAACTATAAAAAAAATCATAAAACTAGAACAAGCGCGAGTAAGTGTGTTTTGGCATTAAAGTTAATGCTCAATAATCCAGGTTAAAAATACAACAAAGTTCAGTCAGGTCATCTGGACGTTTTTTTGTTGTTGTTGTTTTTTTTGGAGACGTGTCGTCCTTCATCCAAAGGAATTCATCAGTCCGAGGAGCCCCAACAAACTCAGTCCCACAAGCAGCACACTCACATTGTGGACTAGGGCTGCACAATAATTAGATATATATCACAATATACTTTTATTCAATAACGGTGATATGAGCTTTAAGCACATTTTCGATATTTCAACCTGATTACAGTGTTTCACTGACGCAATTCTTTTTCTGTTCGGGTTGAAACCGAAGCGAACAGAAAAAGGTGCGTAAGTGCGTGGTGACGTAGCTGTTACGCAGAGCTCGAGTCCAGAAGGCGTTAGCGGTAGCAGGCTAGGCTAAGCTAATCTCCCACGCCCGTTAAGTTTTCACTTCAAAATGAGTGCCCATGACTGTCAGAACGTGACTGAACAAGCTTTCAAAAGCAAAGAGAAAGCAAATGACATAACTGATAAAAGAAGAAAGACTAATTTGGTGGTGTGGAAGTGGTTCAGCTTTCTAAAATCCAATAAACTGCAGGTTTCAGTCAGTGTGCTGCAAGATGTGACGGAGAGTCGTTCCAACTAGCGGTGGGAACACATCTAACTTGTTCCACTCGATAGAATCTGCTGAGAGTCAGAAGAGGAAGCACAATAAAAGTTTGAGCCAACGTGTCCCTGAAACAACCCCCCCAGCTGTATCAAAAGAGAAACCCATGCAGCAAATGCAGACGTTTGCTGCATGGGTTAGGTTACGTTGTTTAAAGTTAAAACTATTAATATTGACAAAGTTGAGAGGTTGATGTTTATTTGACGGTGATTTCAAAAAAAATTTTGAAAGCTAAATACAAATAAAAGGTGAACATTAATTTATTTGTACGGTTTGTGCAGTTTATCTGAGGATTTTACATTTTTTTATATCAATATCAAATTATATCGTTATGACCGAAATTAAGAAATATATTGTGATAAAAGTTTTGGTCATATCGTCCAGCCCTACTGTGAACCAACCAGTTTGCTGGTGATAAGATGGTTTCTGGGCCCCACCCTCTCCCCCGTTGGCTCCTCTGAGGCAGCCATAGCCAAAGTGGTTCAAAACATCAAAGTGATGAATCAGACTGATGAAGTCCTTTGGATGAAGGACGAAACGTCCCCCCCACCCCCCCAAAAAAGGAGAAAAAAGAAACCGTCCAGATGACCTGACTGAATTTGTTGGATTTTCCATGTGGATTATTGAACAGGAACTTTGATCTTTTGAACCATTGTGGCTATGGCTGCCTCAGAGGAGTCGACAGGGGAGAGGGCAGGCCCCAGAAACCATCTTATCACCAGCAAACTGGTTGGTCCACCATGTGAGTGTGCTGCTTGTGGGACTGAGTTTGTTGGGGCTCCTTGGACTGATGAAGTCCCTTGGATGACGGGCGAAACGTCTAAAAATAACAAATAAAAAAATGTCGTCTAGATGGTCCAGACTGAACTTTTGTTGTGTTTTGGCATGTTTGCTTGGTTTCATTAGGTGTACCGGTAATTAAAGTTGCCTTGTTTATTTTCAAGACCTTGTTAAAAAAAACGATTTATTTATTTTGTTTTCATAAATGAAATCTTAAAACTGAAAGGTTGGACATGACTCTCAGCCATTATCAGACCAAATAATAATACCACACCATAATTTCACTGTATTTCGGTACAATGATAATAAAGCTTATTCTGATTCTGAAAATCTATCACAATATCTGTAAAATCGATGAAGTTCTAGCTATTTTTTGTTAGCTAAGGTCAATCAGACGCGGTAGCCATCTTTGATCGGGGCGACTGAAATTGTATCAGTTGTACGTGTTCCTTCAATCATTACTTTTTGAGAGTTGTATATAAATCTGTGCACTGATTCATGAGATATTTTACTAAAAGTTACAGTAAAATAAACATACAGAGACACGAGCAAAAACATTATTGCTCCGCCTTCGCCTTTGGTGAAGAGTGATAATGATTTTCCAGTCATTTCTATACACTGTCCCATGGAGGTCAGTGAAGGCATGTGTGTTGTTTGGAGGAGGTGGATGGGTGGGTGGGGTGAGACGGAGGCCAGGCCAGTTAAGCCCCAGCGGTGGCGGGTGCTAGAGTCGTGAGGCGCCACACGAGCTCAGTGGAAAAAGGCCGCAGGGAGCAGGTGTGCATGTTAATGAGCAGACAGCAGCTGCTGCCCCGACCAGTCAGCTCACCACCATCCTCACCCCCTCCTCCTTCTGCCTTCCCCCCATGTCCCATAACACCGCCACTCTGCCTCCTTCCTCCATCCATCCCATCCTACTGCTGGTCTCAGAGCAAGGAGACAGGGAGACTTCACACTGCAAAAAAACATCCTCTAAACAGTCAGGAATTTGTTTTACACTTTACTTTTCCAAATAAAATGAATCCGATTTGTCTGTAAAAGAAAATTCTGTAAAGAATCAGACGAGGAACATGTTTTTCTAATGTTTTCAGGCTTAAATCACACTGATTGGATATTTTTCAGAGTTGGTGTTTGAATGGCCACCCTCTTTTTCTGTACAGAAGAAGGAGTAGCGAGACAAGAGGAGAAAGAAGAGGGACGATGAGTGGGCTCATTGTTTCTCCTCCCCATTCAGAGCTGAACACGAGCCAGGCGTATTCAGCTGTTACACCTCTTCTTTCCTCTCATTCCTCCTCCCAGTCTCCCTCCAAAAATCCTTTGAATCTTCCTCCATTCCTGAAGCGAACCACTACTTTTCTCATTGCTGGTTTCACTTCCTCTCCTTAAAGCCAAACTGTCGTTGGCATCCGCTCCTCCTTCTCTGCGCCTCCTTTCCCTCCAAAACCAGCTCACTCAGCTGCTGAACCTCTTTTCAATTGTGAGGCATCACGGTCAGATTTATAAGTCTCCAATGACCACTTTTCCCTCCCCTTAAAACCATCTTCAAAGTTGCTCTAAGTGGATATTCGACTTTTTTTAGTGTCTGTGGCCAAAAGTAAGCAAACGCTTAAAATCCAGAACACACACAAGCAGTGGGACAAAGAAAGGCATCAGAAAGAAAGGAGACAGGAACAGGTTTGGTTGGGTGAAAGGCAGAAAGGGGCAGCTGGTTCAGAGTCTCCTGGCCCCATTCTTAACCTCAGTCGAGGTTCGCTGACAGCCGCGTTTTGATTCCCTACAAAAAAAGAATCTCAGTAGCTTTGAAAGTGGTATCTGCCTTCATAAAACCACCCAGCGTCTCACACCAAGGCCTAGAAGACAAACACATAGAGCCTCTGCACCCTTCCCTCGAATCACATGGACTCTCTATTCAAACAAAGTCCAGCTGAGGTGCTAACAGTAAGTCAACTGTAGCACACGCTGGGCAAAGAATGCTAACAGTTTGCTCTTTAACTTGGCAATACCCTGTCAAATACACACCCGGCATAAAAATAAGCCTTTTACAGGCATTGAATTAACCGCCCCGATAAGGTCTTGAATGTATAAAACAGAGGTGTGTGAGACAAGATATTCAGTGACTCCTTTATGGAGACTTTTCTGTGTTTAAAGCAAACAGAGCGAAGCAGCTGCTTCAACAAGAGAAATCTGCCGTCCTGGAGGGCAGGGTAATCTCAACAGCAGCAGGTAAACTGGGCCGCTGGAAAGGTAAATAAAGAAAGCATGAAAAGAAGGGCACAAATCTGAAGCTGAGCAAATATCAGGTGTTTGGGAGGTATCGTATAACTGCAGTACAGCAGTGGAATTATCTCTGCGGTAAGGCCGATACTGTTATTATCCTTTCTGTCATCCCGGCCCAGTAGCCCTCATTGTTCTCCTCGGCGCTCACTTCTGGCTCGTCTCCTCTTCAAATGCTGCCGCAGTCACCCGTGGCAACCGGTCTGTGGCTCGAGCCGGCAGCAGATGTTGTGGTGACATCTGACCCCGGGCCAGGCATCACTCTGAAGGGGTTTTCCTTACAGTGTGTGACCAACCTGCCATCTGCCACCTTCCTGAGGTCACACACAGATGGAGAGATGTACTATGTGGGCTACACATGCGTGAACTGTACACAAATACAAGCCCAGAGAGGGTACACAGATTCAAGCAGCTGCATGGGGATCACTCTGAATGCTTTTTAAGAAGCTTAGTGAATTAGGATGTCTATTTATTCAATTATATTGCCATGTAAAGCCCTATGAAATACAAAATCTGTGTCTGGCTCCACTCTGTCAACAACATTATGAATATTCATCAGTACCTTTTTTTACAGTCCACACATGACTATACCGTATTTTTTTGCTGTATAAGTCACAATTTTTTTTTTTTGCATAATTTGCATGCCCTGCGACTTGTTTGCCGAAGCAACGTATTTATGGATTTTTTTCCCCATATTTATAAACCAATTTTTGGCTGAGATATGACCAGTTTCATTCATTCTGACTGAAAATATTAAATACTACCCAACATTTTTCAGTCAGGTCAACAGTCCAGACCTGACTGAAAAATGTTGGATTGTATACCTGGATTATTGAGCTTGAACTTTGTTGTATTGAACACTACCATTTTCAGCCACTAGATGGCAATTGGGTTGTATGGCATGCCTTTGTAACATGTAATAGGTAAAAGTGGTTATTAATGACACAATCGGCTTGCCACAGACTGCCGCCGTCATCTGCCTGGAGTAAACATCAAATTAGCTTCATTTTGCTGCGCCGCCCCGGTGAAATGAAGCTAATTTGACCAATGAAGTGCATTTATTAAGTAAAAGTTCAACTGACACACCTTTACTATAAAGTCGAGCAAACAAATAATAGTTTTTAAGGGGTTATCTTGTGGGCAGCACAGTGGAGCAACTGGTAGAGCTGCTGCCTCTCAGTGAGCAGGTCCCTGGTTCAAATCCCGGTCCGGGGGCCTTTCTGGGTGGAGTTTGCATGTTCTCTCCGTGCATGCGTGGGTTTTCTCCGGGTACTCCGGTTTCTTCCCACAGACCATTAACATGCATGTTAGGCTGATTGGTAACTCTAAATTGTCCCTAGGTGTGAGTGATAGAGTGAACGGTTTTTTGTCTCGTTTGTCTCTATGTGTCCCCGTGATGGACTGGAGACCCGTCCAGGCTGTACCCCGCCCCTCGCACAGTGATTGCTGGACATGGGCACCGGCGACCCCCGTGACCCAAAATGGAAGAAGCGGGTACAAGATAATGGATGGATGGTTATCTTGTTAAATTTCGAAGAAATGCACAGCGACTCGTCCCTCTGCGCATTCATGTTTCCGCATATCAGCTTTTGAAATGCA
This sequence comes from Nematolebias whitei, assembly GCF_014905685.2. Classification (NCBI taxonomy): domain Eukaryota; kingdom Metazoa; phylum Chordata; class Actinopteri; order Cyprinodontiformes; family Rivulidae; genus Nematolebias; species Nematolebias whitei. Next base: position 9,118,177 of record NC_056505.1, read on the forward strand.
GCTGATTTGACTGTCAAAACAAGAAAAAGTTAGAATGAGACGCACCTTTACTATAATTTTGAGCACACAAATAATTGTTTTTAAGTGTTAATCTTGTTAAATTCTTGTTAAAGTCCTCCCATGCACGCTCCCACGGTCGCCATTTGGCAGCCAATAAATTTTTGGCACAACACCGGCCCACATTTCCAGGTTTGGCCTACATCTCCGGGTTGTCAGCGGTGACGCGTATAAGGCGAAGTGACATATTTATGGATTTTTACACTTTTTTAGACATATTTGGACTGATGCGACTTATAGGGCGGTGCGACGTTTACGACAGAAAATACAGTACTTATGCAACAAGGCAACAAATGTAAAACCTTTACTTACAAAAGGTTATGACGGTGTCTTTACTACTTAAAAGGTCATTTCAAGAGGTGATTTTAACATTTTCCCATTAAGTTTTAGCATGCCATTTCAAAGTGGGTTATGGAATGCATTTGTTTTTGTGTGAGTCTCAAAAAGACCTGCATAATTATGTAATTTATTCCAAAGGAATGTGGCAAAAAATGGTTTTACTACAATAGGAGTTTAGTTTCTTTGTGATAAAACCATAAAAATAAAATGTCAGTGGTTTGTTGTAGTTTTTCTTTTAATTACATTGTACTGGTTGTGTGCATTTTAAATGTCAAATAGGTTTTGTGGCATTTCACAAAAAATATTTAGCAAAAAAGAAGCAAATAAGCTTTTTGTTGATCCAGAAACACTGCAAAAATTAAAACTGTCACAAAATACGGACGCACCAATGGTCTGATACTTTATTTGTGTACTTGCACTCCTAAAAGCACCATCGTACTTGTACAGGAGGATTGTAGGGGGGTTTCTTTTTGTTTTGTTTTTGAGTCTGCTGTCTTTATCCAAATTCATTACTTACTTACTTGGTGGTGATCATGCAACATAAAGTTGTTTGTTAAATGCCATTAAATATCATCAAAAGACGAAGTTGTATGGAGATAATCTGTAGTGAACCAATGGCATAAATTATGTTAAGCAAAGCTGTCAAGAAAATAGGGACAAAATCTTGCACACAAGCAATTTCTGATCATTGTCGTACTGTTCTAAAACACACACACACACACACACACACACAATGCCAAGTTCAACGAGTTTGCTAACAGCAGCAACAGCTACAGTCTCCTATTGAGAAGAGAGTGGAGCGAACATGAATTTGAGCACAAAGCTCCATTTAAGGAGGTAACCCTAAAAGTAAGCTCTTATTTTCAAACCCATTTTCAAGGTAATCGTAAGAGTTTAAATGGGACACACTAGTACTTGCATAAATGTATTTGGTTTGAAAAACAAGTGGCATCCATGCATCCCTACCACTAAACTATGTGAATACTAAATATTAAAAGAATATATTATAAAAATACTGAGCCATAAGAGAAAAACAAAAGCAAGAGATTGAAGCAGGACATCTCTAAATAGAGATGTGATTTAAGATTGATCCCTAGGTAAGAAGCATATAAAATAATAAATGAGAAAATCTAAAATCACAAGACAGGGAAAGTTCATTGATGAATGAATATGGTTGTAGAGAAGAAAACTGGCTGGAAATACAACATTAACAAGAACGGACCTAACCAGACAAATTAAAAATGATGTTTTTCTTATACACATTTTAAACATTCTCCACAATGACAACTCTACAAATTGCTTTATTGTTTACCTTTGTTGTGTCTCACGTGACCGTGTTTCTACCTCTGACAGATTATCTAACAGTAGTCTCTTTTCATGCGATTTCAGCCAGAAGTCAACTACTAGGTTAGTGGAGCATGTGTGGACCCCCGACTTCCCCTCTACTCGTCCTTCCTGTCTCCACATCGCCACTACTTCTCATTTCTTGGATGTTTGCTTCTTTGCCTCAGCTAAGTCCTTTTTTGTCTCGTCTGATCTGTTTTAAAAGCTTTGCCCAAAGGGAGAGGGGGCCTCCCTTTCCTCTCTTCCTCGTTCTTTCTTACCCTCTCTTGTGCTTTCCCAGCAGCGTGTTTAGTGACTAACCACAGTGTCAAGTCTAACACCAGTACAGGAGAAAACCCACACTAAAATGCACATTCAAAATTAGCTTCTACCACACAATTTGAATTTAACGAAGAACAAAAACAGAATTCAGTGGACTATTTGGCACAAAAAACAGATTTGTTATTTGTTGTGGTGTTGAAGCCAAAGTTACCACAACTTGCTGGAAAAATTACAAGGAGGAGACTCTCCAAGCTCTTGCCCTCTCCTTATGTTCATCACTCGTTTCCTTCCTCTGTAATCGTACAGGAGAGCTGAGCTGACCGGCTCACATCTGGCAGACTTCATTAGAGACCCTGTGAATTTGGAAGCGTTACGGACACAGCCCATGGGAAAGAACGAGCTCCCCCAGAGACCAAACACTTAGTGTGTGAGTGATTGTTCCTTGAGAGTCAGAGCAGCTCTAATGACTTCTGCCACGGCCTGCTTTATGAGGCTGGGAACCACTTAAAGGCTTTCCGGGTGTCTGAAGGTGTAGCTGACACTGGACCCTCAGGTTGTTAGTGAATGTTTCAACTTTGAGCCAGAACATAAAACGTCCCATCATTACATCCTATGAGCAACAATGACTCTTTATACATCTATAGCAACATACCAACATATGCATTATTTATGAGTTTAATGCTCAATGTGTGTACAGTCACTCACTGACTATATTTAGAAACCATCCATTTTCTTTACCTGGTTTTATAGGCAAGGTTGTGAAGGAGGCTGGCGTCTATCTCCAGTGGTCACTGTGTGAGAGGAGGGGTACCTCCTGTACAGGTTGCAAGTTCATCACACGATCACATAGAGATTGGTATATTTTTGGTATGTCCAAACATTTTAACATAATTTCACATCTGATAATGAGACGTATTTAATGACCAGCATTGTCCCCAATAATTTCCATTGTCTGACATCAAATTAGCTGCAGTGTAACTTCTGCTATGACCTACACACTAACTTATGGTTTCAATGTGGTTTTTATGTCCGTATGCACAAATGTACCGGATCGACTGCACCCTGGTGTTCAACTGTGAGTCTAGTTTTTCATGCAAATATAATATTTGGTGATTATGTGCAGGTTTGTCAGATATCTATTTGAGAGGAGAGGTTTAGATGATTTCTTAGTCAGAATTTGATGCCATTTGTGTCTCCGTGTTTTTTCTGAATGACGAATTGTGCAAATGTAGATAACAGCAGATCTCAAATAGAGACTCCTCAAAACAATTATCTTTATTTTACTTCTGTTCTACTGTTCAAGTAAAAGTTTTGTCTTGCAGCATGTGGTCTCAAATATTACTTAGACAGAAAATATCTACACTGTAATTTATGTAAATATTTGTCATGAAAGTGTGGCATTCTATACAAAAAAAAAAAACTTCCAATATTGGTGGAGTAATATTTATGCACACTGTTATCATTACAGTTAAAAAAAAAATCAAGGACACAAGTTGTGATGGGAAGACTGAAAACATGGAAACAGCATCAGTGATGGAATAGAATGACCTCAGCTATAACCACATTACACAAGGACACATCATTAAATTAGATTTTCCCTGGCATTACACAGTGATGCTTGCCATGACTTAACTTTATTACTTTAAATGGCCAAAAGTTGATTTGTGCCCAGTTGAAAAAAAAGAATACTAGTGCAAGAAGTTTTTTTTTTGGATAGTCTTAATGTACTTTAACTTTTTTTGCCTCCACCTAAATTAAAAATCTGACCAGTCCTTGACAGTTCTGACCTAAACAATGCTCCATTAATCATCACTGACAACTAATGGAGCTTTTAACCCTAAAGGAAATTGTCATGCTTCCCTTGTGACTAACAGACACTTTGATTGATATCAGCCCATACAATCTGCAATGTTGCTTAACTTTACAAAATATTGTTTAACTACAAAGACATCCACCCCCTTTTGCTAAATATCCTATGAGTGACTTGTTTCCGGCAGTACAAGTGACTGAAAACTAAAAAGCACACCTGGTAGACAAAGTTGATCTGTTTTTGTGTGAAGCTGAATGGGCAAAAACCACAAGTAATCACGGGTACAACAGAGCGTGCTGCTCACTGGATGAGTGCATGACCTTCATAATTATTATGCTACAATCCACAGACAGGTGGTCGGGTTGGAAGAATATAAAAGAAAAAAGGAAGTGTAGCTTGGAGGACGCATTTATTTCACACACACACAAACTTATGCCGACTGTCACTGACTGCGATCAAAGTTCATGTGATTTGTCTTGGCATGTGCCAAACAGGGAGGCTCAAATGTCCCTGAAGTTCCCCACCACCAAGTCCCTTCTTTCAGCCAGAACTCTCATCTCAACAGGCGGACCTTTGCCAAAGGGAACCTAACACTGGAGGCAGCGGCCATATAAAAGCGCTGCACTATGTGCTTCTCGTTGTGTGATGATATGATCAGATACGGCACCTTTTCTTCCCTTGGGCTACTCCGAAGCTGCTTCCTGACTCTGAATAGAAGTGCATAGAAGAGGTGGGGGGGGGGGGGGTGAAGAGCATGAGTGGGAGTTAAGATAGACTCATCTGACTGCAGCAAACAGAGGTGCCATTGAAGAATGCCCAGAACCACAGAGACAAGGACTCACTTTCATTCAGGTGGATGTATACTGTAGCAAGGACACATACCAGTGAGGAATTAATGGCTTTGATTGTTATCTGATGTGTTGTTTGTTCAAACTTAAGAAAATATATAGCTAATTCTAAGTGTGGGATTTAGATTCTCTTTTTTTTATTTCATAAATACGTGCTGTTCAACTTGAACTTGAAGCCAAAAACTCTTTAAAATAAACAGACTGGGCTGAATACCAGTTCAAACTATAGACGTTTCAACCATGCTGGTCAGCAATTAATCTGAAAAAACATTTAAAAAGGGTTCCCAGTTCTGAAAAACCTGAACAGGAATTGACCATCTATTATGGGGGCTGTGTTTTTCTATTTGCATCACTTAGTGCTTTTGGTTCATGCCAGTCTGAAGGATTATTACAAGATTATGTTAGCAAAAGTAGTTAGCACACACAACTATTTAAAGAAATCAATCAATGATGATGACTTAAAGCTGAAAAAGTTATACCACAGCAAGTCAGAAAACCTTACTGCTTCAAATCCTGGTTTTTGTATGTTGGATTTTGTTAATGGCCAGGATAACGTAAGACAGCAAAAACTTAACTTCACAAAATGTCATAGAACTTACTATATTTTTTTGTTGTTGTTGCTAAAAGTAACTCATTCAGGTCATTACCAAGCTGCATGTTTCCATCCCTCATCTACAGAGCAAACATAAACCCCAAAAGCACCTCTGCACATCACTCTGCTATCATCTGACTGTCAAATGAGGTATGTGATCTCTCAGCAGCATCCTTCCTCACCTAACATCAAGCCAGCCTGACATCTCTCATCTCTCCGAGCAGAAACAAGCTCTGCACTGAACTGCTTCGATTCCAGTCATCCTTTGTGCCACTGGAATCTGCGAGATATTTTCCCTAATCTGGACTGACTCAGCTCTATCCCTGTCTTAGTACTTTAAAAGGCTATTACAAGCGTTCTGGTGAGAAATGTCAGACAGGATGTACATGAGAAGCAAATAATATTTACAGTATGTCAATTAAACATCATTGGTGGACTTTGAACATTCAACATGTTTACTCATCTTTTGCAAAACTCTGTGATGAAGAGAGGCCCAGAAAAACTAAACTCTCCTCAAGTTTTCACTCATGTCATCTCATCACTCTTTTTAGATCTTGAAACTGCAAAGTGCAATGTTTTAGCAGACTTACTCTGGAAAACAGTGATCAGTGAAAGTGTATGTATACAAGAAAAAATAATAATAATAAAGTGAAATGACCCAGTATCCAAACTTTGTCAATCTGCTCAATCTTTAACATCTGAACTTTTCCCTGAACTGCTGATGCCACGGCAGGAGCGAACACAATAAGGGAGGAACAAACAACACACTGAGCCTTCTGTGCCCGCGCAAACCTTTTCAAAACTGCTACGATGCCCATCTCTGTGTATAATTGGAGATGTCTGAGGAGTAGAACAGCGTAAGGGGCACAATGATGGCTTTGTGGCCCAATAAGGAGGCGGGGTGAATGTGTGAGTGAGAGAGGGGTGAATACATGACCGGGCCAAATTAAGATGTGGCGGGGGGCCAAGATGACTGCCCACTTATTGCTGTCCTGAAGCTTTGACCTGACCAGCAGCCATCAACAGTAGACTGCCGCTGCTTGTACTAGTGTGGACATACAGCCATGAAAATAACAATATTTTAAAAATAAAAATCTGGAACAGAGAATATATATTAAAAAAAGGTGTAAAAACCTGTTTGTTTAAAAAAAAAAAACATCTAGTCTCAGCCATCTGTCCCAAGCAATCAGTGAGCAATGAGGGCCATTGAGGAGGGGACAAAATCCCAAGAGATAGGAGGGGGGAGTGGTAGGAGGACGGGGTTTGAGGGTCTCTCTGGGAAGCCTCACCCAGATTAGTCACACAGAATTAATCGCAGCGCAGAACAATGGTCGCCAAGCTTCTGGCGAACCCAGCTGTCGCTCCACGAAAGAAAAGAAAAACAAGATTTAGGACTGCAAGAGTTTAGACCAGACAGAGAGAGCAAAATGTGGTGGCTGTAAAACTTAAACACAATATTTCACAGCGACCCCTGTCCTCATCAGGGTCCACTCATTTCTCTCTCTGTCACCATTTGCCTACCAGAAATAGCAGTGGTGTGAGCACTCACCACCTCAGAGCCTTCACATGTCAACCCAAAAATCTCAGAGCCATTTCAGATGCCACAGTCCCAAATTCCAGCTGTTCTGTGCCGGTATTCAGCATAAGTTTTAGGCGAAGAAGACAAATGCAGATGTTAAAACTTACTTGCATTCTCCATTGCCATCTGGAGTGGCTTCACACCTCCCCTGGTTCAAACATGACTCTGTGGGCATGGAGCATCTTAGACCTGCAAGAGTAAAGTTTAAATACATGTGTACTTTGCGGAAACTCTTTAAAAGTTGGTTCGTTTGTGTTATAGAAATATATTTTTAGACATTTAGAGAGATGACACAAGCCTTACCCCACAATAATGATCAACACAACATAATCTACCTGTGACTCTTGCCACCTTAAAGTGTAGTTTTTGTGGACTGTGGTTTGGAAGTAGCATGCAGAAGTATGAGCATTTGAAAAGTAACACAGCTTTGCGACTACATTAAAAAAACTGCAGAAACCTGCCTTTACACATTAGTGAGACAAGGCTTTGTGTGTGTGCTGCAACAGCTGCCTGAGCAAAGAAAAGTGCACAAATTGATCCAAGAGGGTGGAGGGCTTAAAGAGAAAGTTTATGATGATGGAAACAAGTGCAAAAGCTCAAAAAAGTCAATTGAACGAAAGCAAATGTGCAATAAATATGAGAAATATGTTCAAGCTGGGTAAAGTTGACATAAAAGTTAACAAAACATGTTTAAATCTGCTTAAAAAAAATTTTTTGGGGGGGTAAGCCCACGTCACTCACCTCGTGTTATTCCTATCAGCGACAACAGGAAAGTTATTTTCACAAACAAAATATGCATCCCTCCTGGTTTAAAAAGATTGTACAAATCCACGTGGGTTTTCTCATATATCCGATATAAAGTCTTCCTCGTCAAGAAGTAAAAAAAATAAAAATAATAAATATCCCAAAAGTTTCAGTTCATCCTTGAGGAGATCCACGGAGAGTGAAAAAGCGGAGACTCAGCATGAGATGTTGACACTTCAGGTCCCGAGCTGGAAATGATTCGAGAGGGACCAAAGTCTCCATCCGCTGCGGAGGGGCGTTATTCTTCCAGCGACACACCAACAATCACAGAGTTGTTCCCCAGACAGGCGCAAGCTGTGCGACTTGATGAAGAGATAGCGGGGAGTTTGTTTTTCGAGCTCCCCAGCGGTTTTCCCACGTAGTAAACGGGTAATTAGCTAACACCGCCGGCTCGTCAGCCCCGCACGAGCTGAAGTCTGTTAGCGCCATCAAGATGCTAAATGAAACAAAAAGTCAACAATTAACACTTTATTATCTATTGAAGTCCTGAAAACATTGTGTTAAATACTTCAATGTTTTTTTTACTTGCTGTGTAAGTTAAGTTACTAACCTCAACTTTTAAAGTAGTTTATAAATGTAATGTTATCGCAGTCAACACGCTAATTAGCATCGTGATGACTTAAGCTAGCAGTAGAGCCAATTTCTGCCCACTTTGTTTAGCACACCTGCAATGTATTTATTTTTTATTACTTTAACTTTTAACATTATACAAAGGTATATACAAAAAAAACGATATGCAATTTCAAAGTTTTAAAAATAAACTAAACGGCTAAACTCTCAAATGGATTGAAGGCATCAGGTACGGAAGCCAAGAGAGGACAAAATTAGTCATTTGTTTTCATGACGGTTTCGCGCTATCTTATTTATTATGTTTTCTAGCAATAATGACTTATAATGTTATATTAAGATAACACTCGTTTTTGAGATAGCCAACTTTGTTATCACAAAATAATGACTTATCTATCTTGTTTGATTTTTTTTCTCGCTTCAAGGTAAAGCAAAATATTTTGATAAAACAAGTATTTCCTTTTTATATTTATTTTACCTCCATGTAATCTGTGGTGACAATGCCAGTCATTGAATTTGCCCCACTGTCAGATGTTGACTTTATTTATCAATTTATTTCAAGACAGTTTGTGTAGTTTTCAAAGACATTTCTAACGCAAAGAAAA
>NC_056505.1:9131982-9154723 GCF_014905685.2 Nematolebias whitei
ATATATATATGGGTATATACATACATATACATTATATATATTACAGTAGTCCCTCGTTTATTGTGGAGATCCATACGCTGAAGTCCCACGATAAGTGAAAAACTGCAAAGTAGGAATAGTGGTACCGTTATTTCTGACGTATAAGTTGCAGTTTTTTGCATAGATTTGTCAGTCCTGTGACTTATATATATTTTTCCATATTCATAATGTAATTTTTGACTGACGTTTTAAATTTCAAAGAACTGCAACAACGACACGTCCCATGCCCGCTCATTTCACTCAGCTGGTGCATGTGGAGGAACACTGGAGAGCTTGCAGCTCCAGCCACGTTGGATGTGACTTATACTTAGGAGCGACTTATACTCCGAAAAATACGGCGCAAGTAGTAAGTAGTAGTTTATATATATATATATATAAATTTATATTTATGTATATATATTTATATATATTCTGTATATTAAGTATATGTTTTACACCTTTCCCACACTCTTGCAAAATTCTATACAATGTTTCTAAACTCTAAACGCCCTAAAAGAGAACAGAATGTCACGATTTCAGCTCCCTGCAGCTTCGAATGTTATCAGTCCATTAAATGTCCGTTATTAGTTGTCATCATCCCCATATGTAGCAGTCAAACTGTCCCACCTACCTCCTAATAGGTTTAAAGGTACGTTATTAGCGTTATTATTGCTGATAATAGGCAGTGTCGTACGGGGGCAAACCAGGAAGTGTCTTTTTTGTTTTTTTCCAGCTCATGTAACCCTTTTCCTAAACGTAAGCTTACACCTGACCCAGAGGACCAACCTTAAACCCCCCTTACCCTTGTGCCTAAACCTAAGACCGTAAACCTAACCGCCAGACCCTTTACTCTAAACCTAACCACATGAAGCTATTATGAGCGCTAACAAAGCTAAAAATAGAGCCTATTATCATCGCTAACAACGTAGCTTTAAACCCGCTAAGAGGTACAGGAGGGGCAGTCTGACTGCTACATATGGAGATGATAACAACTAATAACGGCCATTTAATGGCTGATAACATCCGAAGCGGGTGTCCCTGCCTCCTCTGCTCTTTGCCACCTTCAAGCGCTCTTGGCCACGCCCACTTCACCACTCTGCATGGTGAACAGTTGATCAGCTGCAGCGGGACGTTTATCCTGCAATAAGGGCTGCACAAAGGTGCAGGAGGTGCTACATAATTTAAAATAATTTATTTTAAATACAAATTCCATGCCAATCCTGTGTCTCATCCATCACTCAGCCAATTGTGTGTCATGTCCAATCTTTTTTTTTTGAAAAACCGCGATAGAGCGAGTCCACGATAAATAAACTGTGAAGTAGCGAGGTACTACTGTACTTGTTTTTTCCTGGTATAGCTGTTTAATTATTATTTTTGCCGTCGTTTTTTAAAAAAAGTTAAAAAATTACATGGAATCTGATCATAATTATCGTAAATAAATGCATAACACACGCCGCCTTTCTTGCCAGAGTTTTAGACTAAAATTGTTTTATGAGAAGAGACAGACTTGTTGCTGAAAATGTCATTTTGCTTTCATGGAACATTGTGAGAGCTTGACTCATGTGGTAGTGCTCAGAGAATGTATTCCAGATGACTCTCAGCTACTACCACACCAAGTTTTATCTCAGTGTCTCTGAGTTCTATCCATTTTTATATAAGCTGATGTTGATTAGTTGCAGTAACCTTCTTAATTTGGGGTGACGCCCAAACTAAAAACTGAATCAACTGTACATGTGTGTCCAAAAATATTTATATATCCTGTTGTTCATGAGATATTTTGCCAGTGGCACAGACAAACACACACCAGCATAAACAAAACATTGTTGCCCTTCTGTCTTGGGAGGCGGGCAAAAAAATTATTCTCCTAAAGCTCATAAATTAACGGAATCTCAGACTCATCCATATAAATGGCTCGCATGGCTCTTTTTAAGTGCTTTAATGTATTTTAATAGAAGGATTCATGGTTTGTGTGGACTATTTAACTCCTGACAGCTGCTGGTGACATAATCTAAACTGCCTGGACACACCAATGTTCTCTTGATGCCAAGAAGAGAATAAAATGTTAATACTTCTTTGCATAAAAGCTCCTCTGTTTGAGCGGAGTGTGGGTGGCCGCCCTGCAGTCTGCAGCGGCAGATGGGGTGCGTAAAAGAACGAGTCTGGACATGTTCATGTATCTGACAACTCTGGATTAAGTCAGTTAGACTCATAACTGTACAACTATTGGGATATAGCTGGAGGGGGAACTGTAATTACTTGACTACATGAATAAATGTCACCGTATTGGAGATGATTTGTGGAGCACGTGTTTTAAAAGTATTGGCTTTTTGTAAAACTGTTACCACTGACAACGGAAAAGACAGGAACAGATGTTTGATTGATGCAGTTGTGACACCTGCTCTGATCCTCTGATCAACAGTCCTGCATCTTCTGTTCAGGTCAGAGTGCTCATTTCTTTGCTTCAGCTGTTTCATCTTCCTTTTTTTTTTAATTCTGCTCTCTTATACATTTATACATTTCTTAGAAAACATTGGACTTTTTAGTGAGGATAGGGAGCACGTGGAAGAGAATCCAGAGAGGTGGAAGTTTGCTCGAGTGACAGAATGAATCCATGTGTGTGAATGAGAGGGAAACATGTGTCAAGAGAGTGAAAAGCTGCTTTTTTAGAATTTACGACAATTCATTTTAGGCAGCGCAGCTTCTCCACAATAAATAATGATTAATTTTAGGTGGTGTGGCTTCACATTGGATGTGAATCATTTTAGGTGGTGCAGCTTTTCTACAGCTCATAATATTTGCTTCTAGGCTGTGCAACTTTTGTTGAAATTACAATAATCCAGTTTAGGTGGCGCAGCGTTTCTAGGATTTACCACGGTTCATTTTGGGAAGTGTTTATAAGACCTGAGTTCGATTGCTACGTCTCAGACCGAAGAAGTCTTTTGACAAGACAAAACGTTTCAACAAAAAAAAAATATGTCCAGAGTGCCTGACTCAACATTGTTAGATTACAGTTAATTAATTGATTCTTTTGAGTCTCTTTTAACTTTCACCTTAATCAGTTTTTATTTTTCTAACTTTTATTTCTACAGGAAGTCTCATTGAGTCACAAGGACTCTTTTTCAAGAGGGATCTGTTTGGGAGCAGATGGTGGGGGTTAAGAGCCTTGCTCAAGGGCCCAGAGTGAAACAAATGAGGGTGGAGGCAGGTGGTGGTTGGGGTTTTTGACAAGCAAAAACAGGAACAAGCTCTCAGGGATTGACAGGATGTGCAGCAAAACTGCTGGCATAGCCCTACAGAACCTCACTGACCTACTCAAGGTGAGGTCAGTGAACAAGACCAGACTGATTCTGGCAGATCCTGATCATCCACTCCATGGTGAGTTCAGGTTGCTTCCATCTGCATGCAGGTATCTGCTGCCCTGATGTAGGATGAACAGACAAAAATCCCTGTAGCGATCAGGATTTTCAACTAACATTGAGGATTTCTGTACCATTTTATTAATATCTTACTGTCTTGTAGTACGGATGTTTTGTGTGCCTACTGACTGTGAAACAAATTGCCCCTTGAGGATAATAAAGATTATTGAACTTGAACTTTTCTAGCATTTACAGTAATTCCTACACCTGGATTGCAGTTTCTGTCTGCAGGAAGAAGATGCTAATATGATGAGGGAAGAAGACTAGCATGGTTGTCACTAGGAAAGGGCCATGCTAGTGAATTATTTTTAATAACCTGAGATATGTAGTTCATGTGCATTTTTGCAGATTCAGCAAAATATGTTATGTTTTTAAAGTTTTTTCTCCCCTCAACCATCTGTACTACTTTTATTTTATAATTAAATTTGCAGATCATTTCTCAATTTGACTTTTTTGTCTCAAAACATGGTCATCATAATCGTTTCAGGGTGCATTCTGTAATTTTAGAGAAGAAAAAAGACAAAAAAAGAAATGCCAAATATCCTCATGCAAACATTGGAAATACAAAACAAAGATTGGCAAATTGTTAATCTTGTGGGAAGCTGTAAAAAAAATGAATTAGGGTAAGTTTTCTTTTCCTCCTCGCTCTCATATCATCAGATGGTGAGAGACAAAACAGGCTTCATAAAAGCTTATTCAGCTCTTTTTGTTTTTTAGTCTGAAGTTTCTTTTTTCCCACTGAACAAAGGTTTTGTGTTCAGGGCCACAACTTTAACAAAACCCACCTCACATCCAGGACAGACAGTTCGTATTGTGTCCACGCCATGGCAGAGGGAAGGAAAATGGGCCATTGTATTGCAGTTGTATTATTTCCTTAGTGTTTAAAAGCTGGATTAATGTATCCTGGTGGCGCTGTATTGTTCTTATTAGGGACTGATAATGTCTTTAAAGCTGAAGTGTAGATTGTGTTTCCCAATGTGAGGAAATGCAGACGAGGGGTTCTGGCTCCTGCTTTCCTGCAGTAGCATGGGAAGCTGGGAGTGTAGCAGTAAAATGAAAAAGGGAAGTGTTGTGATAGTTTGAAAATTCTCATATGAAGGATGGATATCTACACGACCGCCTTGACATCAGATTTCTCGACAAATAGTTGTGTTTTCATGCTGTTTTTACCTGTACACATCACTTTATTGGAATTATAAAGAGCGCTGGTCTACATGTTTGATCTGCTGTTAGAATTCAGCTGCAATGGTATTTTTTCTTACATTTTAGCCAGGTAGTGTTTTTGTCTGAGTTTGTGTTGGTGTGCCGATCTGTCACCTCATGAACCACAAACCAAATTTAAAGGAAACTTTCAGAAGGAAACTGTTGGATGCTCAACCTCAACCTCATTCAAGATGGCTGCCACATCCAACTGATCTTAAAAACAAAAATGGCTATAACTCAGTCAAATGTACAGATATTGACAAGACGTTTGATTTATAATTTAAGTTCTAACAGACTGTGCAAGACCTTTGTTTAAAATGGTACCATTTAGAGACAACGTTATCTGTTAGCAAAATATCTCAGGAACCATTGGATGATGGATGCACCTGTATAACTGATTAACCTTTGAAGCCAATCCAACTCAAGATGGCCTCTACACCCAACTGATCTTGACAATCATTTTAAACAATGTGCTTAAACTTAATGTAGTTTTAGCTCAGAATTATTCACAACACTTACTTCAAATGTGACTTATTGAACAAAATCTTACTTAAAATTTTGCTAACTTTTTGTCTGTTAGCAAAATATCTCAAGAACCACTCTACAGATTTAATGAAACTTTCAGAAAGTAATTACTGAATATGCATCTACAATTGATTAATTTTTAGAGTCAATCCAATTTAAGATGCCGGCCCCAGCTAAAAGACTTTAGCGAACACAAATAATGGCTTTAACATGTTTGTTACTTTTCAGTTTTTATCGCTGCAAAACCAACTTACTTGAAACATACCATAATTTCTGGACTATTGAGTGCACCTGACCTGAATACAAGCCGTTCCCACTAAATAATAATAAAAAAAAAGTAAATTTTGAACATATATAGATTGTTCTTGTCTATTAGCCTTGGGTGTCCATGTTGTAACTAGGGATGCACCAATCCACATTTTTTACTTCCGATCCGATCCCGATACCTAAAGCAGGTTGGGCACGGCTGGCCGGGGTCGGGCTGCCTGCTACGGGTTCAGCGAGAGCAGCAGACCGCTGAAGCCACGGAGCTCGAATGTCCAACGTAAAACTAACTTTACCGCGGTTTAATGTGGTGCTATGGCTCTGCAGACTTTGCCCGTTGCTGTCTTGCTTTGTGGTGTTTCTAGTGTAAAATACTTCCACACAGCGGACATGTTTAGATGAAAAGTTGGTTAGCTGTTAGCCACAGTGCTACTGCACGTTGTAGCTGGCTACAAACTATGAAATGGATTTCCTGAATGTGAGGCGGGTCTTATTACTCTGGGTTCATGAGACACGCCTCCATTCAAGAAAGCCATTCCATAGTTTGAAGCCAACTTGCATCATGGATCGGAAATCTCTGCAGGTTGGATCGGAAAAATCCGATACGTAAATTATGCTGGTACCGGAGGCCGATACCGATACCAGATCGGCCCCATCCCTAGTTGTAACATGAGATATTTATACAATTTTTTTTAAACTAATAATTAGATATGTACTAGTAACATACACAAATACATACAATAAAAGTTTTTTTCCTGCACAGTGCCTGTAACACGGCTGGTTAAAAATAGCATAACTTACCGGGAAGCCATTGATCGCTATCTTCATCTTCCTCATGCAGAGGATTTTTTTTACACTGCTCCACTGTCAGGATCCACTGGCAGGCTTGAGCAAAACTTGGGTGAGTAGGTGGGGATTCATCTCCCCCCCCATCCCCCCCCATTTCATTGGTCCACTGCAAACTGTTCAGTAATTTAATTGGTCAGATTTTTTTTTACTTTTACTTATACAGGTAGTCTCATTGAGTTGCGAAGATCCCCCCCCCCCCAAGAGATATGTGCCTTGGGCAGCTCTGTGAGAGCCCGGGGGTGATGAGGCTAAATGTGTTGGCGGCTTGAAGCTCGTTAACCCATCCCCAAAACATGTTAAAAATCCATAAATTAGCCGCAGCATTGCATAAGCCACGGTGTTAAAAGCGTGTGAAAAAAGTAACAGCTTATAGGCCGGAAATTACAGTAATTAAATTAAATTAATTTTAACGTAATATTAACTCAGATATAACTTCACTGGCTACAATAAAATAACTTTCCACAACAATTCTTTATGATCCATCAATCTAAGAATCCCACGTTCTCCGAGAATTTTTCCAACACTTCCAGACTGAAATCATAAATTTTACACTGCCCTTAAAAGATAAACCAGCAGTACGGGTAACGTTTAAAATGGTCATTTTTGACAAAGTAAATGTGCAAACTTCTTCCAAAGTTTTCCACCCAATGGGAATATAACCACTCAAAGAATTCAGAACTGCCTCCGCTGGCATTTCACACATTCAACTAACTGCAGCGTTTCTGTTTGCAGCTGCTTCCCAGTATTATGGTGCGTCTGCGACAGCAGCACAATGTGCACAGGCAGACACAGCGCTGCTCTCCGGCCTCGAGTGGGGAGTCGTGGGAGGTCCACAGACCCTGGTTCTCTTTTTGGACACAAAATCACAAACAGGAAGTGACTGCAAACCAGTCTCACAGCGCCACTTCCTCCCTTTGTTTACAACGAGGGGGGTGGTGGAGTAAAGTCCCCAAGTTGCACCAAAGGTTGCTGCTCCTGCTCCAATCTGCTGTGGAAACTTTTTATTTTCGACCCAGATTTTATGTTTTGATGTGAAACGTTTTTCCTCAAGAATGTGAACTAAAGCTGAAACATTTTATTCTCACCGTCAGAGGCAAAGGGGGCGATAAAGTTGTTGTCCCACCGGACAGATTTGAATGAAACTCTCAGAAAGTATAAATTAGATGAACATCTCCACAAACACAAAAGATGATGATAACTCCGTCAGTTTTACGCTACCTTTACACTCTGAAAGCTGAAACTGTGTTATTAACTATTGGAACCAACTCTTTATGTCTGTTAGCAAAATACCTCACAAACCACTGGATAGAATTTAATGAAACTTCCAGAAATTACTTAATGACTGTGCATCTACAAGTGATTAACGTTTGGAGTCAACCCAGTTTGAGCTGCCACAGCTCGAACTCAATGAACTTGAATAAGCTAAAATCTGGTTTGGTAGTAGCTGAAATTCACAAACAACACATGCCAAGCACGTCCTCATGAAATATTGCAACATCACATGAGACTTTGCATGGTGTTAAAGTAATTTATTTTAAAACTTAGGCATGAAAGCATGAAAGTCTTTGAATAAATGATAAGTTTTGGATTTTTTTTGTGTGGATTTAGATGATAAAAGTCATCAACCTTCTGTCCTGCATGACCACAAAGATGCTTATCTTAAAGATCAGGTTGTTGGTTTAGTCTCTAGTAGCTGCAGACACATAGGATATAAAATGTAGTTTACGGCCCCATAGACTTACTTGCAGATTTATTTCTGCAAGAAAATCATTTTTCTTGTGCACCAACCTCCAATCCACCATTTCCAGACAGGAAACAGCGTGTGTTTATTTAAATATTTAATAATTACTGCAGAGAGCTCTGCAAACCACCCAGTTTGAACTTTAAGTTCTCATATGAAAACATCCTGCTGTTTGCTTCTCGTTAAGTCTCAGCCGTGATGCAAAAACCTATTTCGGGAAGAGTGAATGGAAAAGTAATATCAGCAGCTGTGTTTTCAGGATAAAAAGACTTCCCGAGGGGATTAAGTGTTACTTAAAATGTTCGTTTCCCAACACTAGCGCAGCCCAAAAAAACAAACAAACAAAAAAAAAAATCTGAGGGAGTTTGGGAAGTTTGTGGCCTTTCCGTTATGTGGCTTATCCCATGGGAGCATAATCCCACTTTGCTTCCCCCGTCTTTCATATTCAGTTTCTCATTTCACTGATTTTCTATTTTGCTTTTTCTGCCACCTTGATTCCTTTCCCCTGCCTTAATATTTTTTGTTTGATCTAATCTGTTTTTCTATTCATATTCAGCTTTTCCTTTTGGAATTTGATTTCTCCACATCCACGTGTCAAAGATCCAGGCCTGCTTTGTTCCCAAAGGAGACTTTAAAAAAAAAGCTTAAATAACTTTGTTTTTCCTCAACCCAAACAAATTAAAATGAAAACATGCAAATGTATTTATGATAATCGCTCTATTTGAAGCTAAACATTTTCTTAAAATGAGCTTTGGCACAACTATAAAAAGAGGAGAAACAGCGCACAAAACTTTGCGGTTATTTGCTAAATAAGAGCCAAAACGTGGAACCATAAAGGCACATTTAGTGATGCTAAAATCGACACAGTGATGTAACCAAACTGCACCGTGTTCTCCAGAACTGAATCACTTCCTGCGGTTTAAGAACCACCACCTAATTTAGGTGAGTCACTTTCCCAGTCAAAGTCCAGTTTACTCAGGTTTTGGCACTTCTTTTAATTTGGTTGCCGAGCCCAGAACCCTTGCCCTGGACACATTTTGAGACATTAAGCAGACAAAGGAAATAAAGCCAACAGAGGTAAAAGTACAACTTGCCTTCTCTGTTTGGCTCTTTGTACTAACCCTGGGGAAAAGAGACGTTTTGCCTTCTAGATTTATAGAGAAGGAAAATTAGTGGTGATGGGTAAAAATGACGGCAGGGTACACCGTGAACAAGTCTCCAGTCCGTTACAGGATGACATAAAGACAAGGGACAAACAACCATTCGTATTTTCATCTACGCCTACAATCCAGAGTTATCTGGAGAAAGCCCATCCATGCATGGGAAGAACATGCAAACTCCACACAGAAGTGCCTGGAAGCAAATATTTGACCCTTTTATTGCTGTGAGGCAAAAACTAAAACCATTACACTGCCACGCCATCCTGAGCTATAGCCATTTTTAGAATTGTGTTGACTCCAACAGTTAACAGCTGTACATCCAACAATTGCATCATGTTAATAAAGTTATTAAGTATCATTAAGATGATTCTTTGCACAAAAACTCAAAAATGTTCTTTCAAAATCTTAGTGTTCTTTTTCTTTTTCTTCTTCTTCTCACAGCCTTTCCCAGTGTTTCATCGCCTGCTCGGAGACAGATCACGTGATACCTGCTCTGATGAAGCAGTGACAAACGAAGGCCCGAGTCTGCAGCTAGGACAGACTGTCCCTGTGGGATTGTGGGTAAATATGTGCAGTCTAGTCCAGTCATGGGAATGAAATGTTTCTGTAAAGTTTGTGAGCTGATAAAGATTTAACCAGCTTGAGGTCACTCCCGAGACAGAGGGGGACTTTCTGACTTTCCATCATTAAGGCTTTTTTTTTTTTTCCTCTGCTCAACTCAGACAATTGTGTTCCTTGTGTTTCTCTCGTCTCTTTCCACCAAACATCTTCATTACGTTTGCTAGAAAATTACTGGTTAAACAAAACGTTGATGCTCTTCAGGTTTATTATCACAAGAGTGAATGTCTTCTCGGTGTTTAGGTGATATAACGGCAATGCCTCGATAATCTTTGAGGTTTTGTGACCCTAATCGCATAATTGTAGTTTGCGAGCAATAAGGAAGAGTAAGGATTAGTGCACCTTTGTGCGTTGTCGTGATTTCTGCATGAGAACAGCGCAGGAGCTCGTCACCCAGCGCCACACAAAGAGAAGGGAAACCAGAAGTGCTGTGGGATCATGAACCACCTCAGAGCTTCTCACAGAGTCACAGCTTTTATTTATATAAAACAATCAGATTTCACTCGTTAGAACATCAAGAGTTCTTTTTTATGAATTGTGATTTGTTCCCAGGGCGTAACACTTCACAGTGTTTATATCAAATAAAACTAGAGCATTGTGCCTCTTATTGTGAAAAATCAGTGTGAACGCTGAGTGCTTAGAAAACAGCTGACATTTGTTCTAAAAGCCGAAATAAAGTTGTTAAAGCTAAACATATCAAAAGACTAGCTCCAGGCTAATAGTAGCAAAATGGCAGCTGAAGTTGAAAATAGCAAAAGGCTATATGAAAGTAGAAAGGAGCTAAATGCTAGCAAACTGTAGCTAAAGGCTAGCAAAAATGGAGCTAGAACCACCAAAAGCCTAAAAGTAGCAGAAAACTTTCTTAACACTTTTAGCTTTTACTGAAAAGCTAAATAAATGAAAAGGTTAACAGTTAGCTAAAAGTGGCAAAAGCAAAAATGTAAAAACAGCAAAAATGTAGCTAAAAGTATCAAAATGCAATCTGGAAGAAAAATTGCTAAAAAAAATTTTTTTTAAATAATAAAATGTTAAACAAAGAATCAGAAGGTTAGCTAAAATATTCAAAAGGTTAACTATGAGCTAAAAGTAGCAAAATGCTTGCTAAAAACAGCAAAAATATAGCTAAATGTATCAAAAATATTAACTAGAAGCAAAAAGTAGCAAAAATATCTAAAAGCTTAAAGCAACAAAATGTTAACCAAAGTATCCAAATGTTACCTAAAATCTAAGTAAATGAAATGGATAATATTAACCTAAAGTGGCAAAAGGCTAGCTAAAACAGCTAAAACGTAGCTAAAATAAAAATCCAAACGCTAAAAGTCACAATATGCTAACCAAAAGGTTAGCTAAAATAAAGCCAGTTTAAAAAAAACATATGATTTTGAAGGAATTGAAATCTGGTTGTATTTCTTTGGGAAAATACCAGTAAAACTGGTTGGTCCACTGAGGAGTGCACTGCTTAATGGGGAAAACAGTTTGTTTGTGACTCCTCAAGCTGATGAAGCCCTTTGGATGGAGGGTGAAACAAACAAAAAAAAACTATCCAGGTGACCTGACTGAATTTTGTTGAGCCTATCAGTTAGTTTTCATATCTTGAAAAGTATAAAAGTTTTTAAAAACAAATAATTATTTTGTGACTGTTTCATTAAAATTCATCTAGTCAAGAGATTTATGAGTTATTTTGCTAACAGACAGCTGACTAAATAGAGAAGGCTAATTCTCTGTCTGAACTTCAACCAGCATTTTTAACCTGCTTTAGTTTTTGAAAATAAAACAGCAACATCCTGATGTCAAAACTCTCAGTCAGAAATCTTGAAGTCTTTTTAAATTTTTTTTACTCAAAACAATGTTGAAGATTCATAAGTTCGGCTCTTTTTCTCAGCAGACGCTCTGGTGGAAGTGAGTGTTTGTTTTCTGCAATCCAGCTTCTCGGCTTCGTGATTTTTAAACCGCCATTCTGTTTTTAGTCTCACCCAAGGATCAAAGCTGTGTTCATTTATTTTTTTAGAATTGCTCTTTAACACCCCAAACATTCAGCAGAACTTATATAAATTACAGACCTGTTAACTGTTTGCTCATGTGCATAATCCTCCTCTTACAAAGAAAACAGTTATTTGCTGCTTCGTGCAGTTCACAGGCTCCTCGGTTATCTGCTGCAACACAACGCATGAAAAACAACAAGGCGCAGATTTTAACACAGATTTTGTAATAAAACAACCTGACAATGGTGGGAATTTGTTTCCAACTGCAAATCTGGGTGGCGTTGTTTCTTATTTGCTGCTGTAAGAAGATGCAGGGAAAAGGGGATATATTAAATATTGCGAGTGATGGTAACTGCAAATTACTCGTAAATGAACGAAAATGAAAACAATTCGTAAAGAAAGGAGTATTTTTAGCTAGCAACGACTGAGTTCCCATTTTTCACTTTTAACTGAAATGTTGTCCTCATTTTGTCTGCTGCAAAGTGATTTTTAGCAAAGATATGCCATTTCCAAGACTTTTAATTTGTATGTTAAAGCAGGTCTTTGAAAGCATGACTCAATATTTAAACACAACAGGACTTTGTTGTGAGAGCTGATTGTAAAAATCACACAAGTAGCTCATTGTTCTGGTATGTATAAACCTGATGTTCATATGACAATATTTTACAACAAATTTCCATACAACTATCATTAGAATATCTAGAGTTGGAGATAGAAGAAGACCAAAAAAAAAAAAAGATAGAAAGTGTTTTATTAATTTAATTCAGTTTGTTTCAGCTTATTAATAAAGCACCAAATAACAACAAACGACCTGTGAGGGCACCGTACAAAAGCAAAGCACAAATTCAAATCATAAATCCAATTCAGATTGAGATCCAAACCCAAATGCAGTCAGTTCGTTCACATTTTAATACCATACATCCACAAACTGTACATACATTATGAAATGTTCTGGAATTGCGCCGTTCAAGGTGGCTGCATGTTGGAGCAGCTCTGTTACTTTCATTCTGAGATTTTGCTTTTGGAAACTTTAATTCCTCTTTTTCTGGATGTAAATCACATTTTTTGGATGATTGTTTCCTCTGGTATTGGATGCTGTGTAGCTGGAATGATTTTTACTGAAACTTTTTTAGTTTTGGACATTTGTTATGATGCGTAACCATGGCAACAAGGCAGTTTTCTACAACAAAGTTTACAAAGTTTTCTACAGCTGATTAACATCTCAAAAACTCAAATGATACCTCAACTATGGCCCCAACTTTCAAATGAGTTGAAAATGATGTTATGTGGATGCATTCTCATCTACCTGCCAGCTGTGCTCGAGTGCCTGACCACTGAGCTCCTGGAACTAGCAGGAAACACGGCTCACGACAGCGGAAGGACAGGATCGTCCCTCTGCACCTACAGTTGGCTGTCCACAGCAACGACGAGCTCGGCAGACTGCTGGGAGGAGTGGCCATCGCTCTGGGAGGAGTTCTGTCCGGCATTCAGGTGGTCCTAAAGCCTGGGGGAACTGAGAGGCCAGCCGAGTCTGGGTGGACGGATCGGACGGCATCTGCAGCCAGTTTCTTAGGATCCACTGTGGGATGGACCTTTACAAGAGATCCTTCCTGCCTACAGCCATCAGTATCTATAACATCTCTTAATGAAATGAGGATAACAAGTTACAACAACAAATAATTTCCCTTTGGGATTAATAAAGTATTTTTGAATTGAATTGAATTGAAATAACTCAGTACGTCGTCACTTCCGTGCAACATTCCATCCTGAGCACGCTGGCAACAGTGGAAAGAAGTGACTCTGTTAACTTGAAGAAACCTAAAGCATGATAGGCAACCATCTGCCTCGACCATCTGTGATTTGAGAGGACAGGAAAGAGATACAGACAAACACAGAATGGCAGGTCCAGGAGCACTTCCTGTTTCAAGAAAAACAAAACAAAACAAAAATAGGCTACTGACATCAATAATTGTGTTTTAAACAGGAGCATAAAGAGAGCAGCAGTGTGAGATGTCTACAGTTTGTCCTCCATCAGTCAAAGTCTAGCAGCAAAACTAAAGGATACCCCAAGAAACCCAAGTCAACCCTAACTATAGGATTTATCAAAAAGGAAATTCTTGCATCCTAAAATTAAAAGTATCAGCCTTATAGACAAAAACTGGAAGTTATTATGGTTGGCATAGTGTTGAACTCAGAGTGCACACAAACACGGAGGAACTTGAACAAAAATATAAAGAAATCTATTTATTTAATAAAACTGAAACGCAAACAGCTGACGTGGCAGCAAAAAAACGAACGGAGGTCAGGGAGACACGGAGGAAACGGAGCGTGACAGGTATGGGAAGCACAATGCATTAGACCACTGAGCACAGACAGACTGTTGAGTGAAGCTTCGTTAAGTTATTAGTAGTTTGTTAAGGTATATAACAGAATAATGAGCATTTCTCGTGTTGTATTATTTATACAGCATAGACAAAGTGTGTTGCTCATCATAACTCATCAATATTAAGCTCATTGTCCTGTTCTCCTCTTGGCTCAGACCCACCAGCTGCCACTCAACATTTTCACACACTGATTAAAACGTATTAACAATACCGACCCAGAGATACATGGATCAGTGTCACAGTGTCATCAGGATGAGATTAGGTGACAATCAGAGAAGTCAAAATGCTCTAGTTATGAAACAACCTGAAACAGATGAATACAAGAGCAGAAGAGTAGGCTCCATGTGACAGAACGTGACCAATGATCCTCAAAAGGCGTTAAAACAAACCCAGTAAATAAATGACAAACTGGTGTACATGTTGTTGGCTTAACGTCAAAATGTAATGTTGAAGCTGGAAGGCGTGAAATAGAAGTCAAAGTAATCAGAAGCTAAATGCGCAAAAGATTTTTCTTTAGCTCAAATAGGACGTAAACCGTATAAATGATTTCTGCCATTCTTGTGTGATAAGATTTTAAAATATTATTTATTATAAATGCACATCTTGGATTTGTAGCCATATTTATGAGGTGCAGAGTGGGAAAGAAGCCAAAAAGTAGCATTAACGAAAAGCACTGAGGGAAGGAAATTAATTTAAAAAATAAATAAAACTAGGGCTGCACGATATTATCGGCATGGTACCAGTATCGGCCAATATTAGCGTTAAAATTCAACATCGGCCATCGGTTAATCCATCAAAATAACACATGGATATAAAAGGCTCTGTTTTTATATGACAACCCTGTGACAAGGATGCCTTCAATGGCAGCACAACATGATTACGTCATGCGCGCCTACCAAGAGTACAGAGGATCCTACACTGCAGCTAGGAACCTGGAACAAGCGAGACAGCATCGCAGGTGACTAATGCTAATAAATAACACTGAACACTTTTAATATAATATAAGTTAAAGTGCTATGCATATCATATGGCTGTTACTGAATATATGTCACCAGCTCTTACGTCTGTTGCACAATTTTTGTAGCAAATAAGCCTAAATAAATGGGATGTGCTCCGACAAAGGAAAGTATGTAAAGTATCGGTATCGATATCGGTTATCGGCCAAGGATATCAGATATTGGATATCGGCAAAAAAAATCCAATACTGTGCATCCCTAAAAAAACACCCAAGTATAAATGAATTAATCAACAAATTATAAAGTTGAGGCTTGAAACAAAAATGCGAAGTATAATAACCAAAAACAGAAAGAGACATAAATTAATCTTAAATTCGACCACAGACAGTAAAACAATAAACATGAAGCAAAAAAAAACTGATATGAACAAAGGGAAAATTCATTACAAAATAAAAAAGAAGCCAGGTTTAATTGTTGTAAATAATTGTAATTGTTTTTATTGTTTGTTGTTTTTATGATTTAACGGCTTATTATTTTGTACTGTTTTACTTAATTTTATTGTTTTTATGTTTGATTTTATGTGTTATCAGTGCACAGCCCTTTGGCCAATGGTGTTGTTTTTAAAGTGCTTCATAATGCTTTATATATGCTTTATGCTCTGCATTGTATTAAAAGAAATGCAGAAACACAATAAAACAATGATAAAATCCACATAAAGGAATGGAAATGAAAAAAAAGAATAATAAACAAAGTTAGACAAGTCCCAAGAAAATCTCTAAAATGAAACAATATCAGCTGATAATTAAACAAACTTTATTAAAACCAAACAAAAATGGTTTCTATTTTATTCTAGAGAGAGGGGGAAGCGAATAAACGTCTGAGCTCTTCTCTAAGATCGTTCTGCTCCGTGTCTGTCTTTCACTTTTACCATTTCTGCTGGTACCAAACAACGCAGTCAAATGAAATGAATAAATGTTTGAAGTGTAAACACAGAAAACGGTCAAACAAAAGGTACGTTTTCACTGAATGCACGGTTAGTTAGATGTTTGAAGAAGAATGTGAGCCCTAATTCCAGGCGTAAAGTGTCAATTAAGAGCCAGAAGCAACCACATGTTCTGGATCCATTCTGTAAACTGGGACAGTATGGTTTGTGGTAAAGTAAAACAAACGGAAAAAGCTGATTGTCCTGGAGGATCTGTGGGATTCTCGCCTCCAGCTGCCTCTCATACTTTTATCAGCCCTTCCATCAGTTTTCCACAATGTTTGTTGACATTCCTTCTTTGTTTGAGGCTGTTTTGGAAATGCTGACGCTGCGTGATGGAATATCTGCACGAGTCCAGGAACACTCACCTGTTAACCTGTTAATTGTTGTCATCATTCTCTGTTGAAACCAGGCCTCTCTTGTAAATGAGTCCTCGAGGCTCAATGGGATTTACCTGTGTAAATAAAGGTTGAATGAAAAAACCCGGTTCATCACAAACAACGCTTTGTTTCCCGTCATCTTTCCTGCGTTGTGAAGAAAAAAGGCCCGAGTTTTCGAGGGGAGTGTTTGTTTACTCCACATATTTTTTCTATCCCACACACTATCATTAATGGGATTTTCTCTTTTAAACATGAAAACTTATTTTAACCAGTGTGTGTGTGTGTCTTTGTTTTTGTACTTGTTATCTTGTAATGTCCATTTTTCCAACAAATATTACATTGTGAGGACCAACTGCTCCTTTTGGTGCCCAAAACCCAGGTCCCATAAGAAGATGTGCCATTGGTGGGTTTAGGGTTAGGTATGTACTGGTAATGGTTAGGGTTAGGCTATAGTGCAAAGTTATTTTTATATGTGTGTGTCAGGGTATGGGAAAGTTTTCACTTATTTAATGTTCACATAACATTTTGCTTCTGTCCTTAAATGGTTTAAAATGTCACTGTTTTGATTCAAACGCCTCCAGTAAAACATTTGCATTTATAGGTCATGTTTGACAACAAGCAACGATGTTTCACTTTTAAGAAGAGCGGGGGAAATAGATCATATCTGGGTTTTTACACAGGCCACCGTTGGCTGCAGAACGAGGTGGTTGATGATCTAATCTGGCAGATGGTATCACGGCGAGGAGCGTGTTTGTACTTTAAACTGTGCACAACGCAGAAAGGGAATGAGTTTTGCATAACAGAATCTGAATAAATAGCAATAAACAGTCATAGCTGTGCAAGTATTTTGGTGTTTTGTGTGAGTTTAGCAACAGAATAAAAAAAAATTCAGCTGCAGCAGAACAAACGGTTCATCTGTTCATTTGATTCCACTTTGCTGGAGCCGGAACGTCCAAGATGGAGCAATTATTCCTCCAACTCTCCGTTCAGTTCATTTATAAAATCACTGTTTTTAGATAATTGAGGCTACAACTCTTACTGACCATTTTGAGAGATTCAGGGATTCATGGTTTTTTATTTACACACCACAGGTGGCACATGTGGTGGAACGAAATTGTGTACACAGGGTCCCAGTTACATCCAACAAAAGTATAAAATGTAAAAGAAAAACAGTAAAAAGATCTAAGATATGAACTAACAAAAACGTTCCAACATTTTTCAGTCAGGTCATCTAGACAGTTTCTTTTTTTTTGTGTGTTGAAACGTTTCGCCTTCGGTCCGGAAGGCTTCATCAGTCAAGGAAACACACAACAAAACTGATTCTTCCCTCAACAGCTTACTCCAATGTGGAACAAACCAGTTCTGCTTGTGATAAGATGGTCTCTTTGGTACGCCCCCTCCTCCACTGCCGGCCCTCTTCCTTATTGACAGTCTTGTCAAACTGGTTGAAAAACAGATTATTGAGCATGGACTTTGTTGTTTTCAACAAGAGAGGAGCCTGATAACTGAAAGCTCTCTCTCTCGTTCTACTTTTGGAAACTCTAGGAACCACAAGTAAACCTGCAATCTGAGAGCAAAGTGCTCTGTGAGCAAAATATGAAACAATAAGATCTGTAATATAAGATGGAGCTAGGTTGTTGAGAGTTTTGTGTGAACAACAAACAGGAAGTAAACTCACAGCATTCACCAACTAAAGAAATGTTAACTAAAGTACAAAATGATTAAAACAAACAACAACACA
This sequence comes from Nematolebias whitei, assembly GCF_014905685.2. NCBI lineage: Eukaryota > Metazoa > Chordata > Actinopteri > Cyprinodontiformes > Rivulidae > Nematolebias > Nematolebias whitei. The sequence continues at coordinate 9,150,202 of NC_056505.1, forward strand.
TCAGCAAAAATATACTTAAGATTCACATTACAAACATAAAATCAAATCCTCCATTCCTTTTACATTTTTCTCCATATGCTTCCTTAGAAATATATAAAAATTAAAGTGTTAAAGATTGAATAGACTATAGCTGTTTTCTCAGTGTTATTCCAGTCAGACTCATCCACCCTCTTACTGGTTGCAGCTGCAGCCACTTGGCCTCATCAGCCTGTGTAGCCTGTTTCACCAGTTGAGCACTGTGCATTTCATATGTGGTCTGGTCCTCCCCATGTTTCTCCTTGTGCTTCCTGTAATTATTTATTTGTGTTTTATATCAAGGTTTTGCTGCCTGTAACTTATATAACATATCATTTTATTCTTGGACCAAACTTCCTGAAACCGTGACCTAACGAGTTGCAAAATAATCAGAAATTTATGCAAAGTGATGCAAAATGATCATGAAAAACCAACAAATGGTAAAACTATTAATGTTTTTAGAGACCTATAACAAAACGAGACTGTTATTTAAGATAATTATGGTGACATAATCAAATTATTCTGCTGCAGAGTTTTATTCTTTAACCAACAAACAGGTAAGATATTAATTATCTTGTTGTTTTTGACGTGTCTTCAATGGGAGGCATGTTCTGACAGAATGGGAGCATTTACTGTTTAATAAGTCAAACTTCACTGACCATGTCTCGACACTTTGCGTCATAAATATGAAACAAAAAATTCACCAATAGGCAAAAAGTTTTGTTTTTAATCAGCTTTTAGTTTGACACAAGATTTAACACGTTAAGCAAATCTGTTCCTTCAGCTGCACCACAGACGAGCTGTGAGGAGCCGCAGCATCTGTCACGTCTTCCGCATTTGATGTTTTGTTTTGGTCTGAGAGGAAACAAGATACGGTCATGAAAAATCAGCTGTCCCTTCCTGGCACCCAGAGGAAGATGCTGAGACTTACGCTGTTATTCTAAGAGGACGACCCCTCACATATTTTGAGTTTAGCTTGTTCGCACCACAAATGACAAACCACATCAGCTGGTGTTGCTTTTGAAATCATCTGGATTCTTAAGAGTAATAATAATAAGGCTGTTGATGTGTCCACCAGTTTGGTTGGTGATCGCACTTCAATCAGTCGATGTGAGGTTTGACGTGATTATATTTAGATGGGGTCAAACAAATTGTCATTTGAAGATTAATTTCCTATAATTTTTTTAATTTCAGCACAAACACAAGATGCCAGCAAACTCAAGACCTGAAAAAAACATGTTTTTGATGTTTAATAATAATTTTTCCTTTAATTTTTTAACAAAAATGTCAACGTGAGAGCTTTTAGAGCAGTTTCCAGAATTGCACAAGTAAATCGTTTCTCTTTGACTTCAGAAAAACCTTCTTTAGATTATGTTTAACTTAGAATATGCCAAATGACAGCAATGCCTAAAAGTTATTCACAGAACTGCAGTATTTTCTTTTTATTTCAAAGAGAACTGCAGAAAAACATCCTAAACATTGTGTTTGAGTGAACATTATATAAATACATGAAATCACAGCGTGTCCCTTTAAACTCTAGTGTAACTTGACTTGAATATTAATGTGTTAGCTTAATGTTAATTTGCAGGTTGGATCAATAGATTATAATTGTGTGAATGTTTATGAAGCATTCACACTATTGTGATTCATTTTTCTTCCGTACATTTTTCGGCGCTATTCTTGTCCCGCGATTTTTAAGCGATTTCATCAAATCATATCAAAATGTTCAGCTCTTTCAGGACAATCCTGCTACGACTTTTGGTATTGATACAACTTTAGCTTTTTGAATTATTTAGCCTTTTCTGTCACTTTTTTTTACTCATAGAAAATTGATTGAGCTCATTTTACATCCTTCAAAGATTTAAATCTGTTTATAACCTTTTTCTGCTTCTTTCACATTTTGTTCTGGTTCAGCTTCTTTCAGCTTCTTTGGGCAAATTTAAACAAATTTTCAGCTGCTTTCAGCTAATTTCAGCTGTTTTTTCAGCTGTGTTTTTGATCCGTTCAGATGGTTTCTGCTAACTAAAACATTTTTGTGCTTCTTCTTACTTCATTAAGCTAATTTCAGCTTGCCATCCTCCTTTCAGCTCATTTCTGCAAGTTGCAGCTTTTTTCTGCTATTTCAGCTACTATTTAGCTGTTTTACGCTAATATTAGCATTTTTAGCTAATTCCACATTTTTGTACTAATTTAAAAAAAATTATTGCCAAAGTCAATGAAAATATGCTCATCTTTCTTCTTTATTACTGATTTCAGCTTTTTTTTCAGATAATTTTCACTTTTTGAGCTCATTTAATTGGGCAAACGTGTTTTTTCTGCTTTCTTTTGCTAATTTAAGCCTTTTCTACCCTTTTAATTTACCTTTTTAGCATTTTAACTATACAGCTGTTTTCAGAAACTTTCAATTTTTTTTGTGATAATTTCTGCTACTTTCAGTCTTATTAACTTTCCTAATTTCAGCTAATTATGCTCCTTTCAGCTTATTTCTGCTCATTTTAGTTATTTCAGCTATTATTTTGCTGTTTTGTGCTATTTTTAAAAATTTTAAGCTAATTCCACATTTTTTTGCTCATTTCATCTCATTTCACGTCCTTCTGGTAGTTTAAGCTTCTTTCTGCCTTTTCAGCTATATTTTATTTGCTAATTGCAACTATTTTTAGCTAATTTCATAATTTCTGTGCTGATTTCTGCTTATTTTAACCTAATTAAGCAAATGTGTTCTTTCTGCTTTTTTCCTGCTAATTTAGGCTTGTTCTTTCTTTCCAGCTAAAATTTAACATGTAGCTAATGTCAGCTGTTTTCCAACAAGTTCTTCAGCAATAAGCATTCACACTGCATTTTCGCAGGAATTGCAATTTCTCTAGTTAACGTTATTATTTGACAAAGAATTCAGCAGTCGTGAAGCAGCAAACAAAGTTAGCTTCAAGCTGTCACACAGCTAAATCTAAGCAAAGTGTGTACATTTGTAGTTTTGACTTTTGTTGCATTTCCATGTTTCAGTGCCATGAGTGGCACTTTAAGTACTTTAACTTGGTAAAAATAATAATAATAATAATAATGATGATAATAATGTGGTCCATTCTTCTTCTAAAGAAGAAAAAATAGCCACAAATAGAAAATATTCCAACAACAGCAGGACTGGGCAGGAATCAATGTCCTGACGAGTTCAGCAAGAGGTCAGAACATTCTTAACATTTGATTTTAACAACACATGTGGAAACACCTGCATCTTATCTTTGTGTGCTTTTTGTGTACATTTGTAGAAGATAAGTTATTTCTCCTTCCTCCAAATGTAATGTTTCACTGATAAATGCCCAGAGATTAAAAGGAATGTTACCTTCCTTTATCCAGTCCACATTACACGTTTGGCCACAGTGAGAAACGTTGAGCGTGCATTGTTCTGACAACACCAGCTCTGACCGGTGAAGCACTTAGCTGTGAACATGAGAAGGCGGCAAGCTTTGGAGGAAGACGGCTGCTGTTTTTGACGTGCATGCTGCCGACAGCTGCATGCATGTGTGCACGCTCGCACGCACAACGTGCCATTGTTAACAGCTGGCAGGGGTTTAGATGCTGCATTACTCCAGGCACGCAAAAGGAGCCGAGATAATGTGGAGCGGTAACCTCTGCTGTCAAAACTGTGAAGCAAATGAAACAATGTGGCACAAACAGTAATTCAGTCCACAACAGATGTGTATTAATCTTGTGTAACAGAGTAACCCGCTGTAAGTTAGAAAGACTTCATTCATTGCAGGCATGAATGGACTGTAGAAGTTTTTTTTCCAATTTATTTGAGAAGAAGTCCTGTGGGCTTTGCTTAATACATAACAAGAAATGTGATTATCTGAATAATTTGGAAATAAAATTAAGATAATAAAATGACACAAAAAATGTGTTTTACTTGTTCGAATACAGTCACTTCAGAATGCAAACTATGGGGAATGTGACAAATGTTGAATGTATTGCTCTTGAGTAATTTTCTAAAATTCCAAGAAGAATATGAATTTCATGTTTTCATTTTGTGCATCTTAACTATTTCCATGTGCCTTGAAATATATATTTAAAATACTTCCACTAAAGGTTTTGTACTGAGACTAGAAAATCAACCAAACAACAAAACTAATAGTAAAACACATCTATGTGCGTACCCTATACTTCATGGGTACACAACTGGTACATGCCTGGTACCTGCAGGATAAGTTCCAAGTATGTACACAATTTGTAACAGGTATACCTGTGAAGCACCAGGTATCTGGTAAGTACCAGGTACATACCTGTTTCAAACTGGGTACATACCTGGTACTTAACTGTTACAAACTGAGTATTTAGCTAGTATGCATCTGATACTTACTGGTACATAACAATTATGTACCTGGTACTTACTGGTACATACCAATCATATACCTGGTACTTACTGGTACATACCAATCATATACCTGGTACTTACTGGTACATACAAGTTATGTACCTGGTACTTACTGGTACATACCAATTCTGTACCTAGTAC
>NC_056505.1:9154733-9166369 GCF_014905685.2 Nematolebias whitei
TGGTACTTACTGGTACATACCAATTCTGTACCTAGTACTTACTTGTACATAAAAATTATGTACCTGGTACTTACAGGTACATACCAAATTATTTACCTGGTACTTACTGATGCATACCAATTATGCTCCTGGTACTTTCTGGTACATACCAATTCTGTACCTAGTACTTACTTGTACATAACAATTATGTACCTTGTACTTACTGTTACATACCAATTATTTACTGTTACTTACTGGTACATACAAGTTTTGTACCTGGTACTTACTGGTACATACCAATTATGTATCTAGTACTTACTGGTGCATACCAATTATGTACCTGGTACTTACTGGTACATACCAATTCTGTACCTAGTACTTACTTGTAGATAACAATTATGTATACCTGGTACTTACTGGTACATACCAATTATGTACCTAGTACTTACTGGTACATACCAATTATGTACCTGGTACATACCAAATATACACTTAGTACAAATGAGGTATATCCTTGCTATGTCCTTGGTTCTTACTAGGTATGTTCAGGGTACTTACCAGGTATACTAGGTACTTAACTGGTACCTAACTCCTATGTACTTATTACTAATAACTTAGTATAAGATAAAGCAAGTATTTTGAAAATTATTTTTACCAAACTGTACTTTTAATGACCATAACACCTTAATGTGTTTTTATAGTTTTGCTGAATGTGGAGCTTCTCAGGAACTGAAACTCGGGCCAAAAATTACTTCCTAATAAATCATCTTACACAAAAATAGCTGAGAGTTTAATCATTCCATCTAATATTTGAACTTAAATTTAATATGATTTTATTCATGTTTAATTCTTCGCTAAGTAAATGCAATTTCATCTGTTTTTCTTTAAGTGAATATAGAGGAGCAGGGCAATAGCGTCTTTTTTATCAATGAACTTTAAGGGTTAAAAACCTAAAAAGGTACATAATTCACAGTTTAATTTACTGCTGGGTGAATAAAAGCTGCACTCCCCTATAATCTAAAAATACTGCAGGTCAGTCTTAATTAAACAAATTCACAGTTTTCTCCAAACTCGGAGGACATTTTTTCACCATTCTGCTTGTTTACTCTTGTCGTCTGTGACTTTTCCATCAGCAGGGAACTGTTTTCGGTAAAGAAATCTCTGATAAACATTTATTTTTATTCCCAGGGTGTCAAATACTGCAGATTTGTTGAAGCTGGTTGTATTTCTCAGAGACAGTTTGTTTTCCATGATGTTCAGGAGTGAGCTCAATGGGAAACAGTAGAGATGATGGGGAAACTGTGAGACATTTTTGTCTTAAAGTCCTAGATGTGAGACATAAGTGTGTCATTTGTCCTGTGTGTTGTTTCTTTTAGTATTTCTGTGATTCTGATATTTTGTTTTACTTGTGTTTTAGCTTTCCCAGAGTTTTTCCCATCTAGTGGTCAGTTCCTGCTCATCCCACTCCCACCTGAGCCCAGGTGTTTGTCACTTCTCCCTCGTTAGTGTCCTGCAGTAAACTGTCAAGTTCTTCACGTTTGCTCCCTCCCTCCGTGTATTCTCCAGCATTTCCTTGTATTTTGCTGCCACATCCGCTCTTTTGTTTAAATAAATGGTTATTTTTCTAATTTTACCCTCAAGCCTTTCCCAGAGTTTCTGCCCGCACTGTTGGGTTCAAAACTTTTTTAACACATGATATAGTGAGGCAGCACGGTGGCTCAGTTGGTAGAGCTGTTGCCTCTCAGCGAGAAGGTCGCCAGTTCAAATCTCGGACCGGGACCTTTCTAGGTGGTTTGCATGTTCTCTTTGAGCATGCATGGATTCTCTCCGGGTACTCCAGTTTCCTCCCACAGACGAAAAACATGCATGTTAGGCTGATTGGTAACTCTAAATTGTCTCTATGAATGAGTGAGAGAGTGAATGGTTGTTTGTCTCTATGTGTCCCTGTGATGGACTGGAGACGTGTCCAGGGTGTACCCCGCCTCTCGCACAGTGATGGGTGGGCATGGGCACCAGTGTCCCCCGTGACTCGAAGAGGAAGAAGCGGCTAAAAGATAATGGATGGATAAAATCAACCTTTATTTATACAGGTTAGTCTCATTGAGCCTCAAGGACTCATTTACAAGCGAGACCTGTTTTAACAAAGATTGATGACAACAGTAGACAAATATTTTACCCCAGAAATTTTTAGGAATAATATTCTGATACCAGTACCTTTACTCTGTTTTTTTTTTTTTTTTTTGGTTTCTCCAAAAGGGGGAGGGGCCATTTAAAGTAGAAACAAATAATATGACACGATAAAGTGAAGCATTTTTTTAATCTTTAGTCACCTGATTGGTTTTGTTATTGCACCAAAAATGGTTTGGATAAGTGGGAAAAGGTCATTGGCTAAAAACATATTTTTCAACGAAGTGAAAGAATGTAGGAAATATATATTTCATGCACCTTAATATGACTGATCTGAGTCTACATCATTTTAAGAGCTGATTTAATTTTTCGTTTTAGATTGTAGCAAACTGGTGACTTCAGTGGAGCGTATAAGTTTTTAATTATAGTTTAACCTTATACATAAGTAAATTTAAAATCTAGAAATATAAAAACGTGTCTCCAAACTCATTTGAAGCCACTATTTTCCCAACGTCTGATAAGAGGGGTAGACGCATGGAGATAAAAAGGGCAGAAGTGTGTCGGAGTCAGGGAAACAAATGGGAGTGGTGGGGGCCCAGCCAGGCGGAGCAGGTCTCAGGCCTGAGGAGGGACCAGTCACCAGGGTTGGGGGTGGGGGGTTGAGTGCAGTTCCCATGCCCTGAAGGCCTCGGGGGACAAGTGGTGGCAGATGTGAGGTCTGGAGTCCAACCTCCTTCCCTTCCTCCCTGGTCTGGATGTCGCTGCTGCGCGTCCCGACAAAGTTTCTTCTCTGTAAAAACACAAACATCAGTCACGGCTTCTGTTGGGTTTGTTTTCTTTCCAGTCAGAGAAGATGCTGTCCTTTCTCTGATGGGATAAACACAAGTGGCTTTTATTTTTAGCGCCAGCGTGTTTCCATTCTTTTTAATACAATCTATTTTTATGATTTTGAAGCAGGAAGTAATTTTATTCTTCAGCATGTAAAAAAAATGAGTAACACTGAAATCTTTACTGCTTTTGTCTAATGTTGTTTCAAATGTAAAGGTGTTTCAGTTAAATCATTAAATCCCTCCCTCCTTAGGTGGCATTAATTTGGCCTCCAGCTCTAATGTTGAAAATCTTGGTGTTATTTTTGATCAGGACGTGTCTTTTATCCCCCACATTAAAAACGTTACTAGAACTGCCTTCTTCCACCTGCGTAATATCACTAAAATTAGAAACATCTTATCTAAAAATGATGCAGAAAAACTGGTCCATGCATTTGTCACGTCTAGACTGGACTATTGCAATGGTTTATTATCTGGGTGTCCAAATACTTCTTTAAAAAGTCTCCAGTTGATCCAAAATGCTGCTGCGGAGTTAGTAGGAGAGATCATATCTCTCCAGTTTTAGCTTCTCTCCATTGGCTCCCTGTCAAATCCAGAATTGAATTGAAAATCTTACTTCTAACCTACAAAGCTCTCAACAACCTAGCTCCATCTTATAGTACAGATCTTATTGTTCCATATTTTCCTAACAGAGCACTTCGCTCTCAGGCTGCTGGTTTACTTGTGGTTCCTAGAATTTCCAAAAACAGAATGGGAGGCAGATCTTTCAGTTATCAGGCTCCTCTCTTGTGGAACCAACTTCCAATCTCTGTCCGTGAGGCTGACACATTGTCCAGTTTTAAAACTCGGCTTAAGACTTTCCTTTTTGCTAAATCCTATAGTTAGGGTCGGCTTGGGTTTCCCGCTGCTATAGGCTTAGACTGCTGGAGGACAAACTGACCACACTTTTCACTCTGCTACTGTCTTTACTTACTCTGCTCAACCTGTTTTGTATTTGTAATTATTTTTTCTATCCTTAACATGTGATTTTTTGTCTTTCAGGTACACCTGGATCTATACCAGGACCTACCATTCTGTGTTCGTCTGTCTCTCCTTCCTGTCCTCTCAGCCGGTCAAAGCAGATGGCCGCTTGTCCTGAGCCTGGTTCTGCTGGAGGTTTCTTCCATTTAAAAGAGAGTTTTTCCTTTCCACTGTTGCCACTGTGCTTGTTCAGGATGGGAGACTGCAATGAAGCCAAGTTTCATCTTGTCTGCTGGATTCCTTAGATAGAGAACTTTACTAATTGGCCTTTATGTATGTGAATGTTTCTGTAAAGTGCCCTGAGACAACTTTGTTGTGATTTGCCGCTAAATAAATAAACTGAATTGAATTAAATAAATGAAGTTTAACAGCAGTAAAGGAGAAAGTACTCTCAAGTATAGTCTGGTTGGATGGGTCACTAACACATGTGCATGCTCTGGATTGAAAGGACACGTGCTCATAAATTGGTGGATTCATTAAAATGAAATTTGCCTAAAAAGCTGCAAAAATGATGGTTTTTTTTGGACATTCTGGTTTACTCCTTTTCCCCATTTGTTCATGAGAAGTGTCAAAATTTCACTTGTACCACATAAAAAGTCAGCTGAAGATTTGAATACTTAAAATATGACGTGCATGTTTAGTCTTTTCAGAGGAAGGAAGGACAAAGGCCCCAGAGCGACACAGCAGAAATATTTGAGGTCATAAGAAAGCTTCAGTTTATTAAACCGTGCACACAGATCTGTCCACTCAGTTTAGCCGGATGGAGTGGGACAAATGATGGTGGCGGCAGATGTGGGGGCTTCACCTTTCCCACCCACTTTTTGAAATAACCGTCACGGGATTTGGATTGACGACCCCCCGATCACATGCTTGCCTTCTCTAACCTCTGCTCCACCGTTCCCTCACTTTAGTTGTCTAATATTGTACAAAAGTGCATGATTCTAATTGGCCTGGTGGAATGAAAATAAATCATATTGTGTGTCTGATTCATAAATATTTAAGGTGATTTAGGCCAAAACACAAACAAGTCTCTTCTATTTATGTTAATAAATATTACAGACTGATTTTACTGTTTTTTTGTTTGTTTTTTTTGTTTGTTTTTTACAGTCCCTAAATTCTTTTCACACTTCTGGTGTTAAATTTTTGTTGCATTCCCCGTCCAAACTGGAAACAAAAACGAGCACAACACCTGCTGAACACAGACTGCACTTATTTGCAAATGTGTGCGTGCTGTTTGTTAAAGTCAGGGAGCGCACCCCTTTGTGTCGAGGGATGGGGGGTGGTCTGTAGAGATCTACTTGAAATGTTCACATGCTGTTTAATGAGAACTTGTTCGTTGAAACGATTTCCGTTACTCATAAGACAAAGTATATTTTGTGAGGGGACACAATCAGATGAGACAGAGAGCAATAATGTTAATTTTCAAAACCATTTAGACAAAAATAAAATAAAATACACACAAAAGCACGACAAATGTGTTTCTAACGTTTTCTAACTTTTGAGTTGCAGTCACAGATGTATAACCTGATGTCTGCAAAGATGCATTTTATCTTTATTTGCAAGTTTCATGAGAATCTATCCATTCAGCATAGTTGGGTTAAAAAAAAGTCTTGTACTTTTTACTAAGAAATATTAAATAAAAACTTAATTTATTGACTGTTGATCTAAATAAAAGCTATGTTTGAGCTGCACTACTTTAAAGCTGTTTATGACATAATTTATTCAGTGCATGGCAGGGTTAGTCAGTTAAATTGAATTGCTTATGGGGCCACAGCTACAGAAAGCCAAGCGCTCAGGGGGCGGACATCCAGCAGTTTTTGTCATTAATTAAGTTTGTTTTATGGCTTAAAATCTAGTTTTATTTAAAATGAACCCATTGGTGGGCCAAACTGAGTTCATTTATGGGCCTGATTTGGCCCCTGGGCCACCAGTTGAATAGCCCTGGTGTATGAGGTTGGGGAGAAAAAGCTGTTTTAAAACTAAAAGGCCAAAACAGTTTTTAAAATGTATCTCAAAGTGAGGGTCTCTACCTGCCAAACACAGAGTCTCACATTGTTTCACAAGTCTCACGTCTGAGAAACTTTGGAAAATTGGCTGAGGCTTTGCAGAGAGGTGATCCGAGCTGTGAAGTCCAACGATTAAAGAGTTTTGAACGCAATAAAAAAAAAAGAAGAGCTAGCTCAGGGAGGTGTCAGGCTGCAAAGACAGAGACCTGCAGAGGAGATCCAGCAGTGGAGAAGGAAAGGATCAGTTTTTCCAGGAGTCTGTCAGCATGAGCCAGCTGTGAGGAGAGACCTTTATCTCACTAATGCACTGTATTACAGCAGGACTACCGGAAAAAAGCCCTGCCTCTGTGCGGCTGGAGGAAAAAGATCCGGACTGGATGCCCCTCCTCTGAGCAGATTAGGACCCTGTGAGCAGTCACACATCTGTAACGTTCCTCTTTGAAGTCTTGTCAAGTGGCTGTCGACACCCATCAAACATGGCAGCAGGAGCGAGGACGCTGACGCCGCACCGAGGGACCAGGCCTGGCCATTTGAAGCCCAGCGGGCAGCTTTCTTTTAGGCCTCTGGAGATCTGTAAATAAACATGTTTAAAGACCCGCACTGATAAGCTCACTTTGTGCGGGATTGTCTTGGGGAATTAAGACGGAGGGGAAAAAAGAGAAGAGGCGATGAAAGCCTGGCAAATTAAGCAAAAGCTTTTCAGATGTTTGAAACAAAAAATTAAACAGAACTATTCAGGATGGGAGCAAACAGGAAGTGACCTCAGCTCTTCAGTGATGAATGTACTATAAAACCATATGGACTATTTAAAAGCTATTTTCAATATTAACTGTAAAAACATTAATATTCTGTTCTAATATGTGGGTACTTTACTGTAGTAAGTTACTCAAAATTACATCAACCTAGTATTTATTGTTATATTCAGGAAATCCTTTGGTCTGATCAAACTCTAAACAACTTTAACCTAATTAAATTAACAAACTTTAAAGGAATGACGTCAGCCACGGCCTTTCAAGACAGAGTTTTAAACAAAATCTATCAAAGAGGCTGAAGCTATCACCACTTTCATCAAACCTTGTAAATGATGTGAGATGTGTTAATGCTGAAAGTGTATGTTGTGGATAGCCCAATAATTTTTATGTAAATTTGGTTAAACATAACAATTTTTGTGCTGGCTATGGTCCATCAGCTGTAGGACATCTTGAATTTGGTTGACTCCAGATAAACTTTATGTTAAATGTAAAGTTTCTGCTATCAGAACCTGAGTAAATTCTATTAATTGGTTATTTACAGACATCCAGTGGTTACTTTCTGAGAGTCACTAACATCTGCCCAGTGCTTCATGAGATGTTTTGTTTATGGTACAGCTAAATAAATGTGCACACTAAGAGAGACAAGCAGCAAATGCTGCTTCAAATCCTCTATTATTAAGTTTGCTCCACAAATGTTAGTTACTAATACCATGTGCACTAATGCAGCCCATTGAAACAGATTGAACTGAACATTTTTTGATTGGATCATGGGACAATCCCACAGTTTACATCAAGATCTTAACTTCAAGTCACAAAGGACACTGGACTGGATCTATATTTTTTATATGTTTTTCTTAGTAGAGGAAATTAGGATTTATTTATTTTTTGTCTTTTTAAATACCTTCAACAGGTTTTATTTTCCTAAAACAGAAAGCTCTAAAACTTAAAACTGAGTTTCAAAACACCAGAAGACTAAAATACCTTTTGTAGTACATTTGAAGTTTATTTTTGCAAGTATACTTTAAGTTAAGTATATCAAGTATACTACACACCATACTTGTATTGTACTAGAAGTATACTGATTTAATACTTGTTTGGGTTAAATTGGGACATTTTTATACTATTTTTAAATATATCAGATAAAGTTTATAAAAAGTAAACTTCAAGTACACTTCCTCATTTTTAGTGTAAAATACTTTGTAAGCATACATGTAGTACACTTAAATAAACTACTTTTTGCTAAGAGTTATGTACAAAAGAGTCATTTATATCCATAAAAAGTACATTTGTACTTTATTTTAATACGACAAAGAATGTGGAAATCCATGCCAACCAAATGCATTTATACATCGAATTAGGATGGATCAGGCAGCTGTTTTTACACAACTTAGTTATTTGTCATGATAGTTGAAAAAGTAGGACAAGCTCAGACGTAGGACCGAATTTCTCCTTTTGCTTTTCAGAACAACCACTTTGCACACAAGTGGAATCATTAGGATATGTTTGATTCTCTGCTCTTTTAAGTTAAAATGTCTGCAATTAAACCGTCACACAGCATCTAGTTTAGTGTGTTTTAATTCACAGTATGTAATCTGAAGGAGGCTCTTCCCCGTGGGCCCTTTGAGGAACAGCACCTGTTACGTGCTGCAGAGAGGACATCCTCTCCTCCTCTGACCCACACATCACACACACAACCCTTCTGAAGCGCAGCACAGAGATAAACTGCGTTAAATATAGATCTCTGAGCTCCTGTCCCCATGGAGCGACTATCTGATACTATTGTTTCACAAGTCTGACTCAGCCTGAGCAGGAGGTGAAGGGCCAAACAAAAGTATCTGCCCACAGGGCAGCACCTCTCTGTCACTGAAACTCCAACACCAGACATGAATCCTGAAAGCATCAGATCTGTCGACGACAAAGGATCAGGGTTTGCCCTACTTGTCAGGGTTTGTTTCAGATGTTTGGCTTTACTGGAGGAGTCTGGTTCTTTGTAGAACTGCAGAAGCCTTATAAAGAGTGACTTATGGTACCACTGCCCCCTTCTGGCCATGAAAGGTATTGAACAGGCCACTTCAGCAGTAGCACTATAAATCACCTGATTCAAGGTGAGAATAAAGTAAAATAAATGTACTTCAGTACTTATAATAAGTCAGGTCAATATTCTGATCTGCCCAGCATGAAAACTATTCAAGTTTTTATTGCTAATAAGGTTGCAAAGCATCAACTCTTTTCATTTTAAATAATTCTTTGTTATATCAATTTTGGTTTGATTTGTTCAGTGTGTGTGTTAGTTATGGACCTGGAGGATGCAAACAAATCGTCTATTAGCAGTAATAAACTTGTCCCTGACAATAACGACTAATAATCAATTGTTGTCGAAGCAGTTATTTGGTGTAACAAAGTGTAATAAAATAAAATGGTGACACGTTGTAATACTAAATTATTTTTGTTGTGCCTTTTTCTTTAAAAGTACTCATCACATTATTATGAAGATTGGTAAAAATAAATAAATAAATAAATCATCAAATAGAAATAAAATCCTCCCAGTATTTTTCTTTTAGAGATACTGTAGTTTACAGAAATAACTGATATGAGTGAAAACTCTGTAAATCTTCACTGTGGTGCCATGGAGGAGCTGGTTGGGATCAAGACGTGTGACACTTTTTATGTTTTATACATATTTACCCTCAGATTTGTTGATTGAAGTGTACAAATAGTTTTTTTTTAAACAATCTAAATGTAAATAGACTTAAAAATGGGGTGTCTGATCAATTTGTTTTCATTAAATATAACCAATGAGACATATTTTGTTTGAGTTATAAATGTTCAGAGCGTTCGACTAGTTTAAAAAGTGCTGAAATTGTGAATGTAATGGCTTCACTATTTGATCAAATTCAGGTTATAACCCTTAAAATGCTTTATTTCATAAATTGCAATGAGTATTGAAAATAATTAAAAGTTATGCAAAGTTGTTTATTTCTTGGCCTGATTTACTTTTTGTAAAAAGTCTTTTAAGTTAAACTAACTTCAACTTTGCAGAACTAAGTCTGTCAGAAATGAGAAATTCAGTCTCCTATTTCAAACACATAAAGTTTTAGAAACAGAAATCACACATTTTGCACATTTTTAAATTGCAAAAGCAACTACAGCGAGTTAATTGCAAAAAAGTATAGACAATACAATATTAGAGTAAATAGAAATACTTTAAAAAAAATGTACTGTAAGCATACTTCTGCTGCTGAAAGCTGTACTAAAATGTGTTTTTTCTAGATTCTATGATCTAAGAAACAGATTTTTTTTAATGTTTTCTTTTGCGGTCAAAGAAAGTTGGAGGTTAGAAAGCGTGATGTCACACGTTTAGTGCGAGACAGTGAGTCCAGCTGCTGCGTTTCTGTGCAAGGTGCATCCTGAGCAGCCCCATGGCAGCTGTGTCAACAGCAAGGCCCGTGGCACAGACCCAAACTTTTACTGCGGGGGCAGAAGCAAAACACCCAGTTAGATTTGTCCAACTGGGCCCAAACGCCTTCAAATTAAAAGTGTTAGAATTTTTTAGAAAACATATCTTGAAAATTAAACTGACGTGTGGTTTGGAGTAACGTAGCTGGAGTTATAATTGAATTACTTTAAGTGACTGTTTCCTTTTAAATCACCATATGGAGCTGATCTGCTGCTCATATTAAAGATTCTGCCTGGGTCCAGGACAGAGGTCAGAGGTCACTGCGAGTCAATGGGGTCCCATAAATATCTTCACACAACAAACTGCCCGAGGTTGGATTGGCAGCGGATGACGGACAGCTTAGCTGTGGATTTATTAGTTAAGATTGAACTTTTCCCACAGAAAAAAAAATAAACTCAGTGCTGTGAGCTATTAAAGGCTAACTCTGAAGGGTCCTAATGTTATGATAAATAAATATCTAGTTACACTTGGCCTCTCTTTTTAATTTGCTGCGGTATGATTGGGCTGCAAAGATGTCTGCTTCTGCTGATGCCGTTAAACCTTCAAGCTGTTAAAAGCATGAGCTACTGGGTTTTTAAAGTGTTTATATTCTTAACTAGCTTAGCGGCTAATGTGGAAAAGGTCAGAGGTCAATCCACTGAAGCGGACTCTCAGGTCATCAAGAATTCCCTCAAGTAGTTTGGTTTTTTGCTCGAGTGAAGCCAAGAGGACACATATGTCCAGGACCAAAGGTCAATTGTAGAAATTAAAATGAAAGGAGACATTTCAAACGTCAGACACGACGCAGAGAAAAGCAAAATACTTTTAAAAATCTCATTTTGACGGTTTGAATACTGAGAAATTCACGCTTATGCAGAGGGTCTGAGATATATAAAAAAAGTTTTTGAAACTTTCATGACATTGTTTAAAGTGGCAGGTTTCATACCGTCTGGAGAAGAAAAAATCACGTTTACATAGAAATTTGTTAGCAAAATATGAACAGCATGAATATCACAGCCTGGTGATTTTATGGAATCAGTTTAACAGATACTGAGCTAAAGGTTTGTGAGGTCGTAGCTGAAATTCATCATCAACTCATACGTTCAACATCAGAAGATTAAATAAGATGGAGCTTTATAAAGATTTTTATTTTATTTTTGTACACATGAGGTTGGATTCATAACTCAGTTGTGCAGAAAAAGTAAATTTGCTGAAACATTTGAACGCCTGACCCAAAGACGATGGCAGTGTTGCATCATCGGCTTGTTTCTGGAGTTGTATAAAAAAAATTTAAAAAAATATTAAAATTGTTTAGCAAAAACTGTAAGAATTGCAAAGTTAACAATGTAAATGTGCATATTAAGAACACTAAACTATGAGTTTATTCCATCCCCTTTACCTTAAGTCTAACCCAGTGGCGATTTTAGCCTCTTTTTGGGGGTGATATATATATATATATATATATATATATATATATATATATATATAT
>NC_056505.1:9166469-9172235 GCF_014905685.2 Nematolebias whitei
TATATATATATATATATATATATATATATATATTGTGGTTCTGGGTGTGGGTTCTGTTTATTGCATTTATGATTCAGTGCAGCAAAATAAACAAATTTAAACGTAACAGATCATTGTAAGACTTGGTTTATTTACATAATGAGTTGCTGGATGTCCGGCCCCTGAGCAGTTTAGTTGAATAGTCCTGCTTTAGAGGGTTAAATACAGTTTATTCCATTTCTAAAACATAAACTGAGTCTGTACAAATGTAAAATATGATAAAGTCATGTGGCCGACCTTATGAGCAGCTGAATACAACAGTTAGAAACATGTTCAGCTGTATGAAGGTAACTGCTGGTACATGCTCCATTTTCTGTCATAATTACATTTTATGTTTAATGGTTAAATAAAAGGTTAATGCTACAAGCTAGTTCTGCTTTGTTTTGTGTGTTAAGTTCTAGTTGCATAAGTTTAATCTTGTTTGTTATGATCAGTTAGCACTGAACTGATTTTGTACAAAGTATTTGTTAGGTTGTGTAATGTAAAGCAGAGCACTAGCTACGTCTTTAGCATCTTAGCTAGAGCATCTGTATTGGGCGCCGCTAGCTTAGCGCTACTTCTTGTTGTGCCGAGCTCTCTAAAATAGTTGTTGAATCAAGTGTTTGCATATGTAGGTGAACATAGATGTTTAAAAAGAATGTTAGAATACACCAGAATGTAAGAAATGGCATCTACTTTATTCAAAAATGACCCCCCCACACACACTCACACACACACACACATATTATGAATGCTTCTGACACCAATGGTCACCATATTGTTCAAGCCAAGACCATTGTCAGCACTGGGGGGCTAAGCACCCCTAAAGGTCAGATTCTAGAAGCGCCCCTGGACTAACCCCTCAACATGTGAGCAGTAAAGCATCATTTTTATTTGCAGTCATGTGTTCACTGTCAGTCAGTCGTTAACGTTAGCTCAATTAACAAAAAAGGTTCAATCGTATCATCTGGACCAGTTTCTTTAAGCGAGAAACGTTTTGTCCCCCATCCAGAGGACTTCCTCAGTCTACAGCCTGCCAACTAGATCTGTCCCATAGGTATTCTTCACTGATGGCTTGAAACACAGCTTTCTTGTTGTTGTCGACCTGGATGATTGAGCTTACAACCCGTTAGCCTGATTGTTAACAAAACAACAAAATAAAGATCAATTTACACAAATAAACTTTTCTTTTTGAGCACTTTCTCTTGTAATCCATCACTTCTGCGCCTGTTGACTTTTCAAACCTTTAATCATTAAAAGATCAGAACATAGTTCAGTGGTTGACCCCTCGACCTCTGTGTGGTGCATTGTGTGTGTGTGTGTGTGTGTGTGTGTGT
Organism: Nematolebias whitei; assembly: GCF_014905685.2. Lineage (NCBI taxonomy): Eukaryota > Metazoa > Chordata > Actinopteri > Cyprinodontiformes > Rivulidae > Nematolebias > Nematolebias whitei. The sequence continues at coordinate 9,167,825 of NC_056505.1, forward strand.
GTTATACACAGTGGGACACAATATTATCAGCTCTGTCTCTTTACGGCCACATCCACTCTTCCGTTCACCACTTCCTGGGCATCTGGTGTTCCTCCAGTGTTTGTTTCTCTCCCAAGAATTTCCAACTGCAACAAACACGACGGAGGACACAAACACACACGGAGGGGAAGTGAACAGAGCTGACTTTCCTTGTGAAGGGCTGCAGCGACGTTATCAGCGACGGCTGGAAGCAGAGGAGGAGATGGAGCAGTGTGAGGTGCAGGAAGATGACTGGGAAAGTAACTAGAGCGTTTCCAATTGACTGCGTCTGAGAGGAGTTAAAACCTGGTGTTTCTGCAGCTTTACATCCTGTCAACAAACACTGGTGCAACAGGGAGCTATGCAAACCAAATGCAACTTTTTTTACTTTAAATATTTAAAAAACTGTGTGAGCTGTGCCAATTTCCAGTGCTCAGATAACTTCCTGCAAAGAAAAACTGCAGGAAAATGGACAGATATTAACTTTTTATTTCACTATTCTCAACTACAAGTTTGATCACTTAGTGTGAAATGTGTTCATTTTTTAACAAGTTAACTGAGAAATTAATATTCAGTCCAATCAGTGCAATAAAAGATGATTGGCTTCTCCTTTCAGTAGATGAAAAATTAAAAAAATAGCTGCTAAGAAATAAAAATACAATGTAAAATAAATATCTATGCAATGTAAAACACGAAATGATGGAAAACAATGAGACTTTTTGTCATAAACTATTTTTCATTAAATATGTGCTTTAAAGCACTATACTTGAAGTTGTTTTTAGATTGTAAGATGTAATATGTGCATAACTTGTACAGTAATTTAAAATGTTAATTTTTCAATTAATGTAAATTTTAAGAATAGATGGCAGCCTCCTCTGTGGAAGCCCATTTCTGCCATGAAAGAAAAAAATAAAAGCCCAACAAGGAGTCATAATTTAGACTTTTAAAGTCATAATTATGAGAATAAAAGTCATAATTTTGAGTTTTAAAATCATAATTTCTACTTTTCTAATTTAATTTCGAAGTTTGTCTCTTGCCGGACATCGTGACTCTACAGGGATGCTACTTCCTGTCAGACACCTGTAATCTTCCTGCATAGCACATGGATTCATTCATTCAATGTATGTCCCTCTGCCTTCAAACATCAATTCTTTTAAATAAAGGTATGTTACATTTTTTCATCGCCACTTTATATAGCATTTAGTATTGAAGCCCATTTCCGCTATGAAATAAAAGCCCAACAGGAAGTCATAATTGAGTTTTAAAGTCATAATTATGTGAATAAAACTCATAATTATGACTTTTATTCTCGTAATTATGACTTTAAAACTCATATGTATGACTTTTATTCTTGTAATTATGACTTTAAAACTCATAAGTATGACTTTTATTCTCGTAATTATGACTTTAAAAGTCAAAATTATGACTTTTATTCCCATAATTCCCAGCACTTTGGTTGGCTTTGTAGCTGTTTTAAGTGCTTTATAAATAAAGTGGTATGGTATGGTATGGTATAGTGTAATTATTACTTTAAAACTCGAAATTATGACTTCCTGTTGAGCTTTTATTTTTTCTTTCATGGCTGAAATGGGCTTCCATTAGTTATTACAAATATATTTTGAAAAAAAAAAAAAGTTTAATGGGCATAACAATTTTCATTGCATCATTTATATGTGTATACTGAGCATGTTTTTTCAGAGTAGCATCTTTAAACAGAATATAAGTTTCCTGCGCTGCAACAAAATTGAATATTTGCACTTTTTTGTCTAAAAACATAACACTATTCTCATAAAATATATATGTAATAAAAATTTGAGCTGTAATATTAAATAAAACGGCTCAAAATCCAAAGCTTAAAGTTTTTTTTTTCAAACTCTAAAAATGTTTTAATTTATGTGAATAATATGTCTGTTATAGTCTGTGAGAGTTAAAGGTAATGAACAAATATGACTTTTGAGTTTAAGATAAAAATAAATGTTGAAACAGATTTTAATTGAGTTTTGAGCACAGAAACTGAGCTTTAATGTATAGTTTGAGCTGTGTATTTTACTTTGACGTGAAACCATTTAACACGTGTCATTTTATAATTCATGCCAATGAAACCGTAAATACCTTAATATAAAACAAGATAAGATGAGATAAGATAAGATAGAACTTTATTGATCCAGCAGGAAATTGTTGTGCCAGAGTTTCAGTACAAAGGAACATACACAAGGATTCACACAAGATATAAAAATAAGAGAGAATATACAAATGCCAACAATTAAGTTCTAAACAGGTCAGATATAAAAGAATAATGTAATAATCATGTTTATTTGTCCTTAATAAAACTGTTCTGCTTGTTGTGCTCTTAGATCAGGATGAAACTGAGACATCAGTTTGTTTATTTTTACATCTGCATCATTAAATGCAGGTATAAAAGGTAATCTCTTAACGTTTGCATGTTTGCTCTTCCAAGTTCACTTGACATCACGTGAATGTATTTTGTGTGCGTGCGGTCTTTCACGCAGTCGGTTGCAGAAGTGCCTGAGGCCTGTAACGAGTGTCTGCTGTCTGTTAGCTGCAGATGCTGTCAGGTCGTCAGTAAACAGCGCGTGTTGGCTCTCCGCCTCCGTCTGATAACAGTTACAGCTGCACCTGCCTCTGTTACAGCGTAAACAGCCCGTCTGCAGGAGGAGCAGGACTAAATAAACTGATTTAGACCACAGAGATGAGGTTGTCAGGGTGCACTGAGGCCATCATGGCTGCAGAAAAATGTTAAACTAAATCAGACGTACAGGAGCTCTGATGCAAACTTGTTTGAAATAAATCATAGGTGTCAAATTCAGCTCATGCTTATTTTTAATATATGATTGCCCAGTTGTACTTTGAGTTTTGTTTGACGGTTTTTTTCTTCAGTATGCAAAAATCTAAGTTGGCATAATTTGGTTAACTAGTGTAATTTATAAAAGCAGCAACATGCATGATGTTGATTTGAGCTACCGTATATTTTGGCGTATAAGTCGCATCTGTCAAAAACAGCATAATGAAAAGGAAAAAACATGTCGCATTTATTTTGCGTTAATTTAATGGTCAAAACAGCTTAATTTTGCCTTGGCGCCGCAGCACCATCCATCCATCTATCCATCCATCCATCCATCTATCCATCCATCCAGCCATCCATCCGTCGCAGCCGAAGCTGCTTTCTCTCCAGCGTTCCTGCACCTGCACCAGCTGAGTGAAGCGAGCGGGCATGGGAGGACTCGCTGTTGCAGTTCTTCGAAATTTAAAGTGTCAGTCAAAATTGCATTATGAATTTGGAAAAAAAAACCCCATCTAATTCACTTCGGCGTATAAGTCGCAGGACTGACAAATCTATGCAAAAAAATGGAAAAATACGCTAAGTGCAAACGCTAACAGATGCCTTCCTATTTCACTAAAAATAAGCAAGAAATGCCAATTTCTTGTTTGTTTTGAATTTCAGGTTTTGTTTTTCAGGAGAGATCATATCAAATTATGACTGACAAACATTTTGACCTGTTGCTTCGCTCAAAACCTTGTTTGTTAACACACCTGCCTGTCCTTCAGGTGCGGTGGCCTAATATTATGTTAGCAAGCAAGCTTCTGTGTCAGGTCACAGTTTCATGTTAAAACAGAGAAAAACCCAACATTTTAGATACTGCAGTTGTAAATGAGCGTGAAATGTGTTTTTATGGCAGCACGAGTTTCAAGGAAGCGGCAGGGAAGCATCTGAAGGCTTTGAGGTGTGGGGTCTGAGTGACAGATGGGGTTAAGGTTAATCTGGGGTCAACCATCTGATTAAAACACAACAGGAGCTGCAGGTGGAAGATTGAAGATGCTTTTACAAGTTGGACAGGAGTAAAAATAAGTTCATTAGAGGCTCAGGCTCAGAAAGGCAAAGCTCAAATGTTCGGACATGTGCAGACGAGGACCAGTAGGTTTTTTGGACAAAAGCTGTAAATTATGGAGCTGCCAGGGGAAAGGAAAAGAGGAAGACCACAGAGAAGGGATGGATATGCAGGATGTAGTGAACCAAGCCTCAGGTCAAGTCCTGACCCTGAGGGCCTTCCTGGAACAGGAACTGTTATTTCATTGATTTGTATCCAGAAATACAAATTAAGCTCATCCAGAGACTTTCTAAGTGTGTCCTGCACTGATCAATTGAAAGAACACTCTCTTTTCTATTATCATTACTATTTTACAATATCTTGATAATCAAAGTGTGTTTAGTTCAAACCATTTTAAATGTTGAAGTGAACTACTCATTTTAAATCAACTGTGAAACAGTAGAAATGATTTTTAATCCTCATTCAAAGTAGAAATCAAGTTAATGTCTGTTACAGAGTAATTATTCATTTTCTTGATCTTCTGTCTGAAATGAGCAAGTTGTGAT
>NC_056505.1:9172635-9182760 GCF_014905685.2 Nematolebias whitei
TATATATATATATTTAAAAAATGCAACATAACTCATCTGTAAATGTCTTGGTTGTGCAGAAAATTTCTGCAGTTATTTATTTTACTTTTTAATAATTTTACTTTCAGCAACACTGATTCGATTAAACATGTCAGGGGTGTAAAGGAAGCTGACACCAGATAAATCTGTATAAAACAGCTGGCTACAATGAAACCAAATATAAAGTGGGAAAAACGAGGCCTCTCTGTGTTTAAGGATAAAGTTGTCTTTCCAACATTAACTTTTAATTTTGCGCCTTTCTTTCATAAAACTAAAAACCCTCATCTGTTTTGCAGCATCAAAAATTAACTATTGTTTTTTGTAATATATTACCACGGGTGCATTATTGAAGAAAGAAATGTGTTTGTTTTGTGCAAAGTGATTTTCTGGATCTCCACGGGCCCGAATGAAGCAAGAAATGAAAACCTCAGCTTTTAAGAACCCCGCCTCAGGTTAAAAGTCAACCAAGTACAGAAAGCTTTGATCTGTGTTCATATCCAGGCAGAATAACGAATCACCCCTGCTAATGATGTCTGTAGTGCCTTAGCACGATGCAGAGAGGGATTTGTAGCCACACGAGTAACTTTAATGAGTTTTATTTGTTTTGTTTTATCCCCCTCCACCTCCTTCTCCCTTTAACATGGAAAGTAACGATGAAGCAGGGCTAGGATAAAAATCAGTTGTCTCAACATCTTCGTGGGGCTAATTATCCAACCTGGATCATCTCACAGCTTCACCTAAAAGAAAAGGACAGTTCTCCTTCTCTATTGCCTTATAATTCTATATTAACTCGCTTTACTGGGGCTGTGGAAGCTCAGGTTCAAGCCCAGGTTGTGTCAGGAAAACAGTTTTTGTGCAAGTTGACTTTCTAAAAGAAGAAAAACCCCCTGAAAAAATCATCAGAAAACCAAATAAATTTTGAACAAGTTTCAAGGTTATTTATTGTCATTCGCATCACGTGTGGTACATGAGGTGGAATGAAACTGTACTCAAGGTCCCAGTTATACCCGAAAATAGCAAAACTATGAAGTATTAAAAAAGAAACTGTGTATAAGGATCTAAGATACGTTAAACAATACTATAGTAATGTAATACAGTGTATTGAAAAGCAGCCTGAACATGAGTTTGTTGTGAGCAGATGGGTATGAATATAGCAGCTTATGTTAAGAAATCAGCAGCAAGGATAATCAGCAGCACAGATAAAGTGACATTTCACCAATTAAAGTGGCATTACAGTCTAATTTATGAGTCTTACAGTTTCAGGGCAGAAGCTGTTCCTCAGCCTAGTGGTTCTGCATTTAATGCTCCTCAACCTCCTGCCTGAGGGGAGCGGAGCAAAAAATGTGTGTGCTGGGTGAGTGGGGTCCTTCATGATGCAGGTGGCTCTCTTCCTGCATCTGGAGGTGTAAATGTCTGTGATGGTGGGGAGACTGACTCCAACAGACTTCTGTGCAGCTTTCACCACTCTCTGCAGAGCTTTTCTTTCTGCAGCAGTGCAGCCTCCATGCCACACTTTGATGCTGGAGCACAGGATGCTCTCCACTGCACACCTGTGTCAGGAGGTGAGGACTGAGCTTCCCAGACCAGCTCGTCTCAGCCGCCTGAGGAAGTGTAGTCTCTGATGAACTTTCTTGATCAGGCTGGTGGTGTTGTTGCCTCAGCTGAGGTTGTCATTCAGGTGCACACCCAAGTACTTGTAGCTGGAGACCACTTCCACTGCAGATCCTCTTATGTTCGGGGGTTGGGGGTAGGTGTGTTTGCTCCTTCTGGAATCCACAATCATCTCCTTCTTCTTCACATCGATGTGGAGGTTGTTCTTCCTGCACCAGGTCTTCAGATCTTCAGCTTTTCAGCTCAACAAGACCACGTTAAAAGAAATAATGCATGACTTAAGACTTTTGCACAACAAACTAATGCATTTTCATGTTTATGAACAGGGCCGGATAAAAGTCACACCTCAGATTAATCTCTTCATTTAATGATGGTTCTCACGTCTGTTCCTCTTTTCATGGTGATTTTTAAAAGATGTTAGGCAACAAACAGACTGTGTTCATTTGAAGAAAATAAACAATTACTTGAGCAATGATAATGATCATTTTGAAAATAAATAAATAGCAATAGAGAAATAGCCGGTGCTTTTTGATAAACTGGAAAGTGCTTTAGAATGATTCATCTTTGGTTCTGATGCAGGGTGTCGATCAAAACTGGAGAAGCTGGAGTTTTGCAAACTTTCAGTGAAACTTCTGAAACTTTCAGCCCTAGTGCTGCACAGAACTACAGTCTGCATCGCAGCTTAATCCATCCGTCCCACTTCAGAGCCATTTTCTTTCTCTCAGAAGTCGTAATTACTGACACAGACGTTGGAAGTGTGTCCTTTAACAGTATCGGTCACAGCACCTTCTCCACAATACGCTCCATCTCTCCCTGTCCCAGTCCATCCCCTCCTCATTAAACATATGTCTCATTTTCCATTTCAGACAAGAGATAACAAAGAAGTGCACACAAAAGCACTATTTTCAGGCTCTTCTGCTCATCTCGTCTAAAAGTCTAATGAGAGCAGATCAAATATAGCTGACACCGGGGGGAGACAAAGGCAGTCGTAGCCTTGGGTGGAGAGATGAGTGGAGGCAGAACAATGGACCTAGAAACTGTGCAGTCACTGCGGCGCGTTGGAGCAGGACCAGAGAATGCAGATGATTCTGTAATGAGGGATTAAGTGGAGGATTATAGGTCTTTATTAAGATGTTTCTGATCCTCATTAGGCTGAATCTTGTATCAGGGCATCGATTCCCCGCTCGCCCACTAGATTGGCTGTCCTCCTGAGGAAGAGGAGTGAGGAGAAAAGAGGAAGAGTGAGAAGGAGCGCCAGTTAGAGATATGCAGGAATTAATTCTTATATCTTTTGTCTGGATTTTCCATTTTAAATGTCCTCAAAACCTGTTTTTGTCGGCGGCTCATTGATTCTCCTTAAACAGCAGGGGTTTAACTCACAGTCGCTAGAAGTTTGTATGCACCAAGATGCTTCTAGTCAGGCAGAAACTTAGGCTGAAGGATGCTTTCTCTAAATATATCTGCAGAATAAAAGCAGATTTCAAAGAAATCACTGGTTTTGTTGTTGTTTTACGTTTTCTTAACCTGCCAGGTAGCACATTTCATATTTATGCTTTTCCAGGGTCAAAGAAAGGATCTAAATTCAGGAGAACTTTCAAGTGGTCAGAGGTTTTGACATATAAAGAGTAATATCCTGTATTTGTCAGAAGTTAAGATGCAGCATTACTTGAAGTAATGCATATCACTGTGGGAGTTCCAGGCACTTCCTTCCTGAGGTCACTAGATGGCACCAGATGACCACATCTCCCTGATGAGAGCCCCCATACAATGGTGAAATTGGTTATCTGCATTTAACCCATTGCACCTGGAACAATGGAGCAGTGGGCAGCTGCACCCGGGGTGCACTTAGGGATTAGCTATCTTGCTCAGAGACGCCACAACATGTGGGAATGGCTGGGGATCAAACATGGGACTTTTGGGTCCCGAGTCGGCTGCGCTGCCTCTACCGCTTTAAAACGCAGTTTTATTTTTTATTTATTTACTCTTCATTTATACAGTTAATCTCACTGAGCCACGAGAACTCATTTTCAAGAGAGACCTGTTTAGGGAGAGGATGGTGGGGGTTAAGGGCCTTGCTCAGGGGTCCAGAGTGGGGCGAATGAGGGTGGAGGGAGGTGTGGGTGTTCCACCTTTTCCACCCACAGTTTTTTTTATGTTGACGGTTCTGGGAGGTGAACCGGCGACGTTCCGATCACGGGCCCATCTTCTAACCTCTGCACCACCACTCCCCCAGGTGATGACTCTTCCTTGATGGAGCATTACTTTGCCAATGATTTGTGCCATTTATATTTCTAGTGATCTGAGTTTACTTAACTGTACTGGTACCACTTTTTAATAAGGCTCTTATAGATGGCTAGTAAATAGTTTATAAATGCATTATTAATTCCTCTACAAGCACTTTATAAATCATTAATAATTGTTTATTATGCATTCATTAAGGGTGATAGAGAGACAAAACTGATCAGTTTCTTGCCAAACAGTGAATCTGTTCACCTATATATTTCATCTAGAGTTGTTATATTAAACATTTCAGATTACTACCTTGTAAACACAATAAGCATTTGTAAACCTAGGTTTTTTTTAAGGATATAATATTACCATTGTTGTAGATACTTATAATGCAGTGATAAAGTACAATATGCTAAAAAAATAGGTTTACAAATGCTTATTGTGTTTACAAGGTAGTAACTTAGTCTGAAATGTTTAATATAACAACTCAAGATGAAATATATAGGTGAACAGATTTGGCTCACTGTTTGGCAACCAACTGGTCAGTTTGGTCTGTTACCCTTAATGAATGCATAATAAACAATTATTAATGATTTATAAAGTGTTTATAGAGGAATTAATAATGCATCTTTAAACTATTAGCATCTATAAATGGAGCCTTATTGTAAAGTGGTACCCCTGTACCTTTTGCTGTTTCCAGTGAACCTCTTGAGACCTACCTGTTCTTGGACTCCTTGTGTAATTCTGGAAACTTCCTTGTGACCTCCTCAGCTGTCTTCCTTGCCTTCCAACCACTCGCCCACCAGTGACTATTTTCCATGCTGGATTGCCATTATTCACACAGGATTAATGGAACCAGTGACTCTTCAAACATCTTTTTCACTGACCAGTGAGAACCAGAGGACAATCTAATAACACCATCCCTACTGAACTTCAGTGCTGGCCCTTCTCCTTGCTCCCCAGGGTTCCTGATCATTTCCGTGATTACTTCACTGTAAATAAAAACACTGAACTTGCCTCCCTGTGTTGATATTTAGTCCTTGTGACAATCACCAGCCGAGTGTTGAACTAAAATCATTTAATGATGACAAACAGCAGAATTAAAGTCGATTTGATCAAACACTGCAGATGGATTTTTTTCACAGTCTCATGGAAGATCTTGCAAGATCTCTTAGCCCTCCGAGTATGTGTTTAGGATGACTCTCAGCTACTACCACACCAAATAATAGCTACATGCCTGTCAAACTGGCCGAGCTGTTGTCACGGTTAGCTGCGGCAGACACCTGTTGAACACAGAGTTTCATCGTTTGGCTTCAATTTATTTATTTTTTTTTTTTTTGTAAAGTTACAGCTTTCATGACATTACATTTATTATAGGTTCCACTTTATTTTTTCACATTATCAACCTAAAGTCTTTAATCTGAGCATTGTTGTTTACCAGCAAATTGGTGTGATTTCCCGAGTGCTTCATTTTTACTGAAGGAAACACAGAAACAAACTCCGATGCTCCAACGTTGATGTTTATTTGTCTGAACCCTGAGGGACACCGAAGCCAAATGGGAAGAGCGTTGCTGTAATGAACAAAATCTCAAGTTTTCCGGTATTTAGTCTATAAAGTCCAAGTTTACAACTGACCAGTACAGACATACAGTTTAACTTCCTCACAGATTTGAATGAAACGCCCTCCAACTCTGAGTTTTATTATAACAGGAAGGCAGCAGCTCCTCAGCTGGATGACAAAGGGTCGTTCAGTTTCACCAATGAGGAACAGATTTCCTCTCAGCTTCATGAACATTGTAACCAAAAACTGAACCACTGTGCCATTTTGAAAAAGTTATCTCTCAAAAGTGATATTTGGCCATTTTAGACCCCATTATATGTCATATAACATGAAATGTAAAATATTTACGTCAGAGAATACAGAATAAAAAACTTTTGATGGCATTTAAGTCATGTTTTTTCCTGATGTCTGTGTTTCTGGTTCATTTCATCTTTGGCAGCGTGACGGCCCAGTGGTTAGCACTGTTGCCTCATAGCAAAAAGGTCCCGGGTTCAATCCCCAGTTGGACCTGGGGGCTTACTGTGTGGAGTTTGCATGCTCTTTTTGTGCTTGCATGGGGTTTCTCTGGGTACTCCGGTTTCCTCCCACAGACCAAAAACATGTTAGGGCCTCCCTTGCAAAAGGGATCTATGATCTCAGTGGGATTTGACTGTTTAAATAAAGCTTAATAAATGATAAATAAATAATAATCTCACGAATGGATCCATTTTCTTAACGCTTTTTTATGGGTCGCAGAGAGTTGGTGTCTATCTCCAGAAGTCACTGCATGAGAGGCGGCGGGCACCTGGACAGGTCACAGGTCCAACACAGAGAAACAAATGAGACAAACACTCACACTCTCACCAAGGGACGACTGGGTTGATGGAAACATTTGGGAAAATTGGTACCGCAGCAAAACTATTGTCCCTTCATCTCTCCAAAAAAAAACTTTTCTACTTGAACAATTTAAAACTGAGTCAAATGGAAAAATAAATCCCCCTTGTGTTTGTGTTTGCAGCTTTGTACCCATCACACCTGTCAGATTCACGTTGTCTGAATTTAATTTGACATTACATTTGGAAAAAATAAATAAATAAATGAAACGTTTTCTGAGTCAAAATCTGGCTGCTTTGGTCTGAACATGTTCCCAACTTTTTGACCCAATTTGATAAGTTTTTAAGAGCTTCATGCCTCACTAACGATTACCAACTTAAAGTTGGTTCATCAAAACCAGCAGTAAGGAATTAAAAATAAACACACAATAAAAAGACTTGGATTTCTAAACGTGCTTGAAAACGATCCTCTACTGACAGTATCTTATGCATCTTATCTATGGTGAACAGAAATATTGTGGGGTGGAAAAGGGAGGAACAAGTTTCTAGCAGGAGGGAGACAAATTGTTGCAGAAAACACTTTAGTAAGATACATTTTATTTGCCACCTGGCTCCCTGAGGATATAGAGATCTTTAAGCCAACTGGTCTAATTTTACTGGAATATAAATAAATTGAAACTAAACACACACATTCAGACAGAGATAACGTGTGCCATATAAAACAGCCTTGCTTAAGACACACTCTAGATTGGTGTCTGTTTTGCTTTTAGTGGGACTGTAACTCATAAAATAAACAATAAAAAAAAACTGGGAACACAATTTATGGGGACAAAGATTTGATAAATTAGGTAATGAAAAAAGGTTGTTTTGAACTTTGGCTTAACATGACACCTTTGAGGAGGCTCCCCCTACTGGCCGTTAGACAGAATGCAAGTTAGAGGCTTTTAAAAGTCCTGAAAAATAAAATATAACTTTTTTTTTACCTACTTCCTCTTATAGTTCTAAATGAAGGCTGTTTGGAATAAACAGTGACTGAACCACAGCAGTAATTCAATTTGGGACAGTTTTATTCAGTGCAAAGAGAATCTAATAGCAGGAGTCGGTGATGCGCCTCATGCTCATGAACCTCATGCCGCTGTAGCCCATGTTCATGAAGTTCCTGTACTCCCCGGGCCACATGTACATCATCCTGCCTCTGTAGTGGGGCTGCTCGTACATCAGCCAGTGGCCGTCCATCACGTTGCAGGACATGCAGTTGGACATGCGGTAACGGTCCATGATGTTGTCACAGTCATCCATCAGCTCATACATCTGACCTCCGAAGTTCTCCCTCTCATAGATCCTCATCCTGTAGGATCCCCTGTACTGTGGTGAGAATAATGAGCAGATTAAACCACGAGCACCCCACAGATGTTAATAAAGGGGGCACGAGGGGAAGGGTACTCACCATGGGGATCATGCGGCAGGACCTGATGTTGTCGCTCATGCCCATCATGCTCATGTAGTCAGCGTACTCGCCCCTCCTCATGAAGTACTGGTTGCCCATGTAGTTGGTGCGGTCGTAGACCACGAAGCAACCCCTCTCCACCCTGCAGGAGTGGCACCTGCTCAGGTAGGAGGACATGTCGGGGCAATCGCTCATGCACTCATAGGAGCGGCCCTGGAAGTTCCTCTCCTCGTAGAAGACGATCTGAAGGAGACAGAACAGAAACGTGTCATTGACAGCACGTAGCGTGACATCTCTGTCATGTTTAGCCAGTTTACCGTGAGCAACCGATTCCACAAACAGCTGAACAACGTGGTAAGCATGTCCACAAAAACCAGGAAGTGTTTAAAGACAGAAAAGTCTTTCTCTGCCTGTTTCAGGACTTGAGTCTAAAAACTTACTCTGCTCATCTGGTTCATTCCAGTGGAAGTCATGCTGCTGGTCGGTGGGCTGCTGCTGCTGCTGCTGCTGCTGGAGCTGCTGCTGTTCTTGCTCTTGCACCAAACTGTGCCCTACATGGTTTAACCCTTTCCTTTTATACTTGAGCCCCGGGACTGGGCCCTTTGTCCGAACGCCCCTGAGTCAGCAGCAAACACAGAAAAACACAGAATATGGAAGGACCGGTCACTTTTCAGCGAGCTCAGAAATTGTTTCAGCGTCAGCTTCTCGTGCAACGTTGGGGTCAAAGAGGGGGTGAAAGGGTTAACAATCAGAGGTCACGCTCTGACATTGTCCATTCAGGTCAACACACTCAGTGTTGTCAGCAACATTTTTCTCCCTACTTGATGATGTAACGTTCTGTTTGTAAAAAATCACTCGCAAACCGTTTGTTGTTTCATGAAAAGTTGAAGAAATGCGGATTTTCGAAACATAAAGTTGTAAAGGGTGTAAAATTTAATGTAGATATGGATGTTAAGAGTTATAAACAATAAAACAGGTAATAGTTGAATGTGTTACATCTAAATATGTCTATAAAAATTAAAAAACAAGTCACGATTTGATGCTAAACGTATAAAAATGAAATTAAAATGTATGTATAACAGAGCAAGGATGAAATGGGGGAGGAAAAATAAACTATATTAAATATTTCATGCTTTAAAAAAAAAGTCTGATGTTCAAGATGTCTAAATCTTTTACAGGGCGAAATCTCACAAACCTCACGATCACTTTTCACATTCAAAGCATGTCAAAATGTCACATTTGAAATGTGCAGATAAACTAATATCAAAAATCTGATGATGAACCATTTCTCCTCTACACTACCTTCATCTGTGCTCGGAAACATCTGGAGAAATCAGCTGCAACACAAAACGTACAATTAAAAAGCCTCTAAAGAGACGCTTGTACAAATTGTAATTTATTCATTACTTGTGTTTTTTTTTAACCATCGCCTTTGTTTGCAGTCAGCATTAGAATCATTAAAAGACCATGCACATGCCCTCCAAATACATTTATTGAGGTTGATTATATATTTTTACTTCCTCTGATCAATTTGATGATGTGTACTGACCTCGTGACCAGGTCAGCCTTGTAAAAACATCTGAGGGTTTTGATTTACTTAAATAAAGATGAAAAAAATGTTGAAACGTTTAACTGAAATTGATGAAGGAGTGAGGTTTTAATATAAAATATGATCCGTGACGCTCGAGGAGAAAAAACTAAAAACAATCAAAAAATGTTCCAACAGGAGTTTATTTTGTGAGAATATTCAACCAGAGCATTTATATCATTTTATTTATTTAAGCATTTATGGAACATTATCACATTTTACTTCATTATTAACAGATTATGGGACAATAATGTCAACAAAAACTGTTGGACACGTTGATCTCTGAGCAGTGGAGACAACACAACAAGAAACTTTCAGCAACAAACAAAATTATTTTAGTTTACAGATCTCAGCTGTGTCTCCATAATTGAAGCAGAGACCTATTCCAGCATGTAGTGGTCGAGTAAAGGAGGTCTGGACTTTGTGGAGGAGAGTCATGGTCTCAGAGACTCTGTAGAAAGACAGAACACCTGCTCTGTGATCCAGGTACACTCCAACTCTGGACCCAGCACAAGCTGAGATGGGAGTTCTGATGCTGTTGTGACAAAACTGATTAAAGTTTTCATCACAAAATAAAGACCAGGATTTATCATTAAATCCAAATGCACTCTCTGTTTTATCAACATCCTTGTATGCGACTGCTACTCTACCTCCTGGTCCTCCCCACTTCACCTCCCAGTAACAACGTCCAGTCAGACTCTCCTTACTCAGAATCTGACCACATGAAGTGAATCTCTCTGGATGATCAGGATAAAACTGATCTTGTTTCATGAATGTTACTTTTCTGTTCCCCTCAGATAACAACATGTGTCTGTGAGCTGTGTTTGGATCCAGAGTGATCTCACATGAATATCTGAAG
>NC_056505.1:9182770-9199920 GCF_014905685.2 Nematolebias whitei
TCTTCTGGTCCTCTCCATCCCAGAAGTCTTCAATACACTTCATGCAGAAGCTGTGTCCACAGGAAGTAGTCACCGGATCCTTCAGTAGATCCAGACAGATGGAACAAGAGAAACTTTCTCTGTCCAGCTGAACTCCTTTCTGCGCCATTTCACCTCTCAGCGTCTGTGGAAGTTTCACTTCCTGATAAATGAAACCAGTCTGAAACCAGTCTGAGCTCAGATCGACACGTCATGTGTTTGTGCAGAGAATGAGGCGTGTCAGCACCTCCTCTGATCATTAAACTGTAGATCTGATGGGGCGGAACAAGAAACTCCGTGAACACCGTCAGTGTGTTGCTCCTGCAATAATAGTATGGCAAGCCATTTTAACATAAAATCGGATTCACCACACTTACATTCCAGATATCTGAAACTGATTTATGACTAGACATATTAGTTATTTGAGATATCTCTAATTACATTCTGACTAGTGTAAATGACGTCAGATTTACCACTGAGTTGTATGGAGGCTTCAATTCAAGATATTGAATTTTGACTAGTCAAAAATACAGTTCTAGATATCTCTAAGTTAATTTTGACTAGTCGTTATTTGCTTTCAAGATATCTTGCTTTTAGTTCTGACTAGTCATAATTACGTTCGAGATATCTTGAATTGTAATTACAGATGTTTGACCCTTCAAATGACAAATCAGGTGACGTCATTTAAAATATCTTGAATTGTTATTCTGACTAGTCAGAATGTAAATACAGATATCTTAAATTAGCATTCTGACTAGTCAAAATGTAATTGTTCCTAGTCAAAACTCATTTTAAGATATCTAGAATGTAACTACAGATAGTCAGACTACTCGATTTTATGTTAAAAGGGCTTGCCATACCGCCCACTACTTGATGCTCACGTCACAAAATTCATTGTCAATAATCCATCCAGGTACCATCCATCCATCTATTATCTTTACTAGCTTCTTCCATTTTGGGTCACTGGGGTCACTGGTGCCCATGTCCAGCAATCACTGTGCGAGGGGCGGGGGACACCCTGGACAGGTCGTAAGTCCATCACAGGAACACATAGAGACAAACGAGACAAACAACCATTCACTCTCTCACTCACACCTAGGGACATTTTAGAGTTACCAATCAGCCTAACATGCATGTTTTTGGTCTGTGGGAGGAAACCGGAGCACCCGGAGAAAACCCACGCATGCACGGAGAGAACATGCAAACTCCACCCAGAAAGGCCCCTGGACCGGGGTTTGAACCAAGGACCTGCTCGCTGAGAGGCAGCAGCTCTACCAGTTGCACCACCGTGCTGTCCTAATCCAGGTACCAAATCCAATAATTCTCAGTCAGGTCATGTGGACTTCACGTCATCCATTAGTTTTCTTGCTCACTGGTACTAACATAGCAGCGACTTGCCAGGTCAACAGTCATGAAAGATGGCAGAGTTGTATGAACTTCGTTCAGCTCAGGTAACTTTAGCAGATTAAACTGAGAGGGTTTACATTCTCAGAAGATACAGGTGTCGTGACAAAAAGTGATGGGGCTGCCAAAAATCGATCGGCGCAGCGGGAGCACGCACGGGAGGACTAACTGTTGAAGTTCTTTGAATTTAACAAGACTGACACGTAAAAAACATTCTTTGTTTGCTCTAAATGATAGCAAAGGTGTGTCTCCCATTGGAAGGAGGGTGTCGTTCGCAGTCATTGCTGCCTGTTACACCATATTCTGTGACCACCGTATAATGTGACAGTAGGGGGCGCTGTAGCATTTTTACAACATACTTTGTGTACTGTAGGAGATTATATCTATGCTGTATCTGACATGCGCCATCATATTCTGTGACCGTCTGTACAAGTAGGTATCTCTGCAGACAAATTTGGAAGGCGTAGAAAGAAAGAAAGAAACAAATTGGTGTCAGATTCCATCGTGTGTGTCCAGTATTAGTTTTGTTACCTATATAAAAAGAAACATAACATATCATCTAACACATTTAGTTATTTGTAAATTAAGTAAAACAAAAAATAAAGTATTAAAAAAAGTTTGTTTTTTTTTAATTATTTTCTTGATATTTGCGCTTTCGGCTGGTAAAACCAGGGTTTTGTTGTAATTTGTTTTTTGACCACCCGGTGGCGCTGTGACAAATCTTCGCCTCAGAGAGTGACTTGGCAACAAAATCTGTGTCGGTAAACGTTGCTAAGGAAGTTACGGAGTAATTTTAAAACAAGCGCCCTGAGGCCAACTGTTTACTGAAGGTAAATTTTTTTTTGAACTGGGAAATTATTATTGATTCCAGAAATTTAAAATGACCGACGTCAGCTAATGTTTTAAACGATAGAAAACAACTTCCGGTTTGATCGCTATTTAGCTCAGCTAGCTATATGGGTTTTAAGATGCTGCTATGTTAGCATTTAGCTCTTTGATAACTAGCAGAATAGAAACGAACTGCTTGTTTCAACATAACTCTGGCACAGTCGATGGATGAAATGCACATATATATGTGTGGTAATAATATTCATTTTGTTGCACTGGAAAACTAAGACGGTTATACCAAAGTTCATGCTCAATAATACAGCTAAAAATCCAACAATGTTCAGTCAGGTCATCTGGACGGTTTCTTTTTTTGCTGAGATGTTTCGTCCTTCATCCAAAGAACTTCTTCAATGTGAGGAGCCCCCAAACCAACTGTTGCAAGTGACGGTTATAATAATTTTCGCAGTTTGCTAACAGCACTAATATTGCATACACTTTATTTGCATGATGTCTTTAAGGATTTGCAGTATTTTACGAATACATTATGTTGTATATCTGCAGGTGTTTTGCAATGACAGAGCTTTATCCAGCTGACTTCAGATGGTTTCAGAAATGAGAAGAGGATGGCTGAGAATGGAGAGGACTGCACCCTGTATCAACCCTGCAAGGTTTCTGATAAAGGAAACTGTAGTGGCCTTGACAGCAGGACAAACAAAACCTTTGTGGGTGTAAATTCTACCCAGGAGCACAACGATGACTGTACATTTGTTGTTGGAGATGCAGGAGGCGAGATCACTACATACCTACCTCAGCCGCCCGTGGTACCCAGACTTTCAAAGTTCAGCAAAAAAAGTGTTTCATTGGAGGCAACGTCAAGAACCTGGAGGTTAAGAAACAGCCAGGAGAGCCTGAGTGACAGAGCTGAAACTGGCTCCTCCACCGACTCTCTTAAAGAAGACCAAAGTGTTCTCAGTGATGTTGGTACTGTCGGGAATGAGCAGGACTCTCGTGTGAGACCTCGATCTGTACTCTCAACAGAATCTCCAGTCTTCGAGGACAGAAAGAGCAGTCTGTCAGAGTATGAAAGGAAGCCACACAGCCAGGTGCATGTCCTGGAAAGACATCTGAAGAGGTCTGCCAAGGTACGGCTGTCCCCAGTGCAGCCTGCAGGGCCTAGTCCTGCTTTAGAGAAGAAAGTTGCCTCAACCATTTCAAGGGAAGCTAATAGGATTGATAAGGATTGCTTGGATAATGCCATTATGGTGAAAGAGAAGACTGAAGATGGAATTCACAGGAACAGGAGCCGGCTTCAGGAGACAATGGGGGATAGTGCCTCTGTAAATTCTATAAAGTCCTTATACAGCATCCTTAGCCCCATCAAACCCGAGGATGTGAGAAACAGGTAATGCAGACTTAGCAGATCATGTAAACGGTGGAGTTAGAGGATCATCAGGTTGGCTATTAAGGACCTTTTGTGCATTTTATTCTTCCTGGTTTATATGCCAACAATAGTTGGGGGTATGAATTTAGTATACAACAGAAAACTAACCACATGGAAAGCTTTTTCATTTCAATCATTTAAAATAATATATTTATACAGAAGCACATTTTTATTTGCTGATAGGATAAGTTTAAGAAAATGTAGATTTTGCCTCTTATACTTATAATATGCTGTGCATAATTAATTCTTGTGTCTCAAATCCACTAAGGTTGTATTTAGTACTAGTTCTGCTTTGTAGGAAGAGCTTTTTGAATTTAAATCTTAGATGAATAGTGACTGAGAAGACTTTAGCCTATGAAAGTTAATCACAGTTAAATTACAAGGAAGTATTTACCCATCAGGCGTGGCTAGAGGTACTGGCTGAAGTCTTAAAAATCTTCAGGAATGAACTGGTGTTTCCATTATCGTCTTTAACGTAAGAAATACTGCAGGAAAGGGTGAAGGACCTTAGATTAGGTTTCCTACACAGTCTTAAAAGTAAAGAAATTTGATTTTGAGTATTTTCCAAGACTAAAAAAGTATGGAAAAATGTGTCTGCTTTACTATTGCAAACGCTGTTTGTGTGGATGGGAGGTACAAATACAGCAGAAAAGCTCTTGTTTTTAAAAATAGTTGTGCCACCAAGGTCAAGAAAAGGTGCTTCATAACACATTGATTTTTTTTGACCAGTGCCTTAGGCCCCAGATATCACATGTTCATGCATGTAAACGTGCTCAAATCTTTAAAGGAAGAAGTGTTGAAAGGGATTAACACTGGATCAGATAAAATGCTTGTTCAGGCTATTCTTTTACACGAGGATGAGCTGAAACAGGTCACAGTCTACAGTTTTAAGCTTAATTTAACTATAGTCAGCAACTTTTGGATTTTTTTTTTTTTTTGTTAGGTAAGAACTTTGCTTTTACCTTTTATGCATCTTGCAAGTCAAATAAAATCTGAGAGAAAAGTACAGGTTGTGCTTTGGTGCCTCTCTTCCAGGAGCTTCCTGGAGGGCAGCATGCTGGGAAACGGTGCCTTGCTCGGGGCCGAGGAGCTGGACCGGTACTTCCCCGACAGGAGAGTAGGCGTCTACGTCGTCACATGGAACATGCAAGGGGGGAAGGTCTGGATCTGCATCATCTCGCACACCAAGCCCAGGGAACAACTGAGCTATAACTGAGCTTCTGTCCTTTTCAGTTCCATTCAGCCTGCTTGAATGATCTCCTCCTTCCAACAGACTCTGAATTTGCACAAGATTTTTATATCATTGGAGTTCAGGAAGGCTGCCCTGACAAGTTGGGTTTGTCTGAAAGAATTGTCTTGTAATTTACTACACAGTGGTTGTTGTGATCTTGGTTATATCAGTCTGTCTGTGTCTGCAGGAGGGAGTGGGAGACATGTCTTCAGGAGACTCTGGGACCTCACTATGTGATGCTGTACACAGCCTCACATGGAGTTTTGTACCTCAGTGTATTTATTAGGAGAGACCTCATGTGGTTCTGTTCAGGTCTGTTCTGCTTCACCTAAAGAATCGATTTGTTCTCCTGTATTGTTACAACTGTATATATAATTCAGATACATTTAATCTAGAATTATAGGCAAGACGCCTGCAGCTCCTTGGCTTGAGTTTAGGTCCCTCAAAAAGGTTTTCAAGGTTTTCAATCACCTGGCGAGTTTTAAATATACTCATTTATTCTGTTAAATGTCAAAATCCAGTAAAAATTACCTACGTTTTTTTTTTCCCAGACAAAAACCTCAAAAAAATAATCTTGTGATTAAATATAAAGGAAAACAGAAACTGCTTTTTGAGATGCTCCAACCAGAGAACATAAAACGTCCTCATTGCAAAAGTGTGTCCACTTCATAAAAGTGATATCAGAATGTGAAAATGGAATAGACTGTCACATGTTTTCCTCGAATAAATGATAGAATATTAAGATAATTTCTAATAAATAAAAAAATCTGCTTTTTGTAGCTTAAATGGTTTTGTAATGTATTTGAAACTTTGAATATAAGTTTAATAGAAATTAGTATCGCAGTACCTTAGCAACTGTCTTGAACAGTTTTTGTCAATGCCTTCATAAAATAATCTGATCAGAAAGCACGTGTCTCAATTTTCAACAAAAACTCTGTCCTGCTACAAAAATAGGTCATTCCGTCATCGTTCTCACGTGACAGAGTTATAAAACAGTTTATTTTCAACACACTACATGATTGTGTTCAAACTGAACTTGGTTTTATTAAAAGCAACGTTTCCTCTGCCGACGTTCAGAGGTGGAGCACGCGACGGTCACAACCAGGATCATCTCCCAGATCAAAACCAAAGGAGCCGTGGGCGTTACCTTTACCTTTTTTGGCACTTCCTTCCTCTTCATAACGTCCCACTTTACATGTGAGTCGAAGACACGAACTTCTGATGTTTTGGAAAATCTATTTAGGTACAACTAATGGTTGTAACGTTTAGCGTGGTTCTTCCTACAGCTGGAGATGCCAAAGTTTATGAGAGAATTCTGGACTACAACAAGATCATCGAGGCTTTAGGTCTTCCTAAAGGCATTCCTGACACCAACCCTTATCGTTCAAACCCATGTAAATATTAACAGTTCTTAAATTGTATTTTATTCCATTTTTAACCTGTAAACTTCTGAGTACACCAAACATTTTCAAACGCGGTCTATTTCTTTTTGCAGCTGATGCCACCTCGAAGTTTGATCAGGTCTTCTGGTTTGGTGATTTTAACTTTCGGCTAAGCAAGAATCGGTCTGACGTGGAGACCATCATGAAGCAGACAGCTGGCGACGTGGGCCTTCTGCTGGAGCACGACCAGCTCTCCAAAGAAATGAAAGATGGTATGTATGAGTGAAGCTGAAGCTTCAAACCGCTCAGTCGTTTGTTCGAATTTCTATTTGTCTACAGGTTCGATCTTCAAAGGTTTTCAAGAGGCGCCAATAAACTTTCCCCCTACGTATAAATTTGACATCGGCTGCGATACCTACGACACCACATCTAAACAGAGGACTCCTTCATACACGGTAACAGCAAACATCTAAAATAATCAGATGCTGCCTAAACCCGTGAAACATGAGGGTTTCTGCGTTGACAAGTTGCAAATTGAAACGTTTTGTGTCCACAGGACAGGATCCTGTTCAGGAGCAGGCAGGCTAATGACATATCTGTGCTGAAATACAACAGCTGCTCGGTCGTCAAGACTTCAGACCACCGACCTGTCGTCGCCGCCTTTCAGGTTAAACTCAGGCCGGGAAGAGACAAGTGAGTCCCTCTGACAATTAAAGCACCTCACTACTAATCTGTGTCTGTCTGCATGCGTCAGTCGTTTTTAGGAGACGCTCTACAAGTACTTGTTTAATGCTTTTATGATTTGTTAAACTGTAGTTCTGTGTTGTGGTTGTGTGTGGTTTTTAAAAAGATGCAAAACTAGAAACTGTTTTGTGCAAGTTTTTCAGACAAAGAAACTACAAAATAAAAAATTCTGCATCAGCACAAAATCCAGCTTTTGTTAAATGTTGATCACAGCATGACATCACCGGCCTTTATCACAAGAGATTAAGAACAAAGCAAGTGGACGTTTTGCTTTTTATCTATTCAAATAAAAAGTAAACGGTTCTGTGTTTTGAATCTGCGGTGATGTTTCTGAGAGCTGACATCACACACTCTCACTCGCAGGAACAGAGCACCTCACTGCTCTTTAAAAGCTTCAAACTCTTTTCATTTGAGTTAACAAAAACATCTCATAAGAATTCAAACTTTAGCTAAAAAGAATAAAGTCAATTTATTTTGGGTTTTAACTTTTAGGATCGGCCAAGTCCTGGATGACAGAGAATCTAGACCACATGTCAAACTCAAGGCCCAGGGGCCAAATGTGGCCCTCATTGACATCTTATCTGGCCCCCAAGATGATCTGTTAAACGAAAAATACTTTTATCACTTTCATTTGTCAGTAATCTTTGATTATGATGTAAAAAAGTGCAACAGAGAACATCCAATGAGATCAATCAAACTCTTGAGGAACCTGCAACCAAGAAAAGATGTTTGGTATCTAAATTGAGCGGATGTAGATTCTGAAACTGGCCCATAGTTTGAAAAATGTTTTTAATTTTGGCCCCCTTTTGCGAGTTTGACACCCTTGATCTAGACAAACACGCTGTCCCTTGTAGTCTTTGTCCTTTTACATAGTTCTGTCAGTGTTAGACAGATGAAAACGACCCGTCCTGTATTTGTTTTTGACAGTATTCCTTTGTGCGGGGGACTGTTTGATCGAACTCTGTACTTGGAGGGCATCAAGAGGAGGATGACTGCCAGAGAGCAGAAGAGGAAGGAGGCTATGAAAAACCAAAGTAGCAGCACCGTCTGCAGCATCTCCTGAAAGGAACTCGAAGGGATGGACTGGATCAAACTGCCACAGGTAGAAAAGGAGCAAAAAGGAAACCGCTCTCGTCTTAAAAAGCAGAGCACATCAGCGTGTGGGTGAAGCTGGCTGCACTTGCACAGCAAACCTTAAGGCTTGCAGACGGAAGCCGTCTTTATTTATTCAACCTTTTCTGCCCCAACATGGCTGGGACTGACCATCGTGGCTCCACGTTCACCGATTTAACCAAACTCTGGATCTGCATCCGTGTAAGCATTTTAAAAGCATCATGACTCATAATGTTACCTTTTTATGCCTCGCAATTTATAATGCACTAAACACAACTGAGGTGAACATTTAGGTCTCGACTTACTTGAATTTTAACGTTTCTACGGAGAGACGTCACGAATGAGGGTACAACTCGTTACGGTTTCAGGGAGATCTGATGCATTTAGTTTTTACTTTTTGTCTAGGAATTCACTACCTATAAACGGTTCTAAACATTCTGATTAGAAATGCTTGTCACTCCCATCATTAGGTTGAGTGTTTGTCTGCAGCAAACTCGTATATTATAAACTATGTACTGTATGTAGCACTTATGAACTTTCATTCGAATCTTAAAAAGCTTTATACTGATTTTAAAAAGTGCCTGAGTGTCTCAATTTTATACCAACAAAAACTTTCCATCTTAATCTACAACTTTTTCTGTAACATCCTGTAATAAATGTTTCAAAACCTGCACAACCTTCTTTGTTGGCTAATTTTTTTTTTTTTTTACAATTGTGCAAAGAAACAAACTCATCTCTCTCCAACAAGGATTGTCCAACGGTCACTGTCAAGGTTCAGCTGGTTTAATCCCAACAAAAACTAAATCATGAAAACATGTAGCAGTTTAATAATAAGTTCTTCACAACGTATAAAAACACAACCGTTTACTTGTTAACGTCAAGAAATACCAGAAGAAACAGTCCGGAACAGAAATACAGTGCAAAGTTGCCATTTTTAAATTGAGTTGTTTCTGCACAAAATATGCGGACATGTTTTTACTGTTAACTTGAAGGTTTTTATAAACATTAAAATACAGTTTCCTAGGTTTACATGTTTTGTCAGTTCTGTTAACGGGATTAAACTTTGACCCACACTGATCTCGTGCATTTCAAGCCAGATCTGTACTTTAATTTACCCATTTCACTTCTGACACAATTAAACAAATAAACCACATTTAAAGCCCCTTTACAGAATTTCATTAAAACTATAATTTCAGACTTTTGGGCAAACCATAAAGAAATGAATACTCAAAAACAAAAAAAAACAAAACCATTGTTTATTGTTCAAGTACCTTTAGCTGTGCATCACAACCTTATTTATTTAAAGGTTTATAAAATGTTCTTGTATGAATACTTCAGCCTTTTTTTTTTTAAGTTTTACTTGACTCACGTTGGGAAAAAGCTTTTTCTTTATAGTTGAAGCTACAATAAAAAGTGAAACAGCTCTCATTACTCATAAACATACTGCAGGATAGTTTTGGAAGGTTTAAAGGGAAATGTGAAGATTTAGTCTTTTGGGGCCAACAGTCCTTTTAGAGACAAACCAAGCCGGCAATTAATGGTTTTTTTTTTTTTTTTTGCCTATAGACAATAAATAGAAGATTTCCATCTCTATCCAGATTAAGATAAGTTTCTTTAAAATCTCATCCTCAAGTCAAGAGAGACCAGGTTTTAGTCCCCTCCCAGAATGAGCGTGCCGAGTTCTTTGTTGGGAAGGGGACATTAGTGTAAGCACCCAGTCTGGTTTATTTACAGGGGTTGGCTGACATCTATCGGAAAAGACGGTAAATACGGGGCAGACGTCCATCTTTGCTCGACAGCGCGGCCTGAATGTGTTCGTACGAAGGCAGCTCCGTCAGGTCTCCCAACGCTGCCACTGCAGGTTTACTGCGCAGCATCTTGGTGGTTATTTTTTTAATGTCACCGGCTGTCACGCTGCCTACAAGGAGTGTAAATAAATTATTCCACAAGTTATGCTGAATAATAAAGACAATGGATTACATTCTTTACAAACTTACTAATGAGATCACACAGCTCCTGTGGCAGCTTTCGCCTTCCATTAGAGAGAACTTGTCGTCCAACGTCCTCAAAGATAACAGGCCGCGACTCCAGATTCATCATCAGCATGGACTTTAGCTGAGTCTTGGCTCTCTCCAGCTCCATCTGGGTGTACAAGGAGAATAATTTAGTTATTTACATTGTAACAATAATTTAAAGAAAACTAGTATGCCATGATCCTTACCTCTCCTGTACTTGCACCCATCTGAATGAACTCTCTGGTTATAATTTCCACCATCTCACGAACCTGGAGATGTACGTTGACAGCAAAAATAAATAAATAACACACCTCATGAACCTCATCTACAACACATACCAATAAAATGTAAAACAGGTTTATCATATTCTTTAAATATTTTCCAGCACGTATATAAAATCATATCGTTTGTAATAGTTTTATTACGACAACATTTTTGCCAGACAGATATTAAATGCGTTTTTAAAGCATTAACAAACAAGACCACAACATACACATGCCCAAGTCAAATTCATTATTTCCCAAAGATTTTGTACTTTCAGATTAAATCCCTTTTTTTTTGACAAGACAAAAGTAAAGTAACTGGTCCGCCTTTTATTTTGCCTTTCAACCCTGGGCCAAGTGCCATGTGGGATGCTCGTACATCAAAAGTGGCAGAGCTGCCTTGAAAGGTTTGAGCCTGCAAAAATGGGCTTTGGAAGTCCTCTGGATGGGGGACGAAACGTTTCCCACTTAAAGAAACTGGTCCAGATGACACAATTTAACCTTTTTTGTTGTTATCCATCTACCAGGATGATTGAGCTTACAACCCTTATTCTTTTGCAAACTGGTTAAAAACCTAATAATCAGAGCCACAATTGCTCATTTTGTGCTGCAGAAACTTACAAAAGAGTGAATAATGAAAGCTGGTTTAAATAAGCTTTTTATGGTGTAGTAACAGTATATGTGGTGCACAACTGGAGAAAATCAACAGAGAGTATTCTCTCATCTCGACATTAAATGTAATGAAAGTAAATGCTGATTTGAAATAACTGTCAAAACCAATTATGTCATCAGCTGATAAAATTTTGCCTTAGTGACTTTATTGTTTTGAACTGGTTTTGAATCAAAAGCCAGTTTCCCATCTCTTGCTGCTGTACGAACCTGTCTGGGGTCAGCACTGGCGTGGATACACAGCAGGCCGCTGTCCTCGTAGTTGTGATGGTAGGAGGTAGCGTTGTACATCCAGTGATGCCTGCAGCAGACAAGTAGAATAAACTAACATAAATACTGGATATTATTCAGAAGTGAACTTTAGTCTCAATTATAGTTGGTGATGCTCACCTGTTGAGGACATTCAGGTACAGGCGGGTGAACATGCCCTTCCCTGGTCCTCCTGCAGAGAAGGAGCCTCCGCCCCCCATCATCATGTTCAGAACTGCAAAACGAATGAAGTCGTCTTTCTGTGAAACACAGATATTTTACCCAACATGCATCACACCACTGACTGAAACTCTTTAATACGCTGCAAACACCAACCAGGAAGGAGCAGCTTTCTAAGCCGATCATGATGTGAGTGAGTTCAGGGATCGGTGTGGGGCCGAGGCTCACGTTGGACATGTCCTTCTCCATCTAACACATAAAATAAATATGATCATATTTACATTGTGCAACCAAAACCACCTTTCATGTAACATCAGCAGACTTGGAAATACCTTCACCATGCCACCAGTGTACTGAGCCACGGAAAGGTCCACGTTAGCAGCGGAACTCGTTCCCCACACCGGCTTCACTCCCAGCAGATACTTCTGGGCACATTCCACCAGCTGCTCGTGCTCGATGCCCACGCCCGCCAGCACCATGCGCTCGGGACGGTAGTAGTTTTGCAGGTAGCTGTGGAGCACATCCTTGTCGATCTTGTCCACATTTTCTGCAGGACAAAAGCGAGGCAGTCCGACTGTGTTTCCTCGATACGCTGCCTGGAAATGATTGAGTTGACGGATTAGCTCTGGAGTCCAACACCTCAAGCAGAACAATAAAATAATGCGCAACGACAGAAAGCAGTTACCAACACTAAGTAGGACTTGAATCCTTAGTAATATTAAAACTACAGCAAATATGTTTTTATCCACATTTAAGCAGCTGAAACTGATTTGAAGCAACTTCCCAGACATCCAACAGTGGTTTCACAGAATCGGCTTACATTAATATCAGTAGCTGCACTACGGGTAAATACAGAAAAGAAAATAAGAAAACGTCTGTGATGTAAGATTCTTAGGGCTGATTGTAAATGTAACAAATACAACTCAAATAAACTGAAAAGAGATGATGGTAAACCAATTTTTGGTAATGCTGCATGATATATATTTAATTGTCACCATTTACACACAAAATAATTTGACGACTGGTAAAAAGAGATTTTGGGTGGAGGTATTCTCACACCATATATAGATATTTCCCCATAAATGTTCTGTCTCTGGTTATTAAGAATGAATATTTAGCAGCTAGCTTATTTAACTTTTCTTGTAAATCAAATTAACTTCATTTTCTTATTACATATTAAGAAATGTTTATATAATTGGCTTCTCCAAACTAAATGTGTCTCTAAACAACTACCCTGTTGTCTTCTCTCAAGCGCTTGAGTTAAGGACGAATGGACTTTCTGTTTTGGATCCTGAAGATGTTTTACTTAGTGGAACGTCCTCTTCAGCTCAAAACTCAAGAACCAAACAGGAAGTCCAGCTGCTTCTGTTCAAACCCTCAGGATGACACTGGATGGCAGAGAATTTACACTGATCGATTTTGTTGCACTGCTTTTGTTTTTATGATTATGAAGCACTCAGTTTTACAAAACGGAGAACAGTACCTGCTTTTAAAAATTGTGCCATGTGTCATCACTGCATGTTTCTACACAATGACGAAATCAGTTCTCTGCGTTTAACCCATCACACGTGAGATACACCCAGGTGGAGCAGTGGGCAGCTATGCAAGTGCCCGGGGAGCAGTTAGGGATTGGGTGTCTTGCTCAGGGACACCACGACATGTGGGAATGGCTGGGAGTCAAACCTACGACTTTCTGGTCCCAAGTCAGCTACCATACCTCTACACCATCTCAGTCCCAGTCTGTGGAGCTGCGCCCCTCCAGCTTATTAACTGTGACGTGAATTTTTAGAGATTTTGATCCAACCTCATTATCTCAAGATAAACAGGTACTTTTATTTATTTTTTTTTATTTTTTTTTAAGCTTTGCTTCTGAGCTAATGAGAGGATCAGAGTGATTCTTGTGTTACAGCCAGTTTGGTTCAGTACCGCTGTCACAACACTTGGAGATGATCCTTAATAATATTGGATTGATAAATGATGCATGATTTTCTGATTAAATCATGACTGTTCTGATTTCTGATGAAGTATCCATTTTGTTTAATTGGGCTTTTGAAACAATTTCTACTCCTCACAAGAATCTTACATTCGTAGACTCTGAAGAGTCACTGATGTCAATTTAGTTAATAACGTTGTGGCAAATGTCACTCACCGAGTGGATCATCTCTGTGAGTAACGGCTCCGGATCTGGCCTCATGTTTAGGTCTTCCAACTCAAAGCGCACAGCCATTCTGGTCATCTCGATCTCTTCATCTGCATTCAAACAAACAAACAAACAAACAAACAAACAAAAACGGTTTACTTCTGTGAAGAAACTCAAACTGTTCTCTGGGAAGTAAAATGAACTCACCCAACAAGCGAGGCTGAAGGACAGTGTCAGAGAGAAGACCAATCACGGTGTCCAGACCTTTCACTTCTGCAGACACCGCATACATGGTGGTGTCTCTGAACAGGAAGAGATACGTCACAGTTACTGACAGATTCACAAAGCTTTTATTTTTTATTCATTCTGTAACAAGTCCAAACTGTGTTAATAACCTTGATGTTTGACAGTCACAAATGCCCCCGTGTTTTTCCAATGTGAGAAGGATTTCATCTTTACTCCCGTACTGTGCTGTAGACTAAAGAAAAAAATATTTAACTTTACTTTTCACGCCCGAACGTCTTGAAGTTTTTACGTTGGATTATGTTTATTTTTCATTTTACTTACGGAAAAGGCGAGTTTCTCTAAAAAGTGTGCTATTCCACTTGGGTACTTTGCTTCATGTCTAGATCCAGAATTTATTAAAACTTTAAAAAAAAATTAAAAAAAGAGAAAAAAATGAATTTAGACAGGAAAATTAAAACAAGTGTATATAAATAACATTTGTATTAAATATGCAACTTACTTCCAACTGTGCAGAATTGACCAAATTTATTTTGAGAGGCGACTTTGAGGCCGTTTTCTAAAGTTGTAATTTTGGTCTCGTATTTTTCCTGGCCATCCACAGAGGCAAACACTGCTTTGGGGATGCCGGGGAGTGGCGCAGAGAGAGAGATATTAGGGTATCCACCACCACTGCTGTATTTTCTGTAAGCTGCAATCCCAAACCTTTCACAAACAATAAAAGCAAGTCAATGCTTTTTTCAGAAAAAAAAAACAACAACTTGTAATTAGCAAAGCATGATTAAACCATTACATGCACATGCAGTGCTTGTTGTGTGAATGCTTCTTGTGTTCAGTAAATTAAAATATAAAATGTATGAATATTTTAGGGGATAAAAAACTAACTTTTTTAAACAATGCTATCTAATAGCTGACAGGAAACATTATCCAGAAGACCCCTCCATGAGCGGTTTTCTTGTGCCAGATATCATTAAAGGCATGCAGAGCCTCTACTGGCAAACTGCTAAAAAACTAATTCAATCAGTATTATTGATCAGGCACAGGAAAAGACCCAACTGATAAGTTTTATAGCTAATGTTTTGAAGTAAAACAGTTATGTATTTTAAACTTGTAAACTTTGCCCCTTTTCTTGTCTAAAAACTGTCACCACTCAACATGATAAATACACAAATATATTTCTCCAAGGAAACATATTATCGTCATTTCTGGCTTTTATTCTGAGATAAAGTAACAATTCTGCATTTAAAAGCAAAACGTGTAAAAAAAAAAATTGTCATGATTCCTTAGTTCACATACAGCCACAATTATTTCTCTTAAAAACATTTTGTTTTGGATAGAAAGCCTTGCAGAATTCATTAAGAGTGAAGTATAATAACTTCACCAATCAAGTTTTAAATAATTAGAAACAAAAAATGCTCAAATTGATCGGTCCATGAGGGTAAAAAGTTGAAAGTAACTGTAAATCTTACAGAGGAACGTGTTATTTCATGGAACTGGATTTACTTTTTCAGTCATA
Source organism: Nematolebias whitei (assembly GCF_014905685.2). Lineage (NCBI taxonomy): Eukaryota > Metazoa > Chordata > Actinopteri > Cyprinodontiformes > Rivulidae > Nematolebias > Nematolebias whitei. The sequence goes on from NC_056505.1 coordinate 9,198,207, forward strand.
AGTGTGTGTAAGTATCTTACTGGATGCCCTTGCTGTTATGTGTGCAGAGTAAGAAAAACTACAGTAGTGAATAAACTAGCAAATATGGAATACTAAAATGTTTTGTAAGACAATTGCATTTAGAAAAAAAAGTCAACTAATTCACTTCTCTAACAAGAAAAGGCAATTGCTATTTGCTGTTAGCTAAAAGGAAATGCAATGGAAACAGTTTAGTGTTGATGAATGAGTTTTTGTTATATGCATGGATCATTTGTTCCAACATGAAGTTTATGATAGAAGCAGAAGACATACAAAGTTTAACTTACATAAACTAAATAAGGTGTCCGGAATGAGTACTTGACAAAAACAACTTTGCAAAGACCAGAGCTCCAGAAGCTCTGCACAATTTCTACAGCTAGACTTTATTTTTACTTTGTAAAAAACGCCAGTAATAAAAATAGTTCAATTGGAAGTTATTAATTCGTTGTCCTCATACCAAATAAGTAAATACTGCACATAAATAAAAGAAGAGATAAGTCCTGGAACAACTTTGCTAAAAACAAAACCAGACAACAAATCATAAATAACCACCCATAAATCTCCAAACTTAAAATTTAGGTTCATGTATAAAGCCAGAAAAGATCTGTAAAATAATTTCTCATTAATTTAAAAGCGATCTTACAATAATTTCTATTGAAATACAACAAACGGTTAGCACTTAGCATCATGCTAATCGGTGGCTAATCTTTGGAAATGGACGCACGTGTCCATAAAGCGCGCGACATGGCACATTTCTGGGAGCACTGTGTTTCCGTTTCGAATTGTTTAGGTTTACAAGCGTCAGTGGCAAATGTATTACCTCTGAACCCGACTCCAGGTACGACATCTCGACATGTGAGTCGCCATTACGCTCGTAGAAGACGGAAATTAACCCGGAAGATATAGCACGCTCCGCGCAGTCACTTCCGGTGAAGAAAATAGTCCTCTGTCAGAAGGTCGGGGTTCGTCATTTTGTTGCAACCACATTGTAGAAAACAAAGTAGAAAACTTTCATTTACCGTTTTATAACGTATGGGTTTGACTCATTTTTTAAAATCCCCTGTGCACAAGATGATAATTTAATCCTTTATCTTAATAAAGACAAATCATTTTCATTATTTCATTCAACCTTTATTTATAAAGATATTTATTTATACAGGTTAATCCCACTGAGTCACAGGGACTCATTTACAAGAGCGACCTGGTTTTAACAGAGTGATGGTGGACAGCAATAACAACAATAGACAATCATAAAGGATGCATACAAATTGAGAATAACAAGTGCAAATAAAATGACACTTAAAAGAAAATGTAACAAAAAAACAAACAACAACTAAAGTTGTAAGATGATGCAGAAAACTAAAAACAAGAACATGTCTGCATTGGTTTTATCCAGGAACATACAACTTAAAACAACTTTTTACATCAATCTTAATGTTCCAACGCACTCCATGTTAGCCTATACCTTTTCCCACTATTTTTATTTTATTTTATTTTTTTTTATTAATTCATCTTGCTTTTGTATAGTAATTTTGTTTGGAATATATTTTGGGGACAAGGGGCAGATATTATAAGAACTCATTCTTCTTCTGCTGCCTTTCATTTTATTTCTGTGATTGTATATCTTTTATCTTTTCTTTAAATTGTATTATATTTGTTGTTTGGATGAAATGAAATGAATAAATAAAACATACAA
>NC_056505.1:9200320-9251312 GCF_014905685.2 Nematolebias whitei
AGTTAAGGATTTCACATCCCACCAACTCCACACTGATGCTTTCGTATATCAGCCCTTCCCTTAATTGTACAAACTATTTGGCCGTTATTTTTTAGGCTGGACACCCTTCCTGTCACAACCTTAACTCAAACCCACAATGTGAGGATTACAAGACAGTGGCACTGACCACCAAGCTACCACAGCCACTGACGCTTATTTTGGAGCTATATGCTCCAAAACATCTAATTCAGAGCTCAGTTGGAGAAAAGGGTAAGAGTCAGGACAGGATAGCAAAAAGAAAGTGTGAGTGTAATATTGTGATTTGACAATTGCAGTAGACAAAACTTCAGAAACATGAACCATTTGATGAGAGAAAAAAGGTGCAGAAGACATTTATTTTTTAAATTTTACAATATTACAATGATCAAACGTCTGCTGCAGTGGTTCCCAAATTTTTCAACAAAAGTCGTAGAAACTTTTGACCTTGCGCCAACGCCAACAATCATTTAGGTCATTTTTAAACTACAGATTTACAAGCATTTTAACATACTGTTTGTTTAGTATCTTTTCATGTTATACTTCCATAAAAATAAACTGTCAAATTGTAGGAAAACCATTAAAGTCTCTGTTTATTACGACCTGAATTTTTTTGTGAAAGTTTGTTTTTGCCGTCATTCATTACAGAACATCTTGCATCGGTGTTTCTTTAATTTGTGTCCTGAAAACCAATCCAGAACAATTGATCTTGTAGAGTGCATTGGAGGGGAACAGGATCATTCACTCGCCCATTAGTGGATCCATTTTGACACAGAACCAGACCAGCTTCTAAAGGACGTTCAACTCCTCCACCTGACTGACTCACCGTGGAGCTGGAGGATTCAGCAGAACTTCAACCAGCCGCAGAGGTTTGACCAGCGTATGTAGTTGCCAACAATGTTGTCCATCCTTCAAGCCACTGCCCTGTTGTGGTGGATTTTTCTGTGCTCACATTGTGGCTCTTCATATGAGCTGCAGGACACCCTCCACACTCTGAAGGAGGAGAACCTCCACCTGCGGCACCGACTGGAGAATGTAACCCGGGCTCTTAGAGAGCTGAAACACCTTCTGACAGAGCACTCCAAAGGTGAGAGCACAGATATCCCATCATGCAGACATTCATTGTCATTATGAGACATTTTTATTTGAAATATTTCACTGAACAGCTTCTGAGGGGGAGCAAGACCCTAAATATCTGCATGTGTGGAAGGAGTGGTCCCAACACGGTGAGCTCTAAAACTGAGTGTTTTATAAAAGCAGTTTATGTCACCTAAATGTCTTTATCCTAAAAAAATAAATAAATAAATAAAACACTGTGCTTCCAGGCATTAGTGCTGAGACTCACCAACAGCTGGAGCAGGTTCTGTGCTTATCTGAACTTTATGACACGGTCAACCCCATCTTCATCACTCCGGGCATCCTCCTCCTCTCGTCTCTTGTGTCGGTGATTCTCACGTTGCAACCTTGGATTTAACCAACAACTTCTAATATTTATGCTTTGAATTATTATTGTTCTATTTCAGTTTTTTTTCCACATTTGATCTAAGCATCGGTTTGCAAAACTGCAGAATTTTAAGCTTTAGTGGCACATATGTAGAACAATTTAAAACGATTTACATGCCAGATGATAAAGGAAAATTATGGGATTTATTCTGCTGTGAGTGTCGTTTTATTGGTCTTTATGTTTCTAAATGTGTGTCATCAAACTTGGGACAAATAAAAAAGCATTACAGACAAGAAAAATCTCCCTCAAAAGGCTTTTGTGTGGTTAACCTGTTCCTGGCTCTTATTTTCCTAGTTAAAAATTAAAGCAGTCTTTTAAAAGTAACAGTTTGAGCTTAAAATGTAGATTCTTAAACAAAAATGAGCAGGTATCTCACAGAAAACATTCATAAATCAGTAAAATCATAACTCAACTCAGGTAAAGTTTTGTAAAGATGTTTCTGCTCACAATAAAATACCGTATTTACTGGGATACACTTCTGTTTCCTTCATCAAATGAATGCTATTTTTAAAATGCAGTACAAAAACAAACTTTCACACACAGTCACATGGTTCTTGAATGGCAAATAAAGGACAAAAATAGACATGAATCTCTTTGCAGTTTATTTTTAGCTTTCACAAAATAAATGTTTCACATTTTAGGTGATGTTTATTCATCAACATTAAAATTAAACATTGTAATTCAAATAAAATTAAACGTTTCATACCAAAACTGGTATTAACCCAGATATAGGAAAAAAGCTATACTTCAAACAAATAAATATGTGTAGGATAAAGTTTATTTTTCTAAATATTTCTGCAATTATTTCAATTTATTTCAATATTTTGACAGTATGATGGTTTACTGAGCCTGTTCTTAGACAACACATCCAGGACTTTATCAAAGTAATTCACCCAGACTTTGGTCAAACCTTAACGTTAAAATGTGTCCTCATTCAATTTATAAAGTGGAACTTTGCACCTTATTTGGTGTTTTTATGTTCTTCATGTAGCATTTTGTCAGCTATTCTGCTTAATTAAGAGAGCCCTCCCTGCATAGATTATAAATCGGCACAATTGCTCTTTCATTTCCATTTGATTATGCTGAACAGACCATCAATTTACATTTGCAAGGACTTTGTCTGTCCCTAGTAGTATGCTGGCTGCAGCCATGGCCGTGTGGACACCCATGTGAATGCAGCAGCTACAAAAGCATTATCATATATTGCAGATAATCTTAAAAATGCAAAAAGCACAGACAATTCTCCAAGTGAAAGTGAAGCTGTATTTAGTGAACGTTAAAATTTATTTTGCTTTTAGAACCTGCTTCATGTGGCTCTTTATTGATGAATTGATTGTTGTAGAAGTTTTATTTTAATTGCCCATTAACCTAATTTCACGAGGGCAAAACCAACAGTTATTGACGGATTAATCAGGATTGCTGTGTTGCCAAGATCATTATTTAGTGCCATTGTGAAGTTGATTTACTCAGTATTTTGTTGGGGACTGAATGTCCGCGGACTCTTAATTGCAGCAGCTTGAGGTGCAGAATAGGGTTTATAATATGTGTGATGAAATTTAAATGCTGCTCTGACACCTAACAAACATGAGCTCACTTCATGCTTCACAACAGCTCCTCAGACTGAGGAAGTCTCTCGGATGAGAGACGAAACGTTTCTACATTTTTTTGTTGATTTGCTTTGTTTTGTTTTTTTGAATGTCCAGAGGACCAGATTTAACTTTTTTAGATTTTTCTACCTGGATTATTGAGCATGCATCAGGATGAGCTCACTTGTTTTGTAGTTAATAAAAGTATCAACTTCACTTTTTATATCGGATGTTTAAGGATAATAATAATAATTTAAAAAAACTGACTAGTCCCCCTGTGAATATTTTACATATTTTATATTATTTTATATTGTGCTATAAATGCAATAAATATTAATTTATTACATTTATTCATATTTTCACAATACAGTTTTGTAAAATTGCTAACAGGATTGCATGCTGTGTTCTTTGCTGCACCATGCACTTTTATTTCATTATTTATTTCATTATTTCTTTATTTCATTATTTATTTATTCATTTATTTATTGTCATTTTTAAAGCCTTTCCCCATCAGATCAACATTACATTTGTCCTTCCTAATCTTTTTGCAATGTCACTTCTTAGTTAAAGTTATAAAACAACAAACATGATGGTTAGAGCCAAAATCTGTGCGTTTTTCTCCTCATTAAGTTGAACATTGTTCAGACATAATTGTATATAATTTAATTTGATTGTTGTGTGTTGCAAGCAATCAAACTTAAAGGAAGCCCAGTCGAATGTGTATTGAAGGGATCAATATTTATTTATTTTTATTTAACCAGGCAAATCTCGTTGAGATCATAGATCTGGCCCGAGCCTGAAGGCAGCCTAACATGCATGTTTTTGAACTGTGGGAAGAAACCGGAGTACTGGGAGAAAACCCACGCAAACACAAGGAGAACACGCAAACTCCAGAAAGACCCCAGGTCAAGCCGAGGATTGAACCCAGGACCTTGTTGCTGTGAGGTGTCAGTGGTAACCACTGAGCTGCCGTGCTGTTTAAAGTTATAACATAAAGATTAATTCCCAATTCAACATGGGGCTCAACATTTTATTTCAAATAAAAATTTGAAGATGGGAGAAATGACTTTGCCTGTCTTTGTGAAAAACTCAGAACCTTAACTAAACATTCATGACCAACTTCGGTGGTTCGTTTTATATTCATGAGGAAAATAATCTGTTTTTAAAAGACTTGACTCAAATAAGCAATGTTTAAGTTTTCATGTTTTATGTTTAAATGTTTAGTGTATATAAGATTAGGTTTGGCCTTTCTGTGTGGAGTTTACATGTTCTCCCTGTGCATGTGTGTGTGGGCTTTCAGGTTTCCTCCCACAGACTACAAACATGCATGTTAAGTTAAATTGGTCAGTCTACATTTTCCTTCAGAATGAGAGCGTGACCGGTCGTCCTGTTTGTCTCTGATGTGCTGGTGATCTGTTCAGGGTGCATGCTGCATCTCACACAGTGACTGCTGGAGACAGGCAGCCGCTCCCTGTGACTCAGAAAGGAGAACCGGGTAAATAAAATGAATAGATGTATGGAAGTCTGGGGTTGCACAATATATCAATATAATTTTGTCATCGCAATATCAATGAGCGTGATGTAAATATTTCCATGGATTTCTTAGACTGCAGTAAGTCGTAGATCTTGTTCTGCATGATATTAATAAATCTGTCCGACAGACTCTCAGTGGCTTTCATGCCCACACCTGGTTCAGATGATAGAGCTAATAGAAGAACATGGTGAAGGAGAAAAATGTTGGTTTATAACAATAATATCGCACATCCCAAGTTTTTTTCAAACTGAGCAGCCTTAGACCAGACAGGAACATAGTTTTTGTCATCTTAATCACAGTATACACATTTTGAAGTGCCATTAAGCAAACATTATCATTTCAATCTTCTTCCCTCACTTCACACCAATTATTTGTGGTGCATCATTTCACCTGCTGGCTTTGAATGAGAATGCAGTGTGTGTGGGCGTGTGTGTGTGTGTGTGTGCGTGTGTGTGTGTGTGTGTAAAGAGCTAGTGGCTGTAGAGTGCACGTGAGCTGCTGTTGGTCGTTGTTCTCTCTTCAGCAGAAGCATCAGAAGAGACAAGAGGACAAACAGGAGACAGTGATGAAGATCAACGGGCTAATCGCAAATTAAAACCAAAAAGACACGTATCGAGTAAGTAGATATTCATCTTCAACTTTCCACAGCGCCTGCAGAAGGTTGGTAAAATGTATAAAACAGAGTGAATGACATTTGAACTGAAATACTAGTTTTCTTTTTTTTTTTTTTTGTGTTAAATTTGTTTAACAGTGCTGCTTTTAGTATTCAAGGACATGCAAATGAGACATGCAGTTTGTTACACACACATTTTAAACTAACACTATTTCTGTTGTGTTTATGTGAACAGTTTGTATTTGTTACAATGTTAATCTAAAGTAGCAATAAAGCTTCGTCATTAAAACAAGATAATATGACCTCATGACACTTGAATTTTGTGCATTGATTCTGAAAATACAAACAACGCTAGAGAAATTACATTTCCTTTGAAAATGCATTGTGAATGCTTATTGCACAAGATGAAAAACAGCTGAAATTAGCAAAAACATGTCAAAATATAGCTGAAATGGAATAACAAGCCTTAATTGGTAGAAAGCATAAATTACAGAATTATTTTATATAGGCAGAAATGAGCACAATCAATTAGGAATTTGGTTATAAAATCAGAAATAAGCATAAAAATAGATGCAAAGTAGCTGAAAAGTCAGAAAGAAGCTTAAACTACCAGAAGCAAGTGGAGAGAGCACATTTCTGCTGAATTGGGCTGAAGAGTTGAAAAGAGTGCAAAAAAATGTGGAATTAGCTGAAAATGCTAAACTTAGTGCAAAACATCTAAATAGTATAGCTGAAATAGCAGAAAAAGATGAAACTTGCAAAAACTATCTGAAAGGAGCACAAGAAGTTGGAATTAGCAGAAGAAGCACAAAAATGTTTTAGTTAACGAAAAAGCAAAAAAAGGAGCACATAACTACTGAAGAAACAGCTGAAATTAGCTGCAAGTTGCTGAAAAAATGTTTAAATTTGCACAAGGAAGCTGAAAGAGGCCGAACCAGAACAGAAAGTGAAAGGAACAGTAAACGGTTGTAAACAGATCTAAAGATTTGAAAGATGTCAAATGAGCTCACTTCATTTTCTATGAGAATAAAACGTCAGAAAAGGCTAAATATTTAAAACAAATCTAAAGGTGCACCAATACCAAAAGTCATAGCACCCTTCTCCTGAACAAGCTGAATGTTTTTGATTTATGATTTGTTGAAATAGCACAAAAGTTGTGGAACGAGAAAGATGCCGAAAAACATACGGAAGAAAAATGGATCACAATAGTGTGAATGCTTCATAAACATTCACACTATTACCTTTATCCACAAAAAATGGTTTACATTTTATCTTGTTGTAATGTGAGTCTACACACATAAAGAATTACACATGACTATATCAATGACTGCTGCAACAATGTTTGGGATGTTAATTCGGTACTGTGATATATTGAAATAATGTAAAGAGTTGAACGTCCATTTTGCCACATACAGATTGTTGAATTCATCTGTGCAGTTGAATTGATCAGAAATGTTAGGAAATAACCAAACTATGGTGACAATCCTGAACGAAAGTGCGTACATGAGAGTGTGAGGTCTAAAAACATCCTAATGACATGCTAAACGGTGTAAATGATCTGTTGTGAGCCTCAGTAGTCAGACAAATAAAACACCCACGGGCTCTCAGCTTTGTGTTAATACAAGCAGCCACTGGTCCTGCAGAACCCACCCAACCATTCACGGAGGCATTTAGCTCGACAGTGTTGAATAATGTGAGTCACGATGATTTGCCTTGACTGGTTCTGGTATTGTCAGGTTCTGGTGAGTCTTTACTGATCTTAAGACATTTGCAACGAGAATGGGTAAAAAATAAAACTAAAATGTTATTTGAAACAGGACAGACACGACTCTGAGGCTACTGATATCCTGCACAAAAACACTATCTGCAAAGTCAAACCTCCAGTTACATTCAAGACAGAATGGAATAAAAGAATCCACAAACAGGCATACTTTGTTCTATAAATTAAAGGTACTTGTTGCAAATTATGAAATCAAACCTAAAAAGGTTATGAACTATTTTAAAGGGTGCAGTTTGAAAGTTTACTCCAGTTTTACAGAAATGTTGAATGCTGAAAGGGACTTAGTGTCAACAAATCACTTACATCTGCGAACCTTAATCAACAAATATGGGTGTAAATATGTACCAGTACAAGAAAGATGTCTGATTTTTCCATCACTAATTGCTCTTCCATGGATGTTGCTATTTTTGACCTTATTTAGTTTTTGTAGGCGAACAAACTCATGTGGCTGTTGGCAAATATTGCTTAAAAATCTTTTAATTTAAGGACAAATTAACCATTGACAAGAAAAAATAACTATGTGGACTTTGTTCCTTACTTTATAAAAATGTTTTGATTGGTCTCTGTGACTTTGTAACAAATGTCTTTAATGGTAAGTTGAAGAATATTAGTCTATGCTATCCATCTTCCAGTTTCAGTCTGCTCTCCAATTAGATCAGTTCAGTTTGTACTAAAACGCTGGCACAACAATTTCCTGCGCGATCAGTAAAGTTCCATCTTATCTTATCTTATCTTATCTTATCTTATCTTATCTTATCTTATCTTATCTTATCTTATCTTTTAATCAAGCTTTATTTTGTACTTTAGGTGTACAATTGGGGTCACTAGGTTGATACTTGCAAATGTTTTACTTTTGTAGCATCAATAATCTGTATTTATTGACAGAATTATTTATTTAATAGAACAGTCTTGTGCTACTGGTGGCACCTCCTGTACCCAAGATTAAAGATACATTTAAAATGGTTCAGAAACTGTGTCAACAGAATTGTTCCAGTTGCACATTTCTTCTAAGAGTGTCCTGGTGGTGTCTCTTCTGTCTTTTACATACAACTCTCTGAATGGGATTTGAACTCCTGATCTTTCAAATGAAAGGCAATCAGCACAACCACCGATCCAACATGTCAGCCATATATGTGCATTTGTAGCTATAGATATTATTAATTACCTCATGATGAGCTGGTAAATAATTTTGGTTAAATACATATGTAAATAAAATGCATTTAAATGTTGTCTTTCTAAATTATCTAACTAAGACTTAATGAAACTAAACTAAAAAAAACAACAACTTGAAATTAATAGTTTGAGTTTCTTCTCCAAACATCAATGATCTCTTGACACTAACATTGTGAGTATTAAGTACATATGTACGTTTTACTTCTTGGGAACATAAATGTACATTTTAGGCCTTCATGAAGACACAAACAGTTAACTGGAAAACGTATTTTGAACCCTGTAACGTGCATAAGTACAATCTGTACCCTAAGAAATAAAGCTACATTTTCTGTCCCCTGAATTTAGCCATTTTGTGGCTGTTTTTTCATCATCAATCAGCTGAAAATCACAAAGTCAGTATGACATTAAAGTTATACAATCTTTTTTTCTGCAACAGTTTAATTGCACCAAGCTGGATAAATTAAATTTATGTGTTTTTGGATCATGCGTTCTGATGACAGTTTTTTTCCCCAACGACTACTAAACCAAAAGTTTGATTCAAAGAAACATTTAATTAATTTTGCAAACAACCTTTGCATATGTAACTTTGTTGGCCTCAGTTATTACACATCAAGAATCATAAGTGAATCTCTTGCAAACAAAATCACATTTGCTCTGGTTTTACTGAGCAACTTGAGCCGTGCAAAAGGAAAATTTGACACCACACTGAAACGGTGAAGGATCAGACCCTACATGGCTAAACGGAGGATCATGAAAGCAGATTTGATCAGACGGTTAGCGGTCCTCGTAGGGACCAATAACTGATCTTAGCAGTACAAAGCTCCGCAGCCTCTTTTCATGTCACTTTCATTGAGTGGAGGACCACCGTGTGAGCTCTATAAAGTGGCTGTGCCCATTCAAGGGACTAAAGAGGACAAAGCTCAGCTTGCTGTGGTGCCACAACCAAAATAGGAGCGTTGCAAAAAGGAAAAGGGAGGGGAGGGTTAAGAGAACGAGAGGCGCAGAGGGAATTATGTTAAATCCATCTGCCGAATGCATTTACTGAAAACTGATCAAAAGTGGAGCTGTGTGCAGAGCGGAGTTTATGTTTTGATGGAAAAGACTATTGATTTAAATATCACATTTAAGGAATGCATCAACAAAGAAAAAGCCTGAAATATTTAATCTTTTCAGTTTTTCTGCACAGTTTCAAATCACTGAGTCGCTAAGTTTAAACGTTGGTAAATTCATTTTTTATGTATCATTATTATTATTGATAGCTATATTAATTTATAACTGTACATTATTGTGCAAAAGTTTTCAAGCAACCATCATTTCTTTGCATTTTAAAGAACAATGGTTATTAAGATGGTCTTCAGCAGTAAGCTTCAGGGTGTCAAGTTTGTTTTTTTTATATTCTGTCACTCATTTGCAGTCTAGCTCTTATCCCTGACTGATTTCAGATGATTGGGTCTTCTGGTTGGTAAAACTCATTCTAACCTACACAGTATTCAAACTTGAAAAAAGCACCCAACTCAAGGGATGAACTAGTAACAAACAAACAACCAAAACCAAACAAACAAATTATATACACAATTCACCTGTTATTTTGAGCACTTTTGTTCTTAGCAGTATAAAAGCAGAATCAATGCAGCATTTAAAAACAACCTAATATGTAAAATATATATATATATATGTAAGGACTTGTTATTTGGGCATTATTTCAGGCTGCAACATGGATGAAGCTGCATGCTGGTGTTTTCCGTCTTCTCACGGAGCTTGGCATTAGGATGCAAGTCTGTATCTCCATTTTTTTTCTCCCACCCATGACTTCCCTCCTCTGCTCGCTCATTCTGATCGGCTCAACAGTTGCATCTCCCCTGGGTGAGTCCATTGACACCCCATCGCCTCAGTCAGAGGCTGATAGAAGTGTTTTGGTTGTATCTGTGAATGTTGCCATGTAGTGAAGAAGTAGTTAACTTTTCACATATGCCTCAACGTTATCTTTAGGTAACCAAGATCAAAATTCATGGTTGCACTTCTTAAATACAGTTTCTTTGTTGGGTCCTTCTGTCAAGTATCAGAATTGAACAGAATTTTATCTTTGAGGTTTGCTCCCATCAACAAAACAAAAATACTGAAATAAAAGCACAACCATGCCAGCATGTGTTTTTCCCTAAATGATGATGATAAAATTAAACATATTGTGTGACTGCAGGCAACTTTTCCTGTGCATTCCAGGGCTGGAAGATGTTTTCTTCAGTCCTCAGGACCAAACGGTCAACGAAGGAGAAGCTGTTTTCTTCCAGTGCGTGTCAGGAGAAAGTTCACCTCCTGCAAACATTTCATGGCTTAAAGATGGAAAGGCAGTCACGAGAGGCAGACGGTTTCAGGTGAGCTCCACTTCACTTATCATATATTAGCTGTCTTCACTCATCTGTCTTTAGTCCTAGTTTAGTCTCAGATTATTTTATTTTAAATGTTACAACAGTTTTATTTGTAGTCTTGTGCCTTGAAAGCCTTTTCCCCATGCTATATTTGATATAATACTTAAAAACAAGACGCTGAATCAGAGGCTTTTAGAATCAGTGTCAGAGTTTATGGCTTTATGTGTTCTCCTTTCTTCTTCTTTCACAAGTCTGTTTTGATTTCAGTGCTTTATTTATTTAAACTTTATTTAACGAGGTGACTTCCACTGAGATCACTAGATCTCTTTTTCAAGGGAACCCCGAGAGTGTTTAAACTCTGCTGTTTTTTGATAAGATGCTTGGGAAAAACAAAGAAACGCTTGCTGCAGCTATAAAAACCCAGACTCCATGAGTCACAGCTGTGCACATTTTCATCAGATGCGCTTCAAGCTGCTTTTCTGTGCAGGGGGAGTATGGAGGGGGCCAACAAAGGAAAACTTCCAGCACGCTGCATCTTGTCAACATAACTTTAGAGGATGATGGAATATACAGTTGTGTCACTCACAACCCTTTATTTAACATCAGTAAGAAGAGTAAACCAGCTAAACTAACTGTACAAGGTGAGCATGAGCTTTTTTTTAACTGCAGCACATTTATTAATTACTTTATTAAAAAAGGATTTATATCTTATAAAGACGATCCGTCTCGCAGGGGTTCCTGTGAGGCTGCAGATCATCCAGGGCCCTGACAACATCACTGTTGCCATGGGGGCCGAGGTCTCCATGCGGTGTACTGTTCATGGCTTCCCTGTTCCCATGGTGCACTGGTTCAAAGACGGCTGCCTCCTGTCGAACCGCTCTGCCTCATTCAGCCTGCAGAACAATGGACAGCTGCTCACATTCAGGTCTGCTGCTGCTCAGAAAACCAGGGATATTTTTCCTTGGTTTTTCTCCTAACAGCTGCTTTTAATAAAACTCAGCCTAAAATGCACCGTCTTGTTGGATAAAACAAACACTCTTAACTATTTTTGATTCTTATGGTCATGTTTCCAGGGATGTTTAATCCACAGAATGTATTACAGTATTACAAACTGTATTATGAGAACAAAAGGACTCTGCGATGATTTGACTCAAGTCTGCAGCTTAAATGTTTTTAAATCTAATTTGTGCTTGTTGAGGACAGAAGTTTTATTTCTGTTTTTTTTATGGTTTCTTCAGGAATCTGACGAAAGAGGATGAAGGTTCTTATCACTGTGAAGCAACAAACCAGAAGGAGACAATCAAATCACAGCCAGCTTTCCTGCTTCCAGCTGGTACTGAATGCCAACGTCAGCTGTTTAATCAGCCGAAACTCAACCGTAAACTGCTCCTGTCGTGTTGTTTAGACGGTTAAGATGTAACATTTAACGGCTGTGTTTCAGAGATGCATTGGAGTTTTGTGCAGCAGCCCACAAACATGACGGTGAGGAGGGGAGAAATGGTCACGCTCACCTGCAGACCTCCACCCAGCAGACCAGGAGCTCAGGTGTCCTGGTTCAAAAACAACCAGCTCCTTTCTGCCACAGAAAACGTGACCGTGCTGCCCAGCGGAGACCTCTTCTTCCACAGGTGTCCCTTTCAGCCAAGTCATAAATTTAATCAAGAAGTTTTCATTAAAAAACATTTAAAAATAACTTGGATAAATTGACAGATTTTCAGTTCAGGGTTTTAATAATTAACTTTACCATCTTTGCAATGAAAGGCAGCTTCTGAACGTAAAACTGATTTCTGGTAAATTCAGAAAATCAGGCTTATTATTATTATTATTATTATTATTATTATTATTATTATTTTACTGAATTTAGACATTTAAGGCAAATTGTTGTTTTTTTTCACTATGGGAGTGTGCTGTTTGTGGGACTCAGTATGTTGATGGCTCCTCATACTGAAGAAGTCCTTTGGATGAAGGACGAAACGTCTCAGCAAAAAAAATAAATCGTCCAGATGACCTGACTGAACATAGTTGGATTTTTCCCTGGACTATTGAGCATGAACTTTGGTGTTTTGACATTTAAGGTGTTTTCTTTCCCATAATTTTGCTTTATAGCATCCAAGGGTCTGATAGTGGGAGTTATTTCTGCAGGGCTTCAAACATCCACCTGCAAAGGTTCCTCACCTCTAGAAGAGCGACTTTAACAGTGTTGGGTATGAGATGAAACCAAACCATTGTTAGTGTGAAGGAAACTCCTGGTTGTGACAATGTTTCGTCTTCTTTGCAGACCCTCCATCAGTGAAGCTTTGGCCCACGTTGTTGACGGTTCCTGTGGGTGCTCAGGCTGTGCTGGAGTGTGAGGTGTCGGGTCACCCTCTGCCCTCCATCAGCTGGGTGAAGAGAGGTCACTCGAAGCAGACCGGAGGCCGGATTTCATTGGGGTGTGTGACTGTTGTGATGTTGAATAAAATAATCAAACAAGCACATTTTCACCATTATCATCCGTCTCATTCAGACAGAAAAATGCCACTCTCTACATCCAGTCAGCCAGGAGCTATGATGAGGCTGTTTACGTGTGCGAGGCTTCCAACATGCTGGGAAAAAAACAGAGCACCGCCCTGCTGAGAGTCGCAGGTAATGCTTAAACTAACCTACTACAGTTTTAATGAAATAATTTTACTCCTCATGTAAGAATTTGAATTAAGACCAAACCACATGCATGATGCTGCAAGTTTAAAGGAATAGGTTGGATTATGAGTTGGGCTCACATTGTGCAGTCCACCATAAACAAAATAAAATATGTAGTATTTCTAAAGGCTTTTTAAAAGATTGTAGCCCCTTCTGTTCATGCAATGTGTAACAGGTTGATTATACTATCACATGTGTGCAAATATGAAAAAATCTGACAAGACGATGGTTCAGATCTTTGCAGGTGAGGTTTTGTGAAGATGCGAGCAGTTAGCATCTTGCTATGGTGCTATGGGATTTTGGTTAAGAGACTTGGTTTGGTTCTGGGTGGTTCTGGTAGACTGACATTATTTTGACGTGGAAAAAAATCCCAAGAATATATTTGGCGATGAGCTTTAATCTATGGTCTGTGGTTGATCAGTGACCGGCTGACCATCAGGTGATTTAACGCTCTCAAGTTCAAAAATGACCAACGACAAAAATCAAGCAGTGAATGCATTCACTGCCCTGAGCCATCCACAGCTGACTCTTTTTCCTCATCCCAGTTACTTCTTTTTGAGTGTTTGAGTACAAAAACAAGAACATCAACAACAATGTCAATGTCAGTTTATTTATTTAGCACATGAGAACAACAAAATTGACCAAAGTGCTTCACAATTTAGTCTCTATTTAACAATATTGCTTAATATTTATTCATTGTTGGACAGAAATTTCTGTCTGATCTTTGTGATTACTCTGAAATTGGTCCACTATTAGATTGGGGCTTATTCCAAAGCAGATTTTAGCTGTTTGAATGTTTTGTGGTAAATATCAAGGAAACACACAACTGATTCTTCCTCCAACAGCTTACTCCAAAGGAGAACAAACCAGTTATGTTGGCGCTAAGATGGTCTCTTTGAAGCCTTCCAGATGGAAGGTGAAACGTTTCAGCACAAAAACAAGGAAACTGTTCAGATGACCTGACTGAAAAATGTTGGATTGTATACCTGGATTATTGAGCATGGACTTTGTTGGTTTTGAACCACCCAGCTGGTTATCACATTATTCAGTGTTTGTATTATTGGTGTAAGTTTCTAATAATCTGCCGTCCAGTACTTTACTTGAAACAAAATTTAACATAAAACAGTGGATTACCTGTTTTGTATTCATCAAAGATTACTTAATCACCACAAAAAAAAAAAGAAAAGAAATTTCTGGTGTTATGCACATGTTTTGTTGAACAAGTTTGGGCTACATAATTTAATAGATGACTCATACTTACCTTTTTCTATGTCCTCTTTTCTCTTCCCAGTGAGCCCCATCATTCTGACCTTTGTAGCTCACATGAGCTGTCAGATTGGAGCTTCTGTGATCCTGCCCTGCAGAGCTGTGGGGATCCATCCCATCACTTACAGCTGGACCAGAGGTGGAGCAGAGACTCAGTCCACCATCAGTCCCTCCAAAGACAAACATGTTGCCAGTGAGATTTAAAAGCACACGCAAATTCAGTTCAGATCAGATGTGAGCGCACGTCAGCTCTGACTGATTTGTGTCATTCTGTTTTCTTGTGCAAAAGATGGATCCCTTCATTTTTCCAATGTGCAGATGTCGGATGCAGGGGAGTATTTCTGTACTGCTGAGAACAGAGCTGGACGACACCAGAGACACACAATCCTCACAGTAACAGGTCTGTCAACAAAAACTCATAATCTCATTGGATTTATACACTACAGCAAGATTCACAAGTTTAAGAAAGTGAAAATAAATTGATAAATTTTGCAAATGACATTTATTGGTGGTTCCAGGCTTCTTTCTTATCACAAAGTTGGTGCAAATCAATCTGTTGCAGGAATCCTTCTACTCTGACTGTTATTTGACTCATTTTACAGAATTAATTGATCTTTTTGGAGTGTAATTTTGAGAACGAGAATTTAGAACAAAATTATTCATTCATTTAATTATTGTCACAATGTTCTAAGCATATTTTTGCTGTTTTACTGTTTTAACTTTTGTAAGCTTACATCATTCACATCATAAAACAGTTATTGCACGAGAGGATTTTCACCCTGCCTGTATGAGTTGTTGATTCTCTTTCATGCTGTTTTTGTGTTAAGCTGAAGCTCAGCCAGCTGATAGAGGGAAGCAGACATGGCTGAGTTTGTCTGCTGTGAGTAATGGCCTTACAAAAACTCTCCCATTCCTTGTGAGAAAACGCCGTTTTGTGCAGACTGTTTAATTGGTTTCCATTCCTTTTTTTTTTAGCTTAGAGGTTGTATATGTTTTGAGCTTTCCCATTTCTCACTTTATAGCATCATTGCACTGATTTTTGTAGAACTCCTCCCATACAGCTTGTGTTTTGTTGCTTACTTTATTTGTCACGTGTCAAATGTGATTATTTTTAACATAACGGCCATTTTTTATATTTTCCAGAACACGAATACAAATGAAGAACATGTGGCGGAGCAGAACCTTCGTCATCCACCCGTATTAGCACAGCAGAGAAAGACTATGTGTAAGAGCTTATAAACAAAATCTTACCGTTTTGCTGCACCAATCATCAGGTCTGCAGAGTGCAACAATGTTGCATCCATTAATGCCTGCTTGAAAAGAAAGATGGTGAGATGGAAAGATGGATAAAAGATGGTATGAACAAGAAACAAACAATCTCAATAGGGAACTTTCATCATAGAGTTTAAGGTTCAAGTTCAAGAATCTTTATTATCCCCAAGAGGCAATTTGTTTCACAATCAGTAGGCACACAAAACATCAATACTAGACATTGAGACATAAAAAACAACAAAAAAAAACCAAATCATCGTTTGTTGAGAAGTATGATCACTACAGGGATAAACAAGTTTTTCAGTCTGTTCATTCTACATCTGGGCTGCATCTAGATGGAAGAAACCTGAACTCACCATGGAGTGGTGATCAGGATCTGCCAGAATCAGCTTGGCCTTGTTCACTGACCTCGCCTTGTGTAAGTCAATGTGGTTCTGTAGGTTCTGGCAGCAGTTTTGCTTCACATCCTGACAATCCCCGCAAGTTTGTTCCTGTTTTAACATGTCAAAAGTCCAAACCAACAGATGAAGGTGAAAGTTCAGAGACTCAATAAAACATGATTTAAAAAAAAAAATTGTTCTCAATGTTTCATGTTCTCATGTTGCATCTGAGGATTTTCTTTGGGAACCTTTTCTTCTCACAGTCCAAAAGTGTGTAAATTAGGTTCGTTTATGACTTTATTCTGAACTTTGGGGATTGTTTGCTTTGTCCATCTCTTTTTGTTGCCCCTGTGATGGACTGGTGACTACAGGCAAGTCCATTCTCAGCATATGTTTTCAAATTTAAACCATTACAAACCATATCTAAAAAGTTCAATCTGGTCCTCTGGACATTTTTTGAATGTCCAGAGGACCAGATTGAACATTTTTAGATTTTTCTACCTGGATTATTGAGCATGTAGCACAATTATTGAGCACATTTCAAACCATAGTTTTAACACAAGGCTTCATAAATTTTGTGCAATGATATGTAAATGTTATTACTTAGGTGAGCACAATATTAACCTTCAAAACTAAAGGCTGGAGGCACAAAAGTGAAATTCAAAGTGCAATAACACAAAAATTTCCATAAATATGAATTTGTCAGAGCAGCGCGGTGGCGCAACTGGTAGAGCTGCTGCCTCTCAGCGCGCAGGTTCCTGGTTCAAATCCTGGTCTGGGGGCCTTTCTGGGTGGAGTTTGCATGTTCTCTCCGTGCATGTGTGGGTTTTCTCCGTGTACTCCGGTTTCCTCCCACAAACCAAAAATATGCATGTTAGGCTGATTGGTAACTCTAAATTGTCCCCAGGTGTGAGTGAGAGAGTGAATGTCTGTTTGTCTCGTTTGTCTCTATGTGTCCCTGTGATGGACTCGCGACCTGTCCAGGGTGTACCCCGCCCCTCGCACAGTGATTGCTGGACATGGGCACCGGCGACCCCCGTGACCCAAAATGGAAGAAGCGGGTAAAGATAATGGATGGATGGATGGATGATGAATTTGTCATATTTATAAAATGGAGAATAACAGTGTTTTTGTAAATCTTTTAGGTTTCAGCTGCTACAGCACAACCATATCGCCAGAGAAAGTTGTAACGGAGCTAAAACTGCCATCAAGTCCTCAAGGTGTTTTTCATCAAATAGGTTCAACTCAGTCGTTTGTCACTCAGATGCAGCCTCCCATCTTACCACCTCCCCCACGTCCAAATTTCAAGTCAACAGAGCTCCACCAGCAGCTGCCACCGACTAGAAATAATCTGTTTATTTCAAACAGTCAACCTCCAGTAACACATAGCTCAACATCTGAGGAGAACAGCAAAGTTTTAGGTACAACTCTTGATTCTTTACATACTGAAAGTCCAACATCCACGTCATCAAGTCCACAGTTTCATCATCAAATCAATAAATCATTTTTTGAGGCTGATTCGCAGCCCTCTAAAGTCTATTCTGAATCTGAAAAGGGTCAAGTCACAAATATGTTCAAGTTTGGATCTTCATCAAAGTTTCCAGTAGATGAACCCTCTGGATTCTTCAAGTTATTTCCCCCAACGCCAACACAAAGTCCTGCTACTGAGACTGAAACTGGGCATTCAGTCACTCTGAGATTCAGTTCAGAAGCTGAATCATACGAGTCAAAACTTAATTCTCTCCAACAAACAAAAAGCCCAGTTTCTTACCAAAACGCATCATCTCAGATTCCTCAAACCAAGCAAACTCCTTCACAATCCCCTACTCATCAACTTTCCATGCTGAGTTTTTCCCCAAAGTTTCACTTCGAGCTTTCAACACCCCTTCCTCCCACCGGACCTCCACCTCCTACGTCCTCCTCCTATACAACACAACTACACAACAACAACACAGACCGGCAGAAAAGGAACACCTCACAGTCACCTATGACCAGCAATGATTCCAAGTAGGTGAAATAAAATAAAAAAAAAAAAAAAAAAAGGGATTTTCTGCTTTTATAGAGTGTTGGTGTAGGAATAAGACTTAATATTTGATTGTGATTCCAGAGTGACTCAGCAGTCACCATCATGGCTGCCAATTCTGGAGAAGCACGACGTCCCCATAGTGGTGGGAGTGGGGGTCTCTTTAGCCTTCATCTTCATCACTGTTACTTTCTACTCAGTGGTCCAGAAGAATGAACCTCCACCAACAGGTCGAACAGGTCAGACACTTCCTGTTTCTCTGTTTAAAACTTCCACAACTATAAAAACAACAAAAACAACAAAGCTGATGTTTTTATTTAGGATGAACGTTCAAGAAATTTTTGTTTAATGAAATTTAATATTGGCAGCACGATGGAGACGTTGGTAGAGCTTCCGTCTCTCAGCGACAAGGTCGCTGGATCAAATCCCGACCGGAGGCCTTTCTGGGTGGAGCTTGCATGTTCTCTCCGTGCATGCGTGGGTTTTCTCCGAGTACTCCAGTTTCCTCCCACAGACCAAAAACATGCATGTTAGACTGATTGGTAACTCTAAATTGTCCCTAGGTGAGAGAGAGAGCGTGAATGTTTGTTTGTCTTTATGTGTCTGTGATGGACTCACGACCTGTCCAGGGTGTCCCCCGCCTCTCGCTCAGTGATTGCTGAATATGGGCACCAGTGGCCCCCGCAACACAAAATGGAAGAAGCGGGTAAAGATAATGGATGGATGGATGGATGAAAATTTAATCTATCGACAATTGGAGATTTAATTTCTCTGATTATGTCCCTTCTTGCTTTGTGACTATTAGGGGAAACCACGATCGTTCCTCCTCTGCCCTGCCCGGGCTGTTGCTCGGAAAGAACACACGTTTAAAATGCGTGAACAAGAGAGAATTCTATATATTTTACCTGCATTCAGGGCCCCCCTTACAATTCTGCCCTGCGTCAGATCTGTTCACACACTCACAGACTTTTTTCTCCACCCCGTAACACTTCCTGTTTTCAATTTATATCCAATCAAACACCTTACAGACTGTCTGAAGTCCCTCCTATTCCCCATTCTGTCCAATGAGTCCCGGACACATTTCCTGGTTCTCGTCCCTGTCCAATCAATCAGGCACACATTAACTGTCATCTTTTCCCACTGAATACGTAACACATTCCTATATTTCCATTAGACAGATTTCAGCACCCACACACATAATTTCACAATGACTGAGAGACTCTGATTACCGTAAAGTGTCATGGTTGATTTTAAAGTTAGCAGTCACTAAAAAGATATTTATTGGCTTATGGCCTAGTTTACACATCTGACAGATATTATTGCCATCTTTACATGATCTATTTTCTATAATTCATAATTAAACCTTATATTCACCAACCCATATTATGTTATTTTCCACAATTTATCCTCAAAGGTTATTTTATTCCTAACATGACACAACTACATAAGGATGGTGTCATTCGTAAAATAACACAATATTTAGGTGAGTAAAAGTGAATAAAATATCACATTTTGTTTCAAATCTTTTAAATGAATCAAGTTTGAAAATACATCAAACTTTTCCTCTTATGCTTTTTTAATTCTCTTACTGCAACTTCTTTCATTTGTTGTATATTTTGACCCTTTCGTTTCTGTCTTTGACCTCATTTTTACTACAACTTCAACTGGATTTAAATTTGGAAATGGAATTGGCCAGGCTAAAACCATTTAGTTATTCCTCTTGCTACTGTTTTTAGGTCACAAACAAATTACAACTACTATGTAACTATCAGTTACATTTTCTGTATTTTAATGTTCTACAAATCTAGGAATTATCTATAAAAAGCTTCTTCTTTTAAGGTTTAACATAAATGTTGTCAATGTAGAGCAAAACTAAAAGCACTGAGTTTGTTGTTCCAGTGGATTTAGAGGTGAAATAAATAAATATCTTAAAAAAGTCATTTTTTTGACTCCACTTACTGTAGGTGTTCAAGCAGCATAAATTAACAAGAACCCTCCCATTGTACATTGAAAGTCTAATATTTCTTCAAGCATGTTGCCTGTCACTTTTCATGTCAAAGTTTTAAACTAAAATAATCTCAATCTGTACATTGATGGAGGTGAAACCTTTGTTAAATGTTGAGCACAAATGTACGTGACATCTTGTAATGTGATGTTGCTCGAAGTGTGTTTGAAATGACTCTCAGTTAATATCACACCAAAGTTTTGCTCAATATCAGTAAAACTGATTAATTTATTGCACTTTTTTCCTACTGTTGATCAGCTGTGATACTCATTTTTAATTGGGTTAACTTTAAAAGGTTGCAGATGTAATCAGTAGATGTACATTTACAACTGATTACCTTTTATTTCAGGCTAAATAAATCTTTACTAACAAGTTTCTTCACCATTGACAGCTCAGAGAAACGTTGGTCTCCCGGTAAGACCTGCTGACTGTCAAGCAGCAGGACACACCTATGAAAACAGGTACATTAACTCCGCAAAGCACAAAAATACACAACAGGTCATCTTTTTGCATCTAAAACTCAAGGCGTTGTGTGTTTTGCGCAGAGCTTTTGAGGATGATGATTGCGTCACGGTGATTGCGCAGAGCCCCAACACGTCAGACACCCGAGCCCGACCGCCAGGACCGAGCCTGGTCACGGTGCAGATGGAGCCCACGGTTAAAGAAGTTCGAGAGCTCTCACAACCCACTGTGGATCACCACTCAGTCACTGTGGAGACATATCCTGAGCCCATTGTTGATACTGAGGTCTGAAACCACAGAAAAACATCCACGTCACAAACTTGGTCTGAATTTTTGTTGCTTTACTTTCAAATCAGTTTCAGAAAGTTAAATGAAGGATTGACATTTTCTGGGTTAATGCAGGTTGACTGAAGCGTTGAATGACTGCTAAAATGTGCTTAAGAAACTTAAACTATGTGGTTAACGCTAACAAAACACAAGATAAAGGCTAAAAAAAGCAAAAGTTTGGCCAACATCTTAAAGTATTGAAAGTAAATCAAATGGATTTCTATTTTGTAGTTAAAAACATTTTGTTTCCCTTCTGTGGAGCTTTCCTCTCTGGTTTCCACTTGATATTTTCATCTGAGTTGACACGTCTGGTGAAAGTTTCTTCTTTCTTGACTTGGATTTTAACCCATTGTCCACATATCTAAACCAGTGGCTCTGTGTTGTTCTCTTGAATGAGCTCAGGGCTTTATCTTCCTCTTCCTCCATGTAGGGATTGTCCACAAATTGTGGGCACTGGAGATCCCACCCATATTTTGTTAAAACTGTCCTTAAACCAGAAATAAGTTGTGGAATGACAAAGGTCCAGCAGTTTACAGACTTGGTCTGAGGTTAAATTGGCCCTGTTGTTTAACTCATTATCTTACGGAGGTTGTTTCCTGAAGTTTTCCACTTTCGGATGTGGGTATACACACATTTTGCCCCGCTCCCCTCAGACAGAAGGTTGCAGAGCATTAAATGTAGAACCACTAGACTGAGGAACAGCTTCTACCCTGAAGCTGTTAGTCTCATAAATCCTTAATCAGGATAGTCACTGTAAGAAAAAAAGAAATCACTGTAATTCCATTTTAATTGGTGATTTGTGGCTTATCGGTGCTGCTGATTAGCCATGCTGCTGATCTTATGCTGCTGATTATCTCATGGTGCTGTATTCATTCATACCCATCTGCTCATCACAGACTCATGTTCAGGCTGCTGTTGTTACGCCATGTTGTTTTACATTATTAGTGTTGAGCATATATCTTAGTGAATATCTTAGATCCTTTCTTTTATACTTTATATTTTCTTTATTTTTGGGTGTAACTGGAACCTTGAGATAAGAGATGCGGTTCCACCTCATGTACCACATGTGATGCGAATGACAAACACTTTTTTCATTCATTCAACCTTTATTTAGACAGATAAATCACAGTGAGCCTCGAAGACTCATTTTACAAGTGAGATCTGTTTAGACAGACAAAAAGTAGTGAAACTTTAACTTGAACAAGTGAAGAGTTTAGTGACATCAAAAAATACAAGGGGTTCCCTTGGAGCCATCTTCAACCCACTGGTTTAGCTATGAAGACAATAACTGGGCTTTCACCAAATGCATCAACTCTGTCGAGAACATGAAGTTCAGAGGATGCTAACAACAGCAAGCTGACGTTTTTGGACTCTTTAGTAGACACGGGGGGGAAATGAAGTCTCAAAGCTAAAGTTTTTATAAAACCAACTCACACAGTACCTTCTGTTTGAGTCTCACTCAAATCTGTCATCAGACGTCTACACCATCAGGCCAAATGTCCCCACAAAAACAGAAGGGAAGGAAAAGGGACAGAAACATTTCAGTGTTATTGTAAAATTTGTAGATTGTAACGTTATTGATCCTTTGGATACTTCTCTTTGCAGGCATCACCACAGCGAGCAAACTCACTTGAAAGATTTGGTAATCCGTTTTACACCGAATGTTTTTTTTTCTGATACAACAAGCTCTCAAACCTGCAGCCTCAGGACTGACCACTAACATACCACAGCCACTAGAACAGAACAAGGAAAAGAACAAACAAGCAAAATATCTTCAGCCAAATATAGGTCCAATGGTTTTTATTTTTTGATTTGCTCTGTCCTGGACAGAATATTAACACAACACAACAGCAGAGACTCATTGAAATGTGAAACTTTTAGTGCTGATCTGAATGAAGAACTCTCTAAAATATTCTGTGGAATTCACAAAATAATATTGATTTTGCTCCATTCCTAAGAAACTTTTAGCAACTAACGTTAAAATCATGGCTTCTACATGTTATTTCAGATCGATCCGTCCCTGGAGGACGATAAGAGATGCAGTTTGTCTCAGCCCAGCATCCAGCTGCAGTGTGCTGAGGACTGGACCAGCCACACGGGGGACAACTACAGCCCATGCCAGGACGCTCTGCCTCCTCCGTCATCCTTCCCCCCTCCTTCCCCGTCCCCACCATCCAGGTGTGACGACACCCTTCACTCCTCTTTAACCTTTCAAAGTGCTGAGTCACCTGCAGCCCCCGTGCACCACAGCCTCAGCATTTCACATGGTAACCCCCCACTGCAACTCTCCCATCATCTCTCTTTGGGCCTCACGACGGTTGCAGTCGATGTCCAGTTCTACCCATCAGCCACTGCTTCCACGGCAGTAAACGCCAGCACCCACATCAGTCCGGTTTCCAGTTCGACCTCAGTGACTGCGCCTCTGTTTAGCCCCCCGTTATTCAACAGCAAAGAGAGCGATGACCGATCGACTGCCAGGTTTCATCACACCAAGTAGCTCCAGACGAACCTGACCAGAACACGAGCACCAAAAACTCCTGACGTGTGAGGAAACGGTTCAACTCTTTTATCTGTTTAATTATAACTTTTTATTTCTATGGAAATCTTTAGCTCTTTGGTTGGACTGGTGAGAATTTATGTGACAGTCATTTAAGTGAAAAATGGACCCAAGCACAGAAAGTTTGAATATATACAGTGCTGTGCAAAAGTCTTGAGTCAACCCATATATATTTTTTAATTTCCTTCAACAGATCCACACTTTCTTACAATTATTTAAAGATCTCTCACTCAGTAGTTATCTCTGAAAGACAAAGGCAGGTGATAATGTTTTTTGTCTGTGTGTGGGTTACCAAAATATCTCACGAGCCACTCTATGGATTTTATTGATACATGCAGGAAATAATCTCTGGGTGTGTATCTACAACTGATTATCTTTTTTGAGTCAACCCAATTCAAGATGGCTGCCACAGACAACCAACTTAAATAACACTTTTTAGTAGCTGAGACTGATCCCCTATATTTATACATATTAGCCACCACAAAAATGGCTTCATCTCAATTGGTTTTACAGATATTGAGGTAAGTACTGTGGTAGTAACTAAGAGTCATTCATAACACATACTCAGTACACGGCAACTCGTGATATTGCATAAAACATAACAATATTTTCAAGGTTTGCTCAATAATAATAATGTGTTGTCATAATTGTGTGTTCCCATACAATGGCGAACGTGGCTTTCTGCATTTAACCCATCCACCCCCAGTTGGAACAGTGGGCAGCTACTGAAAGCGCCCGGGGAGCAATTGGGGATCAACATGGCAACATTGATCTTAGTCTAAAACTCTGCGATGAAAGGCAGCAGGTGATATGCATTCATCATGGGATGATGGGAGACTGCAACGAAGTGAAGATTCAGCTTGTCTGCTGGATTCCTTAGATAGAGAACTTTACTAATTGGCTTTTATGTTTGTGAATGTTCCTGTAAAGTGCCCTGAGACAACTTTGTTGTGATTTGGAGCTATATAAATAAACTGAATTGAATTGAATTGAAATTCAAGGAATTTTAGGTATTTAATTCACTCAGGTTTCAGAAGTTTGTCCATTGACTTGTCCTCTTTAGTTTAAAACTTTTGCACAGTACTGTAGTAAAAACGGACTGTTGTCCATCTCAAGGACTGGGACCAGTTCATGTATGGTTTGTAGATATGTGATAGTTTCCTGACTGTGGGGCGATAATTTATAAGGAGCTAACAGAAGTTTATGGGTAAAAAAATTAAATAATCACGTGAGATGAAGAACTGAAGATTCTTACCAACCAAATGATTGGAGTGAATAATTAAAATGTGTTTCAGGTAAAGCTGGTTTGGTTAAATCATGAAAAAATATGGACGTTTTGTATTTTATAGCTTTAGAAAAGCATTTTCTGTTCTCCTGTTGGCAGCTTTACCATGAGGTTTATTTATTTATTTTTGCTTTAACTCGTTATCACTGAAACATAAATGAAAGAGAAATGTGCATGTTTAGAATTATTTTAGTACTTTTTCAACTTCACGTTGACTTTATATTTGTGATTTAGTAAAAAAAAAAAAAAACATATATGTCTTTCTTTAGCAAAACAGCCAAGGATACTTTATTTTAATACTTATTTTAACTTTTTTAATTGTGAACAACTAAGTCAGCTCATAATCTGTCTTAAGGTACTTGACTGTTATTTTTTTAACCAAAGGAGGTAAATCATTTCATCAATAAACATTAAACCATTTCACCTAAACTCTTTGATTGAATATACATTTTATATATATTAAAAAGTCTGCTTTTGTGAACTCAAAGTTTAAAAATTCCTAGATTTATAAGTACTTTCTGATTAATTATTTGAAAATTAATGTAGATATCTGGTACAAACCAGTTACATAACCAGTATTTACCCTGCAAGTATCAGGTACACACAGTGTGTACCAGGCTGTATTATCTGTTTAAAAAATAATAATAATAATTTAATTTGCTACGTGTTTTTGTTGTGATTTTCAAGAACTCTTTAAATGAAAACTATCGCAAAGATACAGCAGAAAAGGGTTGTTTTGGTTTACTCTGAAAAGATCACTGAGTTAATTTCAACAAAGGGCAAGAATTCAACGGAAAACCTGTCCTGAAATAAACCTAACAGATTTATAAGACTGAAATACGCAGGATGAGCAGAGGACGGGACATTTTAAAACTGCAATGTGAAGGAGAAAGATGGTTTTACTGAGGGTGTGGAGAAAAATGACAACGGGCAAAACAGAAAAACATAATTTAGATTGTAGCTATTATAATGTTAAAAATGAGCGTGGATATGTTTGTTACACAGAACTGTGACTGGTGTTTTAGTGTTTTATACTATGGAAAAGCAAATGCATCAAATCTGTGCCAATAAGCAGGCAAGCTATGAGTGAAAAGCTAAAAAAAAAGTTTTTTGTTGCTTTCTAGTAGCTAAAATGTTCACATTTCCACAGTGACAGAGTTATTTTGCTGCAAAATGAACAAATAAATAAATGCATCTAAAATCATTTATTTGTGGCGGCACGGTGGTGCAGTTGGTAGAGCTGTTGCCTCTCAGCAAGAAAGTCAGGAGATTGAATCCCGACAGGAGACCTTTCTGGGTGGAGTTTGCATGTTCTCTCCGTGCATGTATGTGTTTTCTCCTGTCCTCTGGTTTCCTCCCACAGGCCAAAAACATCCATGCTAGGCTGATTGGTAAATCTAAATTGTTCCTAGAGTGAACGGTTGTTTGTCTTGTTTGTCTCTATGTGTCTCTTTGATGAACTGGAGACCTGTCCAGGCCCTCACCTCTCGCACAGTGATGGATATGGGCACCAGTGACCCCCGTGACCCGAAAAGGAAGAAGCGGGTAAAGATAATGGATGGATCGTTCGTTTTCCTGATGAAACCAGCAGAGGCCGGTAGAATCATTTCTCACCTATACGAGTACAAAACGAGTCGGACCATAAATAATTAAAGTCGTGTACAACTAACATTGTGCTCGTTGTGTCTCAACAGTCTGAACATAATAAACATTCTTAGATCTGTTTGTTTTGTGTCAAATTCAAAAAGTAGCACTTCTTCTACAAGTCTACACGTGCAAGAAATAAAAGGCAAAGAGGCCACAACCGCAAATAAAAGTGGTAATTAAACAAATGCAGTAAAACTTTAAGATAAACATTAAAACGTTTAAAGACCCTCAGTTTCAGTTTGACTAAAATCACAGAACCTTCACTGTGAATTTATTTAAACGTGAGTTTGTAGAATCTTTATTGTGTGCAGCTTTATTGCCTCCGTGACATGCAGTTTTGTAACCACACATTTACGTGTAAATCAGATACGAGTTGATAAAACCGTTGTAAGATGTGACGCTTTTATCAGGAGATGAGACTTCATTTAGTGAGGCAGCAAGCATTTACAGACCAAAGCTGTAACAACGTATTACTTTAACTCAAACACAATCTGTTATATATTTTGTATCTGCTGTGTACTCGTACATCTCTTTCAGCATTTTAGGCTTTCATGCACACATTTTGATTAGAGTGATTTTCCTCAACTTATCTTACATTAAACAGTAATTTGGATAGGCTCAATATTTTATCAGAATAGCAGCTAATAAAGTAAAAAAAAAAAACATTAAGAAATGTTTGAAAACTTTAACTTTGACTGGAAATGTTACTATATTAAAAAGTATTCTTGTAAAGTATATATAAAGTGAGTGTGTCATAAAGTTAAAAAGGGGGAAAAAGTTCTGGTCTTTTTTCAAATTTGATTTTTAATATTACTTCTAAACACATATAACAATGACCACAGGTGGAATTAACATTTAAACACTAGTGGTCAAACACTGCTATGAGTTTATCTTCAGGATTAGTTTGATATTTTAGTATATGAAGTAATCCAACATTTTTCAATCAGGTCATCTGGACAGTTTCTTTTTTTTTTTGTGCTGAAAAGTTTTGCCTTCGATCCAGAAGGCTTCATCAGTCAAGGAAACACAACAAAACTGATTCTTCCCCCAACAGCTTACTCCAAAGTGGAACTGGTGAGAAGATGGTCTCTTTGGTACGCCCCTCCTCCATTGCTGGCAATCTTCCTTGTTGACAGTGGTGTCAAACTGGTTGAAAACAACAAAGTCCATGCTCAATAATCCATGTATACAATCAACCAGTTTGACACGACTGTCAACAAGGAAGGGTGCCGGCAATGGAGGAGGGGGCGTACCTAAGAGACCATCTTATCACAAACAAAACTGGTTTGTTCCACTTTGGAGTAAGCTGTTGGGGGAAGAATCAGTTCTGTTGTGTGTTTCCTTGACTGATGAAGCCTTCTGGATTGAAGGCGAAATGTTTCAGCACAAAAAAAAAACTGTCCAGATGACCTGACTGAAAAATGTTGGATTGTATACATGGATTATTGAGCATGAACTTTGTGATATGAAGTAATGTTTTGTATAAAATGAAGACAGCCATGGTTGTTGATGACGTGTTTTAATTATTGTAAAATAGAACGCCGCATATTGCATAAATTTTCAATAGTTTTTAAAGATGTTTAGAGAGCAAACGTCAAGAAGTTTTTATTAATTTTTTTTGTTGCTTATTGAATTCTAAGAAGAAGGCACGGTTTTATGCATGACATGAATACAAAGATTGACTGATCAGTTTTGGTTTAATCTTTCACCATCAGATGTCTTTAAGTAAAGATAATGGATAAAACCTAAATAAAGCTAACTCTTTGAAGCTCATCTTTCCAACCACAGATGGAAACAGATAAACAGTTAAATGTGGTAAAATACTTATCATCTTCATGAGATGTTTGTGCATAAATGTGATAAAAAATAAGTCTTTAAATCCAATAGTATCTTTGGTTAGGAACTAAATATAAAATAAATAAATGAAGAGATTTCTGAGTAGATTAACATCAAATATCTTTAGAGCATCTGTGAATGTGACTTTAAAGAAGGAACTACTTTCCCTGGTGGAGGAAGAAAATGTTCTAAGTTAAATTACTCGACATGTACAGAAAAGTGTGATTCACTTAAAAAGCTCTAGTGTCAAAAACTGATGAGGTGAGAAAATGAATGCTTGCGTGCTTAAGAAAGGAGGATGCCAACATAACCGAATGATCAACATTATATGTAAATACATAAAATACAGTTACAAAATAGTGTCAGTGTAAAGTTGACCAAAAAAAAATTATGTTTATTTTTTGCAGTATTTGTTTAATTCCATCATATTTAGATTAGATAGAAAATTCTTCACGTCTGTTAACAGTTCAACTGAAAGCAGCTAATATATACCAAATAAATAATCCTTTTAAAGAAATGCCAATCCATAGAATTGTCTCTCAAATGTGATTAACGGTAGATGTTTAAAAAAAATCAACAAAGAAAAAGTGCACACAAACTGGATGTAGGAGTAATAAATGAAGACTGGCAATGAAAAGCTTTTCTCGTTGTAATATCAAATGTTTTAAAATAAACTGTACCATGAATCATATACACAATACAACATGTGTGCTCACACATCAATGCAGACAAAAATATTCTGATTTTTTTTCTTTATTACTGTAAACTGTAAGATTTAACTTTCATTATATCCATAAACATTTGAAATTAAACTGAGAACGCTGTAACAGCCTCCGTGCACAGTTATATTCAGTCCTGGTCCTCGAGAACCAATGCATGTTTTAGATGATTTCCTGCTCCAACATTTGACTTCATGGTTGAATTACCTCTTCAGACGTTCTCTGGTTTTACAGAAACCTGTTCATCACTCATTCATTCAAATCAGGTGTGCTGAGGCATAGAAACATCTAAAACGTGCAGGATGGTGGCCCTCAAAGATCAGGGATGGACAACACAAGCATCAAAGCACAATCAAAAAGCCATATATTTATGCATAGTATATATATATATATATATATATATATGCACATGTCTCTCTTGTAAACAAGTCCTCTAGACCCAATGAGACTAACCTGTATAAATAAAGGTTGAATGAATATATTAAAACACTGACAATTTCAGGATTTAAATAACTTTTCTAATGAATATATGTAGATGCATTGATTACCCGATCAAATAATTTTTCAGCTGTGTTTTTAGGAGGTAGACATGCTTTAATATGGAAATAGGATTCAACCCACTGATGCATTTAGTAGTAAATGTCTGTTTCTCTTGTTAGAACATAAACCTGGTCACAATGCTAATATAATAAAGATCAGCAGGGGGTTTTCATCAAAGTTCCATTAAAGGTTTCCTCGGTTCTGCCTCCTCCTCTTTCCCTGGTACATGGAAGTCCACATATGGACACCACTTGGTGTTGAGACACACCAGTTTCTTCAGGGTTGACGTTTTGACGATGCTGAAGCCCGTCTCACCTCCAAAGGTGCTGGGCTTCCAGTACTCAGGGGAGTTGATGGGGTTTCCAAACAGGCCTTTCAGGGAGAACGGAGCACCCATCTCCACCATGCTCTCACCAAAAATGGAATTAGGGCGAGTTTTCTCCAGCATGAGACCAGGATAAAACTCCAGAGCATCTATGTCTCCATAGAGTTCCTCCAAACCATGAGCCATCTCTGTGTCATCTGTTGACAAATAGAAAATCAGAAAATAATTATATCGTCTACAATGGAGTTTTGACCCTTTTGAGAAAGATCTTTGACCACTATAGACATTTAGCTTGATGAAAAATCATGGATAAAAATATATTATTTTCTATCAGTTTATTTTGCTTTGTCTTAGAACCCAGTTATTATCACAAAATACTTTTATGTGCACAGTTTGGATCTCTAAGTTACAATATGGGAATCCATGGTGCACTTTTACGCAGATGATACTCAACTATATCTACCTAAAAATCTAAAGAACCCAGCAACACTGAAAATGTTGCAGGATGTCATTCAGACATAAAATTTTGTCCGAAACAATTTAAAGACACGTCAAAGATCACTTTGTTTGGTCCACTAAAAATGTTTTTTTTTTTGTTTGTTTGTTTCAGCGTGACGCATACATTAATAAATGTTTAATTAGTATTTGATGTTGACTTTAAATTTGATGCTC
Source organism: Nematolebias whitei (assembly GCF_014905685.2). Taxonomy (NCBI): domain Eukaryota; kingdom Metazoa; phylum Chordata; class Actinopteri; order Cyprinodontiformes; family Rivulidae; genus Nematolebias; species Nematolebias whitei. Next base: position 9,230,887 of record NC_056505.1, read on the forward strand.
AAATTATCCCCCTCTTTTAAAAACAATCAAAGAAATCTAATAAGTTTTATAAGTTTTAAATAATAAGTTCTTTGTTGTCCACTGTTGTCATCACTCTTTGTTAAACTCATTTCTCTCTTATAAATGAGTCCCCGAGGCTCAATGGGATTAATCTGTGTAAATGAAGGTTGAATTGAATACTCCAACATGCAGCCACCCTGAGCGGCGTAGTTCTAGTGTGGACATTTGGTGTTAGTTGGGTCTCGCTCCATCAGCTCTAGATGGTTCAAAACACCCCAATCAAATTCATTACCAGTTCTACAGTGAGACACACAAACACACACACACACACACACAAATATTTAGAAAGTAATTCTCTATTAATTCTTTCCAGATCACAGTTTATGATGAAGGATATTTAGGCCTTCTCCATTAGTGCCATTGTTTCACAGAACTTTTTGCCTACAGAACTTCACAAATAACCTTGAAACATTCGACTTCGTAAAAGAGTATCTCACATTTTTCCAAACATTTTAATTGTTGTTATGAATAGCCACCTGAGGCATCTTTTAGAAATTAACATGCTGCCATACAAACACTCAAATTAATCCAGGTGTCTATATATTTGGTCAAGATAGGGCCCAAACATGCAGACTCCCATGAGAACTCGAACAAGATAGATAATGACAAAACAAACAACAACAAAAAAGCTGACATGGCAACAAATAAAATGAGGAACACGACAAACCTAAGGAGCCCAAAGCAGCTTGTCAGTGAAACAAACAAAATAATTAACTGAAGTGAAGATGGAAAGAATAAACAGGTAGGGAGTGATAAGGAGAATGGTGACCGCTCAGCTTAATGAGTCTGAAGAATAGGTGTGAGGTGAATGTCAAGAATTGGACATCAGGACTGACTGAGGGACAAAGACCCAATGACTGGAGGAGACAATGTCAAAAGATGAACAAAAGAAAACACAAAAAAACAGCAACGTCAAAAAAAATAAATTAAATCCATATATCAGATAAGACAAAGAATCCAGAATCATGAGATCAGAAACTCATTGTTTCCTGTAATGGTGCATGCTGCAAAATAAAAGTTTACATTTAGTCATCTTACCAGTTAACTCAGAGAAGGATGCGTACGGCTTCAGGTTGAATTTTTTCCTGTATTGATTGAAAGGCTGCAGCCGAGCAGATCTGCCCTCTGTGATTATCGTTTGTGCCACTCTAAGCACCAACTCATGGATGTTGCGACCTCCCCCAATCTAAAAGACAAAAAGTGCGTTACCAGAATGTTCTTTTGACGAAAAACAAAGAAAAGTATCTTTCCTTGTTGCTTGATGGGTGGAAACACCAAATGAACTTCTTTTGTTCTCTGCAAAGAGCAGAGCGATAACATCTCAAAAATTAAACTTACAGGAAGTATTTGTAAAAGGAAGTGAACTTTGATGTGGACAAGTTTGTTTAATAGACCTACAAATGTGATGTTTTTTTAGTTTTATGACTCTAGTTGATAAAAAATGGAGTGGACATGTATTGGACAGCTTTTATAAGCTTGTGGAAAAGTCACTTTTACTCTGGGAAAGAATTTAATCTTTAGAAGAAGCCTGGCTTCACTTAGCAGGTCAGCAACGAGTCTGCTAAATACAAGAGTCCTCCGCAGATGAGGAACGGCAAACACAACTTCCCCTGTGGTGTTTCCTGTCGTATATCTGGGTGTCTGTGTGGTGCATGTGAGTCTAATGAGCTGGTTGACTTATCAGCAACAATGCGTCAGTCCTGGCAAATTAAACAAACCAAAAGGATCACTCTAAAGGCAAAATGAGCTTGCATGAACTATGTGTTATTGTTAGGACCCAGTTATAAATGTATTACTCATTGGGGCATCTCACAGGCAGCCATTAGACAGTATGCTGCAACAATTCTGCAAGACTGAGAAGGAAACCTCTGAGACTTTTGGTGGTGAGATAGCACATGGCTATTTAAGATAAGATGTGCTCACATTTTAATTCTTGTGTCGCACGCTTTCACTTGGAAAAACAAAACCGTTCGGTCTAATCGTTTATAGAGACTTGGTCCAGCTGTGAAAATCATTAAATAAAAGCAAAATGCAAAGAAAAAGCAGAAATATTTTTTGTGAGATGAAAATTTGACAGTTCTGATTATTTGGCAATAAAAACATTGAACTGTTTGAACCAATCAGCAATCCAAAATTTCCTGATACAATCAGGTTGTCTAAAATGGCATCTTGCTTGTGTTCATATATATATTTACTTGTGTAAATGAATTTAAAGTTGGAGCCATACTTGATGAAAACATCCAATGATTTTTATTTTTTGGTGCGAACGTGTACATGTGTTTTAAAAGGTGTGCAACAAACGTTTATATTTCTTTTGTTGGTGGCATACTTAAAAAAATCAAATAAACATTTGCGTGCAAATGCTTTTTTCACACTATTACAGGCTGATATTTTATTACTTGTCCTGCAGGCTGCCGAGAGAAAGCATCCACCAGCTTCTCCACACCGTAATGCACAAGGACAGTGGTGTTGTATAAAAACTGGGAGTATGGGATTTCATCTCCGTCGATGAGAAAGCTGTCTGGCATCAGTGGGTGCCAGTGGTAGAGATGGCAGAACTCCAGGGCGATGCGATTAGTGTACTGGAAGCGCACGTTGAAGAGCAGGGAGGGGTCATACGTAAGCTTCAGGTTGTAACCGCTCAGGTGCTGCACATACTCTTCAATTATGATGTTGATTATCTCACCTGAGAACAAAAACTAATATCAGTTAAGGTGATAAACTTAAATAAAGACCAATGAAACACTGATAAGGATGAGACTTTTAAATCGAACATCACAGCAGTAGTGGCTGTTGTAGAATTTAGCATCAAGTGTTGCTTGCTCCCCTAAATGCTAAAGTTTTAAACAAAGAGCTTGCATGATGTAATAGAGCTCGGAATATGTGTTTGGGATGATGCTCAGCTACTACCACACCAACCTGTAGCACAATTGATATAAAACTGACTGAGTTAAAGCAATGTGTGTGACTGCTACGGACACTAATCTAAACACAAGCTGAGTGCTGCCTTGAAAGGCAGGTGGCCTGGTGCCATGTGTTCTTTTATCTGTATCATTCACAGAATGGATTTTATTGAATCCTTCAGGAAGCAATCATCCAATGTACCTTTATGACAAATTAATATTTAAATCCCTAATTAGTATGCACTGCAGTAGACAGGTGATAACTTAATGGGCAATGTAATGTATACAAACACTTCTTCAACAGAACAAACAACACAAAACCTCACAGCTCTGCAGTCTTTGTGGCCTTGTTTGAATCAGTTCATTCAGAGATCTTCAGTTACAGTAATCCTCTACAAGTAGCTACTGTGGGAATCTGTTTTTGCCCAGTAATGTCTTTTGTATGTCTTTTGCACTCCCTGGTGTTTTTCATCCCGGTTGTTCAGCTCCTGTCTCACCTGTCTCCAATTCTAATTACCCCAGATATTTGTCATTCACGTTATTAGTCTCCCCATAGATTCAGCGTCTCTGTGTTTTTCCTTTGTCTGTGGATTGTGCTTCCAAGCCTGTCACATTCTGTTCCTCCATCATCTCCCTCCTCCATGTAAGTTTTGATGGCCTGACAGCTTTTGCTTGTGTTTAAATATATATACTGTCAGGGGATTTTCGATCAAGGTTTATGGACAGTTTATCAGAATCAGAATGCTTTTATAATCCTTGCACAGTGAAGTACAACAAAATTACTTTCCGTACAGCTGTCCTAAAGCTGGACAGAATTGTACAGGGGGCTGTAGCTTCTAAGATGCACTGCCCTTATTGCTTAGATAAGAAAAAGGGAAGCGAACATAAGGATAGAGGTATTAAAAAAAGATCTCTCACACCATGTCCTTGACAGAGCACAGTTTGAGGCATCAGAAACATCTACCACAGCAAAGCAACATAAATAGACATAATACATATGCGTATGAAGGGGGTGGGGGGTCCCAGCACAGCTGCCAGGTGAGTGACGCAGCCCTTGGCACCTTCGCATTTCCTAAGTTGCTGCGCCAAGGGAGGCGAGGGAGGCCAGTGGAGGCATTGCGTTTGAGGGAAGGTCGTAGCACAGCACAGTCCAGAGCACCCATCCCCACCCAGCCATAGTCCCGATAAGAGGTGTTTGTTTATCAGCCAACTCGGTTGAGCTCTATCACAGGTCCAGGACCTTGGGGAAGGGAGGGAGACAGAGCGTCTTTGTTTCTATAACATCCAAGGAGAAATTTGAGATAGTCCGCCTTCCAAGGCCAGGTCCAGATTCAGATAAGTCAGAAGGTGTGCAAAAAAGGGCTCTGAAAAAGGTTCCGCAAAGAGCAAAGCAGGGATAGAACATCATCACTACTAATGTTAACTTTGAGTTGCCAGAGAGTTCTTTTCTCTGCCAGAGAAGAGCTGATTTGATCCTGCACGTGCAGCTGGATGAGGTTGAGATCATCAGGGCCTGTCTCTGTCTGTGACAGCTGATAAGCTTATATTTAAAAATAATTCTCGCACACTGCCCGGTGCAGATTCTCATGTCTGTGGGAACCAGTGAGTGAAAGTCTGCCCTTGCAAGTAAAACCGATTAAAATATCTTCTCATGTCCTCGAGTGTGGCTTCTTTGAGTAAGTAAGATGGAAAGAGGATATTTTTATACAACATACACTTTTTATTTCTGCCTGGGAGTCTCTTGTGTCTGCCTGCACGTGGGTTCTAAACCTTGAGATCATGATAGCTACAAATCTGCAGCTCATCTAAACTTTTCACCGGAGTCAAAGCAGAAAGTCCTGTTTTGATGTTTAGGTAAACACCATTATTATATCTGTATTTTTTGTTAATTATGCACACTGTAAGCGCTGTTACATTTATTAGGTAAGTTTATTTATGGTAGTAAAATGATGAAGTTTCACTCATGATGCATGGCGAGCAGCAGAAGTGTAATCTATGTGGATCAATCTTTTAGCTAGTAGTCTGATACATTTGGCTTTTAGCTCGTTTAGTATTCTACTTTTAGCTTTAAGTCAGTTTCAGCTTCTTTAGCCAGGCCGTATTGCATTCAGTTTTCATGCTGCTTTTCCACAGAAAATGTATTTTCTTTTGCATCAGTATTTAGTTGTTCTTTTTAAATCTAACACCTGCTAAAGAATGAAAATTCTCCTTTTTTGGGGGGAAAAAAGTCACATTTATTGTGAATAATGCGTATTCTCCTGATCAAAAATAAATAAACAACCATGGCTCATGATAAAGTACCTTTCGGATTTAATTTAAGTTGGAACCTGATCCACAAAACTGCATTTAAATTGAGCCACAGAAGGCATGAAATGTGTTTCATATAAGAAAGCTGAATTCATTTCTTGGTCTTGAAATTTTAATGAAGCCCTATCAGCAGGGATAAGGAAACCAAAGTGAAAAGTTTGTTGTGAAAAACTGCTGACTCACCAATAATGATGAGTCTGGTGGTTTGGAAAAGCTGTTCGTCATCCCATGTGGGATGTTCAGCCTTCAGGACGTCACAGACTCTGTTATGCTCCCTCAGCCAGATGGTGGCGTACATGCTGAGGCCCGGCAGGAGGCCGAACATCTCCTGACCGATGGCCAGGCGTTGTTCAGCAGGGAGATCTTCAGGGTACACCATGTGCACAGGGACCTCTGACACTTTAGGAGGGTACATCTCACCACTTATCAACTGTGGAAGGTCCGTTACAAAAACATAGTATTGTTTGTAAGCCATTGCATATTAATTATATTCACAACTAACAAGTTCTTTCATGAGTTGGCTTTTCTGTGCTTTGGTCAAAACCTCAAAAGTCACAAAGTTCTCATGCACTGTATCAGTAAAACAACATCTGTGGAGAATGTGGCTTTTAGTAAAAGACGCTAATCTCCAATTAAAATCAGTCCGATAAAGCGTCTTCAGTTCCCAGCAAAGCACAAACTGGCTGACAGATATTTCTTTTTTAACCACCATTAGTGTTATCTTAAAAAACATTTGACGTTTTAAAACATTTACAGGAAGTCACACCCGTGACAGATCATATGTTTAAGAAGTGGTAAACTCAGCTTTTCCAGCGTATAAAATTAATGTCAAACATTGAAAGAAATGTAGGACACATTAGTGTTTAAAACATGCAAAATGACAACATTTTAAATAATTATTTTTATATTTACAGTCAAAAGTCTGTTTTTTTTCTATCGTGATAAACTACATTTTACAAAAGAATATGCTTATATATATATATATATATATATATATAAATAATTATATATATATATATAAATAATTATACATAGATATATATAATTATATAGATATATATAATTATATATGTATATATATATATATATTAAAGAATATGCTTATTTATGAGCCTGATAGGAAAAAAAACAACGGTAAACTGAAGCTAAAATATTAAAAATGTCGTTGTGACATTGTCCAGTTGTTCACGATGTTTAATTATAAAAACTATGATAATTTTTTTCTATATTATTAGATGATCAATACCTTTAATAATAATATGAATGCTATATCAGAATTAACACTAACATTTTCTTTATTATATATTTTGTGCTTTAAAAAAAATTGAAGCTAAACTTCTGCATTCAATGGATTTTTGCTGATACTTTTTGTTTTTTTTGTAAGTTTTATAATTTTCAAAAATATTTAGGCTAACTTTTATTTCCATATATTTTCTGTACATTATTTCTTTTATTCCTTGAAAATTATTCTTCTCTTTGAAATCTGCTTCAGCAAAACTTTCTCAATTTTTGTCCGTTTATTCCACTTTTTCATTTTTAGCTACCATTTTACTACTTTACCTTTTACCTAATGTGTTGCCTCTTTGGCTAGCTTTTTGCTACTTTTGCATGTAGCTAATCATTTGCTGCTTTGAGTTAGCATTTAGCTACATTTAGCTTATCGCTACCAAGATGCTACATTTAACTTTCAGCCAGCTTTTACTACTTTTAGCTATCTTTTCACTACATTTGAATTTTAGCTAGGCTTGTAAACAATTTGTTTTAGGTAGTGTGTTGCTACTTTCTACATTTAGCTTTTAGCTAGCCTTTTGCTATAATTAGCACTTGGCGTTTTGATGCTTTTAGTGAGCCTTTTGCCACTAAAATTTTAGAATGTTGCCTCTTTTAGCATTTAATTTGTGTTATGCTTCATGAAGCTTTCAGTGTTTTGCTCCCTCTAGCTTTTAGCTAGTCTTTTTTTACCTGATATTTTAGCTTCCCATCTTCATGAAGCCGAAGCTGATGCTGCCGTTTAAGGTCTTCTCCATAGATGTTGCTTGCATCTACCTAAATAAGACAAAATACAAAAATCCAACACATTCATTTTACACTTTCTGTGTAAAATGCTTCAGCTTTTGAATGCACGTCAGTGTCTCACCCCATGCCCCAATGCTTTGGTGAAGCCTCCTTTACTTTTGTGACTTGTCTTGAAGAACTGATGGGTGAAGTGTTGGGCCATGAAGGCAAACATCAAATTGGTGCCCTGAGGATCTGGCCTAAATTTCTGCCTTTTTAAAAATCTTTCAGTCAACATTATGACGTCAGGAAGAACAAGTTTACCTGCAGAGGAAGGAACATTTGTAGCTCTGTGCAGGACCAGTGTAGGATCTGTGCTCAGTCGTGGTCTCACCTTTAGTCCCCATTGGGAGAGGACAGTCTTCAGGTACAGGAGGAAGGAGTCGGGTGTAGTAGGAGGTGTTCTGGTAGGATTCCCAGCTGAGGTACCCGTATTTGGTATTGTAGGTTGGAGGAGTTGGAACAAGTTCATTTCTCACTGTGATATAAGTACACATGACTTTTATGTTATTTGCTGAAACTTGCTTTAAATGTTCCTTTAAAATATCTGCTGAAAGATCAGGGAGCACCAAAGTTGAGCCATGAAACAAACAAAAAAATCCACTGTTCCGGTTGTAAAATATTAGTGGTGCTGGAGTAAGCTATTTGTTGGGGAATTTTTGGTCAATGTTTATGGCTGTTTTAATCTACTATGGCTGAGAATGTTAACTCTGCCCATGAACCATATGTTTGGATTAGCAAAGAGAGCTGGATGAGGAGCAGGGTGAAGCTGCAGCGAGCAACTGTCGCTCCAAGGTCGCCTCCGAGTCTTTGAGCTCGGCTGAACTGATAAGGTACACAAACAAGCTTCGCACACTGCCCGTGGTAGATTCTTGTGACCGGGCTTAATGCAAGTACTTCCTGTATATCTGTGTAACCTGCCCTGAAAACCTGTCATTGCAAGTAAAAGACAGTTAAAAATCTTCTCGTTGTCGAGTGTGGCTCCTTTAGAGTAAGTGGGATAAAACTAGAATATTTTTCTCCAACACTATCAATAATCCATATCAAACAAATCCAAAGTGCTTGAATACACTGGGCTCTTTGTTTCACTTCTCATCTGAAAGATTTTTTTTCAGTTCTGATTCTAAACTGGCAGATTAAAAAGTCCTCAAGAAAAACTAATCCAGTTCTACTCACGAACGTTGTTTCATACGAGGAGTCCATTTCTAGTCTCAGTAAATGAGGATAATAAGCATAACTCCATCTAAGGCGCAATATATACCTGTATGGGCTGATCAAACAGCACAACTATCAGCTAGAAAATTAGAGTCACTAAACAACATTATTTATTTATTATAAAAGAAAATGAAGTAAATAAAATAAGCTGTATTTCTTAGTAAGCAGATAACTCAACCTGCCTATAAAACATTTCTGAGTTGCTTTAACCTATAGACCCATTAATAAGCTCTGGTCTGTGAATGTGACGATGTCTTCAGCTGATGGAGCCAAGAAATTCCACTTTTATCAGAGGATGTGATATAATTAACACTAAATCAGAAATAGAAGGAAATTGCTAAATTTGTTGGAAAAACTGCGCTTTCGTTCAAAATTTGAAATGTGATAATAACCAAATACAAATGTAACAACTTTTAATTTATTTTCCAAAATTAATAACTGGCTTGTTTATATTAGAATATTGTTGGGATGTTAGCAGATTTTTGCCAATTCTTGATATTGATTGATATTAGTATAAAACATCACAGCAGATTTAACAAGACTTCATCTTAGCATTAAAGCTCAGCTTCTGCATGAATTTTACACAAGGAAACTTTAAATATATTTTAGCAACGACTTATTCAATGCTACTTTTTAAACTTCAGATTTCTTTTGAAATTTCAGTGTTATATAGATCAGATTTCTGTACTTCTACCATTGTAATACATATTTCATAGATCGTAATTACAAAAGCAAGTCCTGCTTTCTTAAAATAAAACACCAAAATAAGAAAATAGCACTAGTAGATCAAAGTAAATGATGGGAAAATTAACTGTTTCTGCTCTGGTCTGTAGATCTGCTGATAAAGTGATTAGTCCAATTTACCAGTCAGGACTATTCTCATGATGGTGCCTCGCAGGAAAGTCTTGTTAACCAGGTCCCAGAACCACTTGAAATGGGTCAGGATGAAGTGGACCACAGTGGGGCTCGGCTTCAGCATCAGATAAATTCTGGTCCAGAATTCGGCTGCGTAGCAAAATCACAACAAAGTGTGACATTTCATTTGTACAAAACATGCTCAGATATAAATCATCGCATCAACCATTTGTTAATATTACTTCAATAAATGCAATATTTATTTTAGAATAAACCATTTTTTGTGTGTGTGTTAGGTGAACCAAGATGATTTATCATTTTCTTACGATTGGTGCAGTTTTGTCCATTGAAGCCGGTGCGAGTGCAGTCACATTTATAATCTTCTGGTCCGAATCGCACACACACTCCTGAGTTCTCACAGGGGTAGTAGCAACAAGGATTCACTGAAAATAATAGTTTAGTGGTAAATATTGTTAGAATTAAAGTTGCTTTATGATTAATTTCTAAAGGCTGAAATCATCCTTTAAACCAATAAACGATCCCAAATTATTTGAAACTCATAGTAAAACACAAAGAGGCACAAAAACACAAAAAGCATGAACATCAAATGATTTGAATGTCCAAAATAATTGAACATAAATGCAACATTAATTAATTAAACAAGCAAAACACATAAAATAAAATAAAATTCTGCAAAGTTGTAAATTCGTGAAAGTAGTCTTTTTATCATTATTATTATCATTATTATTATTATTATTATTAGGGTCAAATATTTGTAAAGCAGTGATAATCGCCAAGCTCTACAACTGCAACAGCAGCAAAAAACAACTTTTTTTTTCTGCAAATAGGCAAACTACTCTATATGGTATCTATGGCTAGATGGAACCAGTTTAAACTTTATTACCCATAAGGCTCAACAGGGAAATACTGGACCTCAATAAAAACTTTCCATTTATTGAGTTGAGGCAGGTTATTTAGGCTGATTCCTGCCACTCTGACGATGACCTGCAGGTTGTTCTGATTAGAAAAACCAACAACCCATGAACATGAAGGTCAGTCCTCCCAACTTTAAAGAACAAAGCTTGTGATCAAAAATCTATAGGTGCTAGTGGGCCTTTTGGAGAGCAAGTCAGTTTGGAGCTCAAAGTCAGTCCATCCTCCATGACAAGTATTTATATTTTTTTGTAATGTTACCCTGAAATCACATATTTTGTCTAAAATGCAATATAGTTTCTTAATTTCTGACATATTGTTGTCTAAATAGGAGTCTTTCACTCAGGACCATGATCAGAATTTACATTATTATGCAAATAAGCAATAACCAAAGTGTCTGCAAACTTTACAATAAAACAATCTGGATATATTGGGGAAGCATTAACGTAAATAATAAATGAAAGGAGCGAGAGAACATGAGATGAGCCAGAAGAGGATAAAAGAATCTCGTTCACGTCACACGCTGCACCAGACTGATCCAGAAATCTGTCACCCAACAAGTCAGACCAGGATTAACGTGCAACCGTTGCATTCCCTCTGCTAAAACTGGATACAACTAAAGGTCAAAGAGAAATCAACAAAAACAAGACGAGCACAAGAGTTTGCAGTGTCAGGATGAGAAAAAAAGTCATATTAACGTGCAAAGTGCATTGTCACCACCTCCACCTGTTGAGCAGCCTTTAAATGCACTTTCACAGTTTTTACAAACGATTTCAGAGCCATAAAGGTCAGTGTTATAGGTCTGTTAAATGTAGGTGTCTGTGGAGTTTTATTTGTCAGTGCATGTATAGCACTTTTCAAACCTTGTGAAGATATATCGACAGTATGAAAATTAAACTAAATTTTAGCTATGCAGCATATAACATCTAAATTGATGCATAAATCAAAAGATTTATAAACCAAGAGCACAAAAAAAAAACAACCCTAAAACCACAGAAAGGAGCGGTAAAGTATTTAGAAAGAGATGAAAAACCACATTAAGGATATCTGTTCCAACGAAGGAGAAACTCTTGATTTCTAAGAAAATGTCAAGTTGAACATCGTGAGGGTTTTTGCTGTATTGCAAAATATATTTATGCTTTACAGATTCATTTTATTTAGAGCAACATAAACTGTGGTTTCTATAAACATTTTATTCAAAATCAGACACTCAAACAATTACTCTTTGCCTAGAGTTGTTAAAGGTGTAGGACGCTATCAATTCCTTTATGCTGCTGTATTCATGCCAATCTGCTCATACAGGCTCATGTTCAGGCTGCTGTTTAATAAACTCTGTTAATTTGCATTATTAGTGTTTAGCATGTATCTTGGCTCCTTTGGCGCGTCCTTTGGCGTTCGTTTAGCGTGTATCTTGATGTGTGTCTTAGATCCTTGTACAGCACACTGTTTCTTCTTGTACTTTATATTTTTTGGGTTGAACTGGGATCTTGAGTACACAATTTCATTCCACCTCATGTACCACATGTGATGCGAATGACAATAAAGAACCTTGAAAGGCCCGTTCCGCCTCCGTCAGAGTTTCAGATTGACGACTCACAGATTTACTGAAAAAACATGTCGCATGATTTAGAATACAGACGCGTGTTTAAATAGATCTGTCTTTTCAAACTAAAACTGCCCTAACTGAGCTGCTGCTGTAACTCTTATACAATGTTATCATATTGTGTAACAAAACTTAAAGGACACCATGATGTGACTCTGGGTCCAGTGGGCAAAACCACCCAGATGAAGGAGCTTGCATTAAGTCTGAAGCTGCATGTCTAAATCAGGCGGTCCAACCACTTCCACATACAGTACCGTTAACATTTGTCGTATGATGACTTCCTGTCCCTCCTTCATACTTGCAGAAGTTCAGGGTGATAAAGTGACGTTGCGTCGTTATTTCCCTCCTTATTCGCTGCGTAGATAATGTCCATGCATAATCGACACACGTTTTCAAAAGAAGAAAGTGTCAAGTTGCACAATGAAATAAAATTTCACTGTTTTTTTTTTTTTTTTTTACTATATTTTTTTTAATGGTAGGAAGATATTCAGCAGACTTTCATTGCAACTTGTTTTAAAAGCAGCCACTCTCATATCTGAAAGAAGTTTGGCTGCATAAACATAAAGACGAGCTCAGTGTGTGCACTTCAAACTTTTGCATGCGGTGGATTGTGTGTGTGCTTTTTTTTTCTGTTTTTGCTGTACCAGTATCTAAATATGTCAAGAATCATTGAACAGCTTTTAATCAAACTTTCAGAATTTAATCACTGGCTGATTAACATTTGGAGTCAACTCAATTAAACACAGCTTAAACACATAAAATGGCTATAACTCAGTAAGCAAGATAAGAAAAGTAAGGTTGCAGGTTTAACTCCCGGCTCGAGACCTTTCTGTGTGGAGTTTGTAAGTTCCAAGAAAATCTTGTGGTGAACTCTGTTTGTCTGTTAGCAAAATATCTCACGAACTACTGGACAGACTTTAACAAAACCTTCAGAAAGTATTCGTTGGATGTACTTGTATAAACATTTAACTTGTGGAGTCAATCCAGTTCAAGATGGCTGCCACAGCCAATTAGCCTCATCAGGTTTACAGATACTGAGTTAACATTTGACGTGGTAGTAGCTGAGCATCATACTCAACACATTCTCTAGTGTGACGTCACACAGTAAGTTTATTATTTTAGTGATGGTATTTCCAATGTTTGACCTAAACAACTATGAAAGACAAACAGATGATATGGATTATTTCAAGGAATGCTAGTGATTTATTGTATTCTCTATATTTATGAACAATAACAAGAAAAGCTTTAAAAAAGCAGACTTTAAGTCTCATATAATGAGATATAATGAAGAAAGGCGAGAATATGATGAAACTCAGTCTGTTTCAGTTCAACAAGTGACACGATGGACATTTTATTCTTTAAGTTACATCAGGCCAAAGATCCACATGGTTCACATAATAAAGTGATACATCAGAAAACTGGATTACTACAGTACTGTACTTTGTAAATCACACATGATTCAGCCATGAAATGCCAAAGAAAAAAAAAATCACATTAATTAAAAAAGATAATAAACATAATTCCTTACCAGCAGATGAAGAGCTCCTCAGCAGCATCAGAAGCACCCAGATGAAGCTCACCTCTGTTGAAATACCAGAACGTTAATAACTGGATTATTATCAGCATAAGCTTATATAGCTTGAGGACTTACCTTTCATGGTTATTCACAGTGAATTAAATTAGTTGTCACAGTGTTGTTGTGAGAAGCAGGGCTGCTTTCTCCATCTCAGCGGCTTTATATGGTGTCGACAATGGGCGGTCACAGTTTCCTCCACTTCCTCCTTTTTAATGCATTAAAGAAAAACTCCTGCAGTTTCAACGTGTTTAATAATCTCAACCAGACGTGCAACAGTTCTCCCATAAGAAGTGTTTAGTTTGCAAGTTAACCTGGCAAAACCTTTCTTATAACTGTGAATTATTTGTTCATCAGATCATGCAAAGGAGCCAGAAGCTGTGGGAGAATCTCAAAGTGTTTGATCTCCACCTGCTGGAAGATTGCTCCAACTGGTCCTGTGCTGAGCTCTGAAAGTAAAGATGGTGGGACTGAAAGTGTTTTCCTTTGCAAGGCAAATAATATCTGCTTTAAAAATGCTCACTTAAACATCAGAATCTATGAAAGTTGGAACTCCACCGATCGTTTTACACACAAGACAGCCAACATAAACATGAACATTTTAATTTGTGTAATTTTTAGTAATGATTTGCTTTTTGGCACAAGTAAAAAAAATATGCTAAAATGGTTTAAAAGACTGTAAAAGAATCATGTGGGTCCAGGAAATGTTGTTTTCTGTTTTTGAAAAGACAGAAAATCATGAAATCAATCAAAGTTTGTTTTTATAGATCATTTTTTAGAAACCCACGCATGCACGGAGAGAACATGCAAATTAACTCCACACAGAAAGGCCGCCGCCCGGATTTGATCCGTTGACCTTCTCAATGAGAGGCAACAGCTCTGCCAACTGTGCCACCGTGCCGTCCACACAGTCGAATCAATAATAATCAATATAAAATTAAAATGTTCTGTTTAACTAGAACTAAATCAGGAAGGGTGGTTTTCATCAGAGATTTAAAGAATTAAAAAGAGTGTCTGAGAGACTGAGCAAATCGTCTTAGAATTTTATTAAAACAACTAAAACAAGTTAAACATCATCTTTTCTTTGTTTAAACTCTTGGAAAAATAATTGTAAATTTCAAATGTTTCACATCGATTTTGATTACCTAAAATGTGACCAAGTTTAAGAACGTTTACATTTTTTATGACTTCAAATAGATGTGAAAATTGACTCAAACAAACCATTAATGTTCCTCAGTGGTTGAATTGGTCAACCATTTTTTACGGAAAAATAGAGCGGCTTCTCCCTCCTTAGGTGGCATTAATTTGGCCTCCTGCTCTAATGTTGAAAATCTTGGTGTTATTTTTGATCAGGGCATGTCTTTTATCCCCCACATTTAAAAACATTACTAGAACCGACTTCTTCCATCTGCGTAATATCACTAAAATTAGAAACATCTTATCTAAAAATGATGCAGAAAAACTGGTCCATGCATTTGTCACGTTTAGACTGGACTATTGCAATGGTTTATTATCTGGATGTCCAAATACTTCTTTAAAAAGTCTTCAGTTGATCTAAAATGCTGCTGCCAGAGTCTTAACTGGAGTTAGTGGGAGAGATCATATTTTTCCAGTTTTAGCTTCTCTCCATTGGCTCCCTGTCAAATCCAGAATTGAATTGAAAATCTTACTTCTAACCTACAAAGCTCTCAACAACCTAGCTCCATCTTACAGTACAGATCTTATTGTTCCATATTTTACTAACAGAGCACTTCGCTCTCAGGCTGCAGGTTTACTTGTGGTTCCTAGAATTTACAAAATCAGAATGGGAGGCAGATATTTCAGTTATCAGGCTCCTCTCTTGTGGAACCAACTTCCAATCTCTGTCCGTAAGGCTGACACATCATCCAGTTTTAAAACTCGGCTTAAGACTTTCCTTTTTGTTAAATCCTATAGTTAGGGTCGGCTTGGGTTTCCTGAGCTGTCCCTTAGTTATGCTGCTATAGGCTTAGACTGCTGGAAGACAAACTGACCACACTTTTCACTCTGCTACTGTCTTTACTTACTCTGCTCAACCTGTTTTGTATTTGTAATTATTTTTTCTATCCTAACGTGTTTTTTTGTCTTTCAGATACACCTGGACCTATACCTGGACCTACCATTCTGTGTTTGTCTGTCTCTCCTTCCTGTCCTCTCAAACCAGCCGGTCAAAGCAGATGGCTGCTTGTCCTGAGCCTGGTTCTGCTGGAGGTTTCTTCCATTTAAAAAGGGAGTTTTTTCTTTCCACTGTTGCCACTGTGCTTGCTCAGGATGGGAGACTGCAACGAAGCCAAGATTCAACTTGTCTGCTGGATTCCTTAGATAGAGAAATTGACTAATTGGCCTTTATGTATGTGAATGTTCCTGTAAAGTGCCCTGAGACAACTTTGTTGTGATTTGGCGCTAAATAAATAAACTGAATTGAATTGAATTGAAACCCACTAGGAGGTACAGGAGGGGCAGTCTGACCGCTACATATGGGGATGATAACAACTAATAACAGTCATTTAATGGTTGATAACATTTGAAGCGGGTGGTTATGGTTGATTTGATCTGTTGTTCACTTAGAAAACGAACGACTTATGCAACTTTTGTCACTGAACTTGTGACATTTGTATTTAAAATTTAAGTAATAATTTTAATTGTTCAGTACAGCAGGTAAACTATTATTTTATGTATTAATGTATGTATGTATGTATGTATTTATTTACTTGTTTGTTTATAGAAAAGAGCTATATAAGTTCCAGACTTCTGAGATAAGACTGTGACAAATCAAGGATAAATGAATGATGTTTGGGTGTTTTCCTGCTGAGGCAGGATGCATTATTGAGTTTTGAAGCACATTTCAGTTTCAGCCCTTCTTTGCGCACCTTCTTGCTCTTCACTTGGAGTCAATTTCTGACGACGTGTGATTCTAGCCTTCTTGACATTTGCTAAGTAAAAACATCTTCCATGCAATGTTGCTGAAGAGCAGTTTGGTGTGCCATCCAACCCACGACTGCAGCTTCAAACGACTGACTGTATTTATTTGTGTTTCATTCTGTTTCTTAGACATGATTGATATGAAAAAGAAAGAGTCGCATCAGGAACTAATTATCGAATCATCATTTCCAGCCTCACAAGTGCCTCCACGGCTCCTTTTGGCACGGGCCTCGTGTGCTCGTTGCCATGGAGTTGTTGGTGCGAGCTGCTGGCCGAGGCCTGCTGCGTCCTATAGCATTCCTGGTAATTGAGATCAGATGCTCCTCTGAGTGGAACCTGGACTGAGAGTAACCTGGAAGCATTTATTTTATGGAGAAGATGTTTAGTTAAGCCGTGCTCCTTCTCTAAATGAGCCCGGGTTCGGCTCGGGTGATGAATATGATTGGTGAAAGCACTGAAGGCTGGTTCCTGACTTCTTCCTTCCCCTGGTTCAGGTTACAGATTAGCAGACTTCCTGTTGGTTTTTGTAGAGCAGTCCAATCAGACTGACAGAGCAACGATAGGAGCGCAGACATCGTGCACTATCTCAGATGGGGTTCCTGACAGAACCACACAGTGGTGACTCTTTAAACCTGTTAGAACCGGCAGGTGAGGGACGACAGACCTCCTCTGGACTCAGCTGATGGCCAGAGACAAGAAGTGTCAATGGACTCAAAGCTGCATGAAACAATGGATTCAGTTACAGCAACAAGAAGTTCAAGTTGACCTGTCTCTGAAGCTCTTTTACGAAGGACTTTAGAGTCAAATGTGGATTAAACGACTAGTTTAGTCTTTCCCAGCAGGCTCCTAATAACCTACTTAAAAATAAGTCATATTTATTGAGGGTGACTATAATGAAACGTAAACTGTGCACAGACATGTGGCTTGATTGGGAGTAATGTGTTATGACTATTGGTAGTGGTATGTAGCATGGGCAGAAAAGGTGAAAAATCCATCCATCCATCTATCCATCCATCCATCCATCCATTATCGTTTATCCGCTTCTTCCTTTTCAGGTCACGGGGGTCACTGGTGCTCATATCCAGCAGTCACTGTGCGAGAGGTGGGGGACACCCTGAACAGGTCTCCAGTCCATCACAGGGCCACATGGAGACAAACAACCATTCACTCTCTCTCTCACACTTGGAGACAATTTAGAGTTACCAATCAGCCTAACATGCATGTTTTTGGTCTGTGGGAGGAAACCGGAGTACCTGGAGAAAACCCACACATGCACAGAGAGAACATGCAAACTCCACCCAGAAAGTCTTGATGCTCAACCCAGAAAAGGCCACTGACCCAGATTTGATCCGGCAACATCCTTCTTGCTGAGAGGCAACAGCAGCTGATCCACCGTGCAGCACAAGGCCGAAAATCACAAGAAGAAAAAAAGCAGATAATGCAGATTGGGGAAAGTGCTTGATAAAACCCAGTTCTCTTTGAAGGTCTATAACTCAAACATATGTCACATTAGAAACATAATTCAAAGTTTGTGTGGGTCTCAGAAAGTTGGACTTTATATTTCTGAACTTTCATTTTGATTGCTTCTGCATTTGGTACACAATTACAGTAAAAAAAAAATTATACTGTTACAGTTTTTTTTTTTTTTACCCTTTCAGTCCAGTGCATCTTGATTTTAATCTTATTTGAATCATATTTAAAGTTGTTCAGCCACTACTTCTTGGTTTGAAGGAGTATTTTCAATTCATTTCAATTCAGTTTATTTATATAGCATCAAATCACAACCAAGTTGTCTCAGGGCACTTGACAGGAACATTCACATACATAGAAAAGCTTCAAATGGAGAGTGCAGTTTATTTTACCACTCATGTATTTGAGTTAATTTGTCTTCTGTTTTCCGGTGTGATCCATTTTTTCCTCGTGAAGGACTTGTTTTATGAACTTGCTTCTATTTATGCTCTTGTTGTATTTTTTATGAAGGATGATTTTTAGTAGTTTATACTTTTCAGACAAAACAGGAGCAAACTGCTGCACTCTGAAATCACATCAGGGTGAGTGTGTGTTCGCCATGCCCGTGTATTTCTGGTCTGCAGCCGATACGATGTGTATCTCAACACTCTGCAGCAGGAAACAGTAAAACCGTGCTACAGTAACACTTTGCTAGACTTTATTCTTAAATTTATGAGCTGAACAAACAGCAGATTAAACAGTTTATCCCACACTTTTTGACTTGATTTTTTTTTTTTTTTTTTTGGTCACATCATTTGAAGCTGTTTTGAGAATAAAATGTACACTTAGAAATAGACTTTCTGAAATGACAAGTCGGCCTTAAGGGAACATGCTGATAAAAATAAATAAGCGTTTCTTGATCAGATCATTTACAAAGATGTTTCTTTCAAACAGGACATAATCTCAGACACAACAGAAATAAAAGTGAACATCTGGGCCACACATATCCAGTTAAACTTTGTAATTGCTTTGTTTCCATCAAAAATATTTGTCACACATATGCACTAAAAATGCTGTGTGTTGTGTTTGGTGTTTGCTCTGCTGCTACCAAGTGGCCAAAGTATATAAATACACATTCATCATATAAAACACTGACATGACAGTTGGTCTCAGTGCTGAGGCTCTGCGTGCTGCAAACAATCTGTGGGAGGAGTGAGAGTCAGAGTCATTTATCAGCTGTCAAGGTGCTGGCACAGAAAAACACAAAACAAGTCTCCTTTAGCTCTGCACATAAACCACATCCTAAATGATCGCAGTTGAAAAGATCACATCAAACGAAACCCCATCTGTGTGAAAGCCACACTTGCTACTCCTTGTTTGGTTAGAAATGCATCACTTTGCATCTTCTGCTTCGACGCTGCACTCTTATCTAAACAAACTCTAAAAGGGTTTTCCTGCAGGTCATAGATCCGTCAGTTTCCTGTCCCACCCATCTCTCTTTCTGTGGCAGATTAGAGGGTGCCCAGGACCCCCTCACCTACTGCTCGACTGGGATCAACATGGCAGCAGGATATTGCAGTCGGCATCAAACCAAACACACGATGCATCCTGCAGAAGTAATCCCCATGTTGAGCCAATTTGAAGTGACAGTTTAAACACTTGCACTCAGAGCTGGTCAGTCGGGGGGAGGAGGTGTTGGAGGGGGCTGGGTGGGCCCCGGTGGGCCGTGCGTCTGCTGACCTACAAGGTTTTTCATGATTAGGAAGTCTGTTTAACTGTGATTGCTCCGGTTCACTGCAGGTGAGTGTCGGTGGTTTGGAGGAAGTGGTTTTCCTCGTGGAGATGGTTACCTGATTGGGTAAGTAGCTGAACTTTGACTCTGACCTGAGTCCTTGAAATAATCAAGTGCTGAGGAAAAGAGTTAAATCACGATCCAAGCAATGTAAAATAAACATTAATGTCTTCTGGTGAAGCAAGAATCCTTCATATTTGTTAATATTTTCCACCAGCTTTGGAGCTACAGAGCTTTGCACTCATTTTTTTACCCCCAAAGTCTTGTTTTTTACACTTCTTATTGCATGCAATAAAATAATAATAATAATTTAAAAAAAACTACTCCCTTAGATATTAACACATTTGATTTGTATTGCATGCAGAGAACACAAAAAGCCTCTCAAAGAAGCTCACCTCTGAGAGGTCAGGGGTCAAACCTCCTTAAGTAATAGGAGAGGTTGGAGGTCAGATTTGTCAAACCATCAGACATCCCCAGCATCCTGCTAACAGATAATCTAATATTTGAAACATTTAAAGCCACATGTTTATGGTGAAAGTTAATTCTCACAAACTCATACAATAAGCTCCTGAAAAACACAATTTTCAAAAAAAGAATAGATTATTATTATTATAACCAGTAACACACACACGCATATAAAACACAAACACTTTCGTAGATTAGTGACGATTAGTCTACATCAAACCACTGTACATATATATATATATATATATAAAAGTATATACTATTTTTTATCAGAAC
>NC_056505.1:9251412-9265018 GCF_014905685.2 Nematolebias whitei
TGTGTATACATATAGGTATTATATGCATATTTTTGTTTCAACATACTTGCTTCAGTTTTAGCGTTTAGCTGCTATTCAGTTATTTGTATCTATTAATTGTTAGCTCAGTTTATGTTTTAGCTACAGTTTTGCTAGTTTCATCTTTATTACTTTGCTCATTTCAACTTGTAGCTGTTGTTCTGCTGAGTCTAACTTTTAGCATCTGTTCTGCTAATTTTAGATTGTAGCTACAGTTCTGATAAAAAATAGCTCTTACTGTTTTGCTTATTTCAGGTTTTAGCTACTCTCCTGCTAATTTCAACTTCGAGCAACTGTTTTGCTATTTTTAGTTTTAATGTCTGCATTTCTGTTTAACTTTTTAACTTCTGGTACTTTTTTTAATAACTTCAACTTTTTGCTACTGTTTTGCCAATTATTTTTACATTTTTATCCTTTTGCTCGTTCAGTCGCTTTTAGCAGTCATTCAGCTCTCAGGTTTTTCATTTAATGCATCCATCCATCCATCTATTATCTTTACCCACTTCTTCCATTCCGAGTTGCCGGGGTCACTGGTGCCTATATCCAGCAGTCACTGTGCGAGAGGCAGGACATGTCTCCAGTCCATCACAGGGACACATAGAGACAAACAAGACAAACAACCATTCACTCACACCTAGGGACAATTTAGAGTAACAATCAGCCCAACATGCATGTTTTTGGTCTGTGGGAGGAAACTGGAGTACCCGCAGAAAACCCACACATGCACAGAGAGAACATGCAAACTCCACCCAGAAAGGCCTCTGTTGGGATTTGATCCAATGACCTTCTTGTTGAGATACAGCAGCTCTACCAACTGAGCCACCGTGCCGCCCTCATTTAATACAATAAAACTAAGCTAAAATACTTTCCTACCACTTGGTTTATTCTTGGACGCTGAGTCGAGTCCCATGTGTGACCAACTGTGTTTTTGTTTGTTTTCTGTTTAGTTTGGCTCTCAGCAGCTGTTTGGCTGAGGTCGACCGGGCTTTAAAACAACGAGCCACGCATGATCCTGACTCAGCATCAATCTGTGATCGTTTGGGTGTGACTGAGCTCTTTTTATTCACAGACAGTTTGTATTGATGACTTACAGAAACTTTGGGAAAGTGGAAAATAAATAAGTATAAAGGAATTAAATTGTTTTCTTAGATCCATAAAATCTACCCCCGGCTTCATATCTTTATAGCAAATAGTGTTTTAAAGATTTTTTTAATTCTACTAATTGGATTGGCAAACGTCAGTTTTGAAAGCCAAATGAAAGTTCCTGGCGATTCATTAATATTTTATGTGGACTCTTTTTTTATTTATTATTTTTATACAGGCCTATATAATGGCTTAATCAGGGACAAAAACATGTTGTTTGTTTAACCCTTGACTTTTAAGGATGCTTTTTTAACAAAATTTGAAAAAGGGTTCCAAGAAATACTTTTGCTCGTTCAAGAAAAACTGCAAGGAGTTATTTAAACCTGCTAATAAGTTACAAATCAGTAGAAACAGTTCATTTGGTTTATACATTTGAGCATCTCTTTTTTCCCTTCCACTTTTGTTTCAGGGCTTCTGTAATGAATTGCAAAACCACCGAGTTGCAACGTTTTATAAAAGATGAAGTTGAGCCAAACAACTCCTGTGAAGCGATGCCAAACCGTGTTTCCTGTGAATGTGGTTTTCCTTTAAAAAGTTATAACTTTGATCTGTGAAATTTGCTGTTCAAATAAATGGCTGAGACAGTGCAGAGGCTGATATTTCCTGCAGATTACTGAAAACAAAATTGGCGCTAAAAGAAAGCAGACTCTGGAGCTACGTTCACCAGGTGGAGTCAGATGAATAACTTCTGTTTATATTTGCTTTATGTGTGAAATGCTCACAATAATCTCAATTACCTCTGCTAAAATGCTTGTTTGAGGTTGTAAATTTGGATTATATTGAGTTGTTTGAATCATTTCTGTTGTGATAAAGCAGAATTTATTTGAGGAAACTAAAGCTGGTCACTGGAGGGGTTTGCACTTTCACCTGGCAGGAGCAAAGGGTCAGCTCTCGTCTTTCTCCTCCTGTGGTGGACTTGATCAGCTGCTTCCTGCCTGTAAATAATGACGCGTACTGTAATCCACTTGATAAATATCAAGCAGAATGCAGCAATCAGCTGAAAGCAATTTGCATGTCTGTGCTCAGGCCAGCGGCTCGTGATTTTCTCTCGTCATCTATCATAGACCACACGCTCGGGCCAAAATACACAATACTCCCAAATTGCTGTCATATGGAGTGCAAGTGCTGAAAAAAGGCCTTCATTTTTCCCTGTCTGTACTCCAAATAAACGTGTATTTGTTAAATAACTGGAGTTTTTTCCCTGCAGTGCAACCTTTCAGAGAGAGAGAGGGATGGGGTAATGTGCCATTTCCTTTGTTTGTTGAAAACTTGGCTGCAGGACTGTAATGGAGACTGGTTTGATCTCAGTAGAAGCCGCCGGTTGAACGTTGGACGCTGCTGGATTGTGAGTCTTGAGATGTCAAACTCATCTCCAGCAAGCTCCCATATGCAAACATTCATTTGGTTTCAGTTCTCTTTGTTTTACCCATTTTCTCAGCAGCAACTCCTGCAAAAGCTTCGAGTTTACCTGCAGAAATAAGGATTTAAACAAACATCTTGTAACAGGATGGAGCATATTGCTTCGATTACAGCTTATTCACCATTTAAGGCTAATATTTTTTTCTTAAATCACGGCCTTTGATTGCAGAAATGAACCTCGGTGCAAATCAGATCCAGCTACTTATCTTGAGGATCCAACAACATTCACATGGACTGTAGCAGCAGGAGTTCAAGAGAAACAAATTAAGATCTTGGTGTTGCGTTTAGGTGTCGCTCCACCCTTCAAATATTTCTTCAGGCTACCATTGAAAAACCTTCAGGTGGGCAAACATTGTATGACTGAAAGAAGTTAATTTCACTTGAACTACACATTACATTAAATAATCTGACTTGGAAAAATCTTTAGCATCGCTTACAGCCTTTTGTGGTAAAAAAAAAAAAAATCTAAAAGTGGTGTGAGCCAAAGGAGTTCAATTTCTTTTGGAATAAAGTAAAAGAACAACTAAAAACCTGTAATTGTGTCAGTGTGTAAATATGGTTTAAAACGATGCAAAGATGGAAAAGTTCATGCCCATCTGCATGAAAGCAACAACCCATCTTGTGTTTTAAATGTAGCATCGCTCTTTAGTGTTTTAAGACCAAACTTAGCTGAAAACTCATTTGTTTCACTGGCTTTAATTTTTAGATGAGCAGAATGTATTGTTTTTCTATTTGCTGATTGGTTTATTGAATTAAAATCATTCACTTTATATGGATTTCATTGACCTGCAAAGCTTCCTTATTTTATAAAGCACTTTCTTCAACATGGGTTGTTTTAAATGTGCTTTAAAAATAAACTCTGTGGTTGAAACAGGCTGAGCACATGAATCCATCCATTCTTCTGGGTGTCTTGTCAGTCATCTGCTTTCATGTTATTGCTTTTTTACTGACAGTTAACATAATATTCAGCATATCCCAGTATTTATTGTTAAACCCTTTTACACTAGTCATTTGTCAAAAAATAACAATTTAAGGGGATATTGGTCCCAATAATATTATCAATACTTTGCTTAATTTTGCCCCAGTAAGAAAATGATTTAGGACAGCTCCAAAAGATATGATCAGGGATCAATATAATGTCTTCAGTAGCACCAGGTGATCCATCCGCAGATATTATCGCTGATAGTCATGCTGCATTTAAGCCAAGTAACGGTGCAGATGCAGGAAAACAATCAAGTTCACAAACAGAATGAAATGAATTTTACTGGATAAAGTCAAACATACAATTTAACATGTTCTTAACCATCTGTTGACAAAATAACCACTTTATGAGCACTTACTTGCAGAAATGAGAATCATCTTGAGAACCAAAGCGGTCTCGCTAACATCACCCCAACACTTGGTGAAAATGACTTCAGTTTAACTGCATCTAGTTTGCATCAAAAGAAACTGGTTTAGAAACTGGTTTACTGTGCCGAAAAGCTCTGTGAGGTGCTGGCCGACATCTTTAACTCCTCACTTACCATGGTGACAGTTCCCACCTGCCTGAAGACTGCTACCGTCATCCCAGTCCCAGAGAGATCTACAGTGACTGGTCTGAATGACTACTGGCCAGTAGCCCTCACCCCAATAGTCGCTAAATGCTTCGAAAAACTGGTTATGACCCACATTAAAACAACCATCAACATCAACGAGGACCCTCACCAGTATGCATACTGTGAGAACCAATCAACAGAGGACGGCATCTCCTCTGTGGTCCACACTGCTCTCACCCACCTGGAGCAGAAGGACTCCTACATCCGTATGCTCTTTGTGGACTTCATGTCTGCCTTCAACACCATGATCCCCCAAACTCTGATGGACAAATTATTCACATTACAACTAAGCCCCTCCATTTGTAACTGGGTACTAGTCTTCTTAACAAACAGACCACAGTCAGTGAGGATCCACAACTTCTCCTTAACCCACAACTTCTCCTTAACCCACAACTTCTCCTTAACCCACAACTTCTCCTTAACCCTTAACTTCACCATAACCCTCAGCACTGGCTCCCTCAGGGCTGTGTGCTGAGCCCTCTCCTGTTTACTCTGCTCACGTATGACTGTGCAGCTACCCATCCAGGCTGTCACATTGTAAAGTTTGCAGATGAGACAGCAGTGGTGGGATGCATCACAAACAATGATGAGTCCAGCTACAGGCAGGAGGTGGAACACCTGGAGAGCTGGTGCAAAGAGAACAACCTTCACATCAATGTGAAGAAGATGAAGGAGATGGTCGTGGACTTCAAAAGGAGCAACACCTCACCCCACCCCCCGAACATAGGAGGATCTATGGTGGAAGTGGTCTCCAGCTACAAGTACTTGGGTGTACACCTGAATGACAACCTCAGCTGGAGCAACAACACCACCACCCTGATCAAGAAAGCTAATCAGAGACTCTACTTCCTCAGGTAGCTGGTCTGGTCTGGGAAACTCAGTCCTCTCCTCCTTCTACAGGTGTGCAGTGGAGAGCATCCTGTGCTCCAGCATCAACGTGTGGCATGGAGGCTGCACAGCTGCAGAAAGAAAAGCCTTGCAGAGAGTGGTGAAAGCTGCACAGAAGTCTGTTGGAATCAGTCTCCCCATCATCACAGACATTTACGCCTACAGATGCAGGAAGAGGACCACCTGCATCATGAAGGACCCCACTCACCCAGCACACACACTTTTTGCCCCACTCCCCTCAGGAAGGAGGTTAAGGAGCATTAAGTGTAGAACCACTAGACTGAGGAACAGCTTCTACCCTGAGGCTGTTAGACTCATGAATCTCTAACCAGAATAATCACTGTGAAAAATCACATCATATTGCTGCTGATCTGTTTCATGTTGCTGCTGATCTGTTTCATGTTGCTGTGTTCATGCATGCTCATCTGTTCACACAGACTCATGTTCGTGCTGCATATTGTTTTTGTACTACTAGTGCTTAGTGTATTTTTACTGACATTTTTCTTAGTTCATATCTTAGATCTCATTACTGTTTTTCTTTAACATTTTAATACTTTTGTTGGATGTAACTGAGACCCTGTTTACATAATGTCATTCCACCATATGTGGTGGAATGACAAATAAAGAACCTTGAATCCTTTAAAGCAGACAGAAAGTGTCCTGAACAGGTTCAGAGGCAGGGGAGGTCAAATTCACTGTTCTCCTTCAAGGTCCTCCTGCTTCAGGATCAGTCCACTTCCACCGAGAGGAAACGACAAAGTGTTGGACCAAACAGTCTGAAACAGCATAGCTCTGCATCTATGGTGCTTTTAGGTGCTTCATAGCAAATAAAGTGTCATTGACTTCATAGAAAACTTTACTTGCATGAATTTAATTTCCTCTCCAAGTGTTTGCAGTAAAAACCCTTTAGTTTCAGAGAAATCTTGAAAACACAATATTGTTTCCAGCATATGCATCTGAATTTTGATTTGCCGTGTGGAAGCACAGCTTTATGGAGTTTATTATTTATTAACATCAACCTGCACACAAAATTGGTTTTAAAATAAGTCAATTTTTACATTCCATCTAAAAATCATGTTTAAATTCTACTTAAATACTAAAAAGAAATTTTAAAAACTACTGTTTTAATCATTTGACACAAGATTTTCTCTATATGAATATAACTCTGTTCTTTCTATGACATTGGTTGTTTGTTAGACTTGTTTATTTTAAAATATTAAAAACTAATAAATCACAGTTCGTTTGTTTTTTTCTATTTTTTATTCAACAATCTTTGCACATATTTTCCTTCACTTTTGGATATAAACAAACATAGATTCACTCACAAACGTTAAGAATATTTGCTTTATTTCCATAGAGATAATAAATGTGTGGAAACAGTCATATGCATTTTTGTTTCAAATATAAAAAAATAAATATATTCTGTCCATTCCTTGTCTTTCTCATGAGGACACACACATCTGCTACAGGAAAGGAGTTTATCTGAGTTCACACTAAACCCTGAATTAAACATTTCATGAAATCAGAAGGTGACATTTTGTGTTCCTGAGTTTAAATGTTAGAAATGAATAATATTTGCATAATGACCGCCTGCTTAGGATGACAGCAGCTCTTTTCTAAATGTAACTGATCAGGGAGGAGGCCAAGTGGAAGATCTGCCTGTTGGTAAAACTGATGAAGTTCTGGCTCAAAGGCAACATGAATCTATTTTCCACAACTTCTTGATCAGGAATCTCCGATGAGTTGTTGTTTTACAAAAGATTACTTTCAGTTTTCCTTTTGCCTGACAAGAGTTCAGACTTGAGTTGTTGGTCTGATAAAAGGTTTGTTCAGTCATCGATCTGCAGTTGCTGCTCGGCTGAGGTTAAAGTTTCTGCAGCTCTGAGACGAAGAGAAAACACCTGAAGTCTGATTTCAGAAAGACTGAAGACTTTTCAAGAAACAAAAGTACGGTGGCCCTGAAGCACAAAACACTGTGACATGTCAAATAACACAGCAATGACAGAAAACAGAAAATGATGTTTCATATTTTACAAAAAAAAAAAAATCACAAATATTTTCTAATCAGATCCCAAGTTTTAAATCCTTGATGTTGTCTCTGATGTTCCTCACTCCAGTGTGAGTTTTTATGATGAAACAGGTGATTGCAGTGATTTGAACCCACGTTGCAACATGACACCAGTAAGCATGGAACAAGAAATGTCCCTTATTTTCTCAAACTCAAATCACCTCTGCAATCAAGATCCTGACTAAAACAAACAGGTGGAGAGAAAAACATCCACAATTTCTTTTGAATTTGTGGTTTTCAAGAGCAAATCAATTGTACGGCCATTTTTAACGCGTTCAAATAAAATTTATGAAACAAAACTTTGCTTTCGTCTTCACTTTATTTGATTTCTGTTCACACAAATCCTTCTGTTGAAAAGAGGACGAAGGATCGAACTCAGGAGAGTTTGAATTCTTTAGAATATGTTTTTCGTCTCAAAGTGCATTTTTAAGGCTTTGGTTTTTTAGAAAATAAACACGTTACTAAAATAAAGTCCACACAAATATTTCTTGCTCCTCAGTGAAACACAATGTAAGTGCTGAGGAGACGACAGGCCAACAGAAATCTGAGCTCATGCACGAGCTGAAACCACCAATTTACTGATTACTGATTTTTTTTATGCAAATTTTCTTTTTTATTGTTGTAACTGTTGAACATGAAGGTGTTTTGCATTTCCGGACCACTTTATTTATGGATACATTACTCAGATTTAGGAAGCAACAAAAAAACATCAAGCTGCAGCTTTTCAGCTTTGGATGAAGGAATTAAAGAACTTATGCCGACGTATGAAAAAATGTCCCAACCATGTCTTGTGTTCTTCTTTTGTTTTAATACAGGAGACTCTGATCTTCTCATTATGTTGATGATTAATGAAAACATAAATGTGGGAAGTTTAAAGTCAGGCCAGCAGCCTGAAGAGGAAGAAGCACCCTCCTTTTGTTCTGAGGCACCTCCTGATTTGCATCTTTGTGGTGATTGATGCAAAGGATAAGGAGCTCAAACGCTCCTCGAAGCTCTCAGAACCAAAAAGGACAAACGACTCTGACTCTTAAGGACTCCACTCGTCAGTACCTGATGCAACTCTCTGAGCTGCACTTCAGGAATAAAAACATTAAAGTGCTGCAGTTTTCAAAAAAGGACAAATGTGAAAATTATATAATTGATTCTGCACCAATTCCGATTTATAAAGATCGTTTAAATAAAATAAAAGCATCTATATGTGGGCTGACAAACTGTTGGACTCACAACATTTAGATGCATTAATTCTGCATTGATTATTGACCCATTTTGACTTTTCAGCTGCCATAAGTGTCTGTTTTATTTCCAGGATGTGAACCTGCTTCATTAATTTAACAAACGCACAAAAAGAAGCTTTAATCTGAAGCAAAGCTGCAGAATCATTAAAAGCACAGGCGGGGGAAACCTATAAACTTTAAATTTTTAGAAAATACATGATCACTCAGACAAAAGAAGTTCTTTAAAATAAATACCTCATGTTTGCTTCCATACATTGAAGCGGAAAAGCTCCAACTCAGGGAGTGTTTTTGTTTTGAATCCGTCTCTAAACTTGAATTTTCCTGATGAAGAGGAGGGTGAAGGCTCACCAGCATCACATCCTGTCTGACCTGAGTGGATGTAAACTCCCAGTCGAGGCAGGGACTCGGAGCAGAGAAGGGGGAGGACAGCGCGTAAAGGAGGACTCTTTGGACTCTTGATGCTCCGGATAAACTTTGAACGATGCTGCTTTTCGGAGCCTCTCTGCGTCTGAAGTATCTGTTCCTACAGACCACCTCGTCTCATTTCACTGCTTCCAATGTTTATATCCTAGCTGGTAATTAACATAATCTTGCGTTCGTGTTAATTTCCAATCGTGAAGGACAACACGGAGTCCAAACGCAGTTTTTTGGCACTTGGTGAATGCAGCTGTAATCACCCGGGGGAGCCTTGGAGTGCCTAAATGGGTCCATCACGATGAGGAGACAATCAGGCTCCTTTCTGTGAAGATCAGCAGCAGTTTCTGCACATTGTCTCTCATGAATAGACCGATCTCCAATTGAGCCTCTTCACTTTGGAGATTTTTTTTTTTTTTTTTTCGATTTTCGATTATGTGGCTTTTGAAATTAGAATGCGCCGCTCCTTTCTCCGTGAGCTTGGTGGCACGGCTGCGTGCACTTTGATTGACAGGTGAAATTGACACTCTGGCTGCCTCTTATCACGCAGAGCGTTTCAATCCGCCGCTAATTGCAGATATAGTGCCACCCTTTTCTTGTGATTGCAACATCCAGCCTTCCGTTGCGCACAAAAGCAACCATCGATCCTGTGTAGTGTTTTTTTTTTTTCTTCTTCTTCTTCTTCTAATTGCATCAAAATTTCTTTTGTTGCCAGGGTTTAAATGCAGGAGGAACCGTAATAAGTCGGTGTTTTGGACTGGATGTGGTTTGGGTTGCGGCAGGGATGCGTAACGCGCAGCGCAGACTGGAGCTCCTCTCGGAGTGAAGCGTTCAGCGCCGGAACATGGTGAGTCACCAACATCTGGACCTTCAGGGTCCAAGTCTTTTCTCTGTCCTTCTGCTCATTTAATTTTTTATTAAAGCATCAGGTGAAGCTTTTTAATAAGGACGGATGGAGCAAAAACAGAAGATGCTTCTGGAGAATCGCAGTTTTAAGTTTTCTTTTCATAAAAATAAAAGGTTTATGTTCAGATCAATTGATTTTCCTTAAAAAAATATATATATATATATATATATATATATATCACATCTGAAGCCACATTTTTCTTGAAGCCTTATGAGAGGGATTGAAAATCGGTGCGTGTGTGTGTGTTAAGCAGTCCGAGCCGGAGGTGAAGAAGGAGTCGGAGGAGTCCAGCCCGGCGGAGGCCTCCTGTCTCTGCTCTCCTCCTGCCAAGAACCAGTGCGCGAGCTGCGGGACGGAGATCCACGACCGGTACCTGCTGAAGGTCGGAACAGCTTCTTATTTATTAGATTTTAAATCCTCTCCAGGATGAGTTCATTTATTTCTAATTATTTGTCTGCACGTCTCTAAACTTTTGAAACTCGCTCTGGAGGATTTAACGGATTTCTCCTTCTCGGATTGGACCGTGCGTGTTCATCAGCTGGTGATGTGTGTGTGTGTGTGTGTGCGTGTGTGTGTGTAGTTGATTTGATTTGTGTGTTTTCTGATGGCAGGTGAACAACCTGAACTGGCACGTGGGCTGTTTGGCGTGCTCAGTCTGCAGGGCCTCTCTGCGCCAACACTCCAGCTGCTACGTCAAAAACAAAGAGATTTACTGCAAACTGGATTATTTCAGGTAAGAACTGAGATTATATTTATTAAATGAATTCAGGCAGCAGATTATTGTTGTTATTTTTTAGTTTAAATATTTTAGTTTAAATATTTTTGTTCATTTTACAGAATTGCGACAGGACGATAAAAAGAGCTGTAATTTTTTTAAATATAATTTAAAGAGACGCAAACACAGCTTGTTTGTAAATTATTAGTTTTTTAATATTTAATTTGACTGCTTTAAACATTTAAAATTGTTGCCTTGTTTGTTTTAAACATCTGTAAAGCACTTTGTGTCACCTTGAGTTTAAAAAGGTGCAAATTATGAACGATTCATTATTTGAACGTATAAAGTTATTTAAAATATCTAATTACACATTTATTCCATAATGTTAATCAAAATGGTTTTTTTTTCCAAATTGAAAATTTGAGTTTTTCATTTTAAATTAACAAATATTTAAATAATCTATTTGATGTTTTATCAGCATATTTAAAAAGAGGCCCATTTAAATAAAACACTTAAAAATAAATTAAAGTAGACTAAAACAAAACTGTTTCTGTATATTTCTGTGCTCTAAACCGATTTTTAAAATGTCTATTTTTTTCTGATCTGTTTGGTATTTTTATTTCAAATTTAAAACTGTTTTTGAAGTTTTGTAGAAAATCATATTATTTTAAAGCTGCTGTATTCTTTGTTCAAATCAGGCTATGAGTCCTCGACACTCGGTGGGATTAACCTGTCTAAATAAAGGTTGAATGAATGTATTTACTTTTAAATCTAAGCTTTATTGTGTCAGTTAAAACAATAAAAATACATTTTAAATGACTAAAAAAAATTATTTTAATTTTATTTTGATAAAATAACTGTTTCAATGACGCTTTCCACATGTGATAAATCACTGGACCACAGCTGGATCATTTTTCAGACAACTAATTGATCTTTGATCGGATTTGAACACCACTTTGAATCATTTTAAAACCATCAGCTGTTTTGAATCTGCTCATGTTGATCAAACTTAATGAGCTGAACAGTTTCTCAGCTGAAACTTTTCTGCCTTTTGTTAGTTTTGGTCATTCCTCAGAGAATTAGTCGCTGTAATTGGGAATATTTGATAATTTTGTGGCTCTATAGCTCTAAAAGACCCTCATTGTTTTTGTTTACCTTCGTGTGTTTTCTGACAAACCAAACTGACACACAGGAGCCAAAAGCAGCTCACTTTGTTTCTGCTGGATTACAGGAATGGCTGCTTTTCATTTTTAAAGTCTCAGTTTCATTTCCAGCCTCAAATCTGCACAGATTTAATTTTCTTTCTGCATAAAAACAGAAAACAAATTCTCATTTTATTGCTAAGTTGGATTTTTTTTAGGCTACAAAACTTTGGATGTATTTCTGAAGCTCAAGCAGCAAAGACAAAGCAACAATTAATGTGTTTCAGAAGAAAATGTCTCACTGAGTCCTCGTCCCTCACAGTAGGTTTGGGACTAAATGTGCCCAGTGTGGCCGGCAGGTGTACGCCAGCGACTGGGTGCGGCGGGCTCGGGGCAGCGTGTACCACCTGGCCTGCTTCGCCTGCTACTCCTGCAAGAGGCAGCTGTCGACCGGGGAGGAGTTCGGCCTGGTGGAGGGCAGGGTGCTGTGCCGGAGCCACTACAACATCATGCTGGACAACCTGCGCAGGGCTGCAGAGAACGGTAACACAAACACTGAGGGGAGAGCTTTAATGGTGACAAATCCACCCTCTAAGGAGGAATCATGGCTTATTACAGCCCTGGTCATACAGTCCCAGCAACATATGATACATAATGCATAACGAACACATTGTATTTTACTGTTTCCTATTCATTTACTGTGTAAGCACCTTTGGTTAGAGGCTTTCTGCAGCCTAATGTATGTACAACAGCAGAAAGGTTGAATCTAATCTGAATCTGAATCTGAACGAGAAGTTTAATTTTCTACTGACAGATTTATTAAGATGTGAATAAAACCAAAGGACCATGATGCACACTGTCTGATGTTTCATAAAAATAAAAGGAAGAAAAAGAAATTCAGACAGTGAGCCTTAAAACCATCCATCCATTATCTTTTACCCGCTTCTTCCATTTTGGGTCACGGGGGTCGCTGGTGTCCATGACCAGCAATCACTGTGCGAGGGGCGGGGTACACCCTGGACGGGTCGCAAGTTCATCACAGGGACGCCTTAAAACCTGTAAAAACAACAAATGGAAAAATAAGCCAGAGCCTTCTGTGTCACTCGCAGGAAACACACGTTGACATGGATGTTTGAGCCTTTTGCTTTGATTTTCTGAAACACCTTTTAACTAATTTATGACATTGAAATGACAAATTACGAGTTTTTTGAGTACTTATGCAATATGTTTGGTCATGTATCTTGTGAGTTTGAGCCTTAGAAAAAAAAGTATTTTAAATTACCACGTTTCAATGTGCAACTTCAGATTTTTTTTTTTAGAATAAATATCTGCAAAATATATATTTTGCACCCTGCAGATGTTGGATGCTGTCTATCATGGTGCACTAAGATTCATAACTGGCTGTGATTATCGTACCCACCACTGCACCATGTATTCACTGGTTAACTGGACATCATTAACTTCACACAGACTCTCACTGGTACATTTTCATCTTTAAATCACTTCTTGGTTTGTTGCCTTCATACATCTCCTCCTACATGTCTCTGCGTGAGTGCAGCTACAGCGTGCGCTCTCAGGACATTATTACCTGCAGTGTTCCATCCTGGACTGAACTAGACAAAAGAGCCTTCTCCTACTCCACTCCTGTTTCCTGGAATATCTTGCAGAAAGATTTGAAGCCCTCGACCTTGATCTCTCTAAGTGGCTTCAAACATCTGCTGAGCTCATCGCCAAAAACCAGTGCAGACACGTTCCTGTTTTTAGTTTAACACATCGCCTTACAACCTAGCTGTTTTATTGTTACATTTTATTTTAATTATCATTTTATTTTCACTTGTTAATTTTTTTTATTTTTTATTGTATGCATCCTTTATGATTGTTTATTGTTGTCGTTGTTGTGCCATTGTTGTCATCACTCTTTGTTAAATCAGGTCTCTCTTGTAAATGAGTCCCCGAGGCTCAATGGGATTAACCTGTAAAAATTAAGGTTGAATCTGGTTTGCTCTTTATGAGCTTCTGCCTCTCATTACCTGAAATATTCCACTGAAAAGAAAATGTTTAT
>NC_056505.1:9265418-9276226 GCF_014905685.2 Nematolebias whitei
TATATATATATATATATATATATATTACAGCATTAATTTAAAGGGATTTACAAAATACAGCTGTAAAAAAAGATTAATACACAAATATATCGAGCTAATTTTTCTTTCTTGCCTTCTTTCCTCACTTTGTGGTGTTTCTATAAGTAAAGAAAATTGTTTCCCTCTTTAGTTTAAAAACTTTAAACTGTATTTGTTGGAGAGAAACCATCTGTGGTTCGTTTGGACCCTGTTTGCTTACACTAATTTGTGGCTAACGATAGATATTTTATATTGATGTTATGGATAACCTGCAGTCTGATGAGAGGATGTGAATTCGTGTTCAGGTACAGGTCTGACTCTGGAGGGAGCGCTGCCGTCTGATCAGGACTGCCAACCAAAACCAGCCAAGAGGGCGAGGACGTCGTTCACCGCTGAGCAGCTGCAGGTATGTGCATGTGTGTGTGTGTGTGTGTGTGTATGTGTGTGTGCGTGCAGTGCAGTTGTGTAACGCAAGTGTTTTTATCCTGGCAGGTCATGCAGACCCAGTTTGCTCAGGACAACAACCCTGACGCTCAGACGCTGCAGAAACTGGCAGAGATGACGGGACTGAGCAGACGAGTCATACAGGTGGGGCATTAAAGAAGTGTATGGATATGTTATTAATTCCTCTAAACACTTTATAAATCATTAATATCTGCTTATTATGCATTAATTAAGGGTGACAGAGACAAATCTGTTCACCTATTTCATCTAGAGTTGTTATATTAAACAGACTAAGTTACTACCTTGTAAGCAAAATAAGCATTTCTAAACCTATTTCTTTTGCATATAATTTTGTACTTTATCACTGCATTGTAAGTATCTACAACTAATATTATATCCTGAAAAAATTAGGTTTACAAATGCTTATTGTGCTTACAAGGTAGTAACTTAGTCTGAAATGTTTAATATAACAACTCTAGATGAAATGTGATCTGGCTCATTATTTGGCAAGAAACTGGTTAGTTTTGTCTCTCTGTCACCCTTAATTAATGCAGAATAAACAATTATTAATGATTTATAAAGTGTTTATGTAGGATTTAATAACATATCCATAAACTATTTATTATAAGAGGAGTGTTATTGTAAAGTGGTACCAAAAAAAAAATCATATTCTAACCTCATAACTTTACATCTTTATACATCTCCCAACCTTTTTATTTGCTAGGTTTTTGGCATTTCAAACATAAAATCAGTTCATAAATTAGACTAGAAACAAGTAACTTATTTGTTTTAAAGTTATGCACGCCAGAAAATTTGGTTTCACACCAACACCTTTATTTTTTCTGTTTTTATAGAAGCACCATTCTCGTGTAAATGCCAGAAATGGTTCCACTGGGATATTTAAAGTTGATTCTAGAGCTTGTTTGTAATGATTGACCTGTGTTCATTCTTATTGCATGTTATTTTCATGATGTTTGAAACTGCTTACATTTACATAAAGACGATTAAATCCAAGCACCTTTAATTACTTGTAATTATCCCACTTCGTGTCTGACCTAAATGGACTAATGAGTAAGTGGGTCTAAGGAGGGGAACCATCACAGTTCCTGTGTTTTTCTTCAGGTTTGGTTTCAGAACTGCAGAGCCCGACACAAAAAGCAGCCGCCTCAGAGCAGCTTCCCTCAGAGCGCTCCGATGTCCAGGATGCCGCCGTCGCTGCCAGAAGATCTTCACTATTCCTCGTTCAGCAGCCCGGATCGACCGCACCTCCTCACCCTGCATGGATACCTGGACAGTGAGTTTCTTTCCTGTGACACAAATCTGCTTTAGTTCATGGAGGCTGTTTAATCATTGTGAACAAATGAACAAATTAATTTCAGGTTCAGAGTTTTTATTCAGTCATCTCATGGAAGTTTCTGTTTTTTTATCTTTCTAAAAGCAAATCGAGTCAAGATTTGGAATTGTATTTGCATTAAGAGCAGAACTCATGAGAAAATTTAAGAACCATTAATAAAATTATTCATTTAATGTAGAAACATAAACTGTCTGTGAGGTTGAGCTGTTCTGAGCCATGCAGTTATTTTACAAATAGATTTTTGTTACAAAAACAAGGATGTGATGCAATGTTTTATATCAACACAAAACTGTCTGTACAGCTGTAACAACAAAATGTTAATTATGTAATAACCTATACTTTATATTAAAAAAATGTTCATGCCAGAGATTTAAACCATAATCTGTTTATGCTGAGAAGACGTTGTTTAGGTCGAAACTTGTACAAGATGTTCTGCACGATCTCATACTGTGAGACCTGGTGTGATCTGTTGGGCCTTCAAGTTTGTATTTAGGATGACCTTCAGCTACTACCACACCAGGTTACGTTCAATATCAGTAAAACAAACTGAGCCATTGTTGTGTTATTAAGGTTGGTTGTCTGTGGCGACCATATGCATCCATTTATTTATTAGTTAAGTTATTAATCTCTATTCACCCAGGCAAATCCCAAAGAGGGACTCTGCCATATTTTGCAAAATCCACTGGATTTTAAGATATTTTGCTAACAGACAACACTCAGACAACCTCTCATTTTTAGCAATCAGAAATAAATATGATGAAACACAGTAAAGTAATTTAAATATCCCCTTTTTATTAGGTTTTACTTGTATAAACTTATTTAATATTTAATTTTTGTTAGGCCTCATTTTAATTAGAAACTAAATGGATTTATTTATTGATCAATTGAGTGTTTTTTTTTTTTATCACCAGATGTACATATCTGCATAGCCTTGTTGGATTTTGTAACAAGGCAGTGAAATAGGAGAAGACTAATTAGAAACATTTGGAAGTTAAATAATAAGCATTTAAAACCATTATAAACAATAAATACACATATGGTTTTGACAAAAATTGTTTAGATCTTTTTTATACTTTTAGAAAAAGTAAAATGTTTGTTCTCAGAGCCAAGAAAACGTCTCAGCTGTGCTGCAAAGTCTTTGTTGGGGCCTCCTAATTGTCTAGGTTAGTCCTTTACTGAGCTCGCACAGGTTCACCCGATCAGCTCATGTTTAATTTAACATCACAATAACTCAAAGATCAATTTTAATTTCTCTGACTGGTTCCTTTTTACTCTGAGATGAGATTCTCCTTTTCGTTTTCTTTAGTTCTGCTACATCAGAAGTTATCTTCTTATTTCCTGGCTCCGAAAGTGGAATTATTCTGTAGATCTTGGGTTTTGTTTTGAGGAATTTAAAGTCTCATTGTTTCGCTTGTTGCACAGATTGAACACATTATGTGGGTTTTGAAACACTAATCTTGTTTCAGATGCATGCTGAGTTTTTAACAGTCTTGTTTTTCACCTGACAGCTGTAGCTTTATGTTGTTTCTCCTGGGTTTTGCAGCTCATCCCTTCTCGGTCCTCGCCGCCCCGGGCCACTTGACCCATCCGTCCATCTCTTTACCGCAGCTTCCCATCAGCCGCTAAAACGCTGGGTCGGCTGGTCAGCGCTCACGTGACATAAAGAAAGAATCCTGTGGGACTTTGCGTCAGCAGTCAGCAGCATCAGGACCTCATATTTTCAGTTGGATTTTTTGTTTTGAGTGATGGACTGTGGTGACGCAAGAGCTAACGTTCTGTCTTGTCTTTAAATGATGCGTTAAAAACCTCTTTTGCTTTAATTTGCCCTTTTCTTTTTTTGCAGAATATAAAGCATTGCAATCAGGTCAGGATTTTTTTTTAACATACAGCTCATTTTATTTGCTGCAACTTAAGCTACCATTCAGACAGAAAACCCGAGTGTTGTAGCACTACTGCAGAACAAACCTCAGTATTTTTTATTTGATTTCGAGTCAGTGTTAAGTACATTTGCAGCCTTACTGTTTGTTGTTGTACTGTTGTCAGAAAATGAGAACTCTTATTTATTCAGAGCTGAACTTCCTTTCAAAAACGCACTTTTAAATGTGTCTGGATATGAAAAAACAAGTGATTGTACATTGTAAATACTGCTATGGTTTAATAAAACGTATCAGATCTGTTATCAGGGTGATGTAAAGAGCTAGAAGGAGAGTGTTTTATGTGTGTGTGTGTGTGAGCGAGCGTGTGTGAGATTATTCCAGGATACTCTTCCTGCAGAGACTAAATCTAAAGGTTGCCTTTTAGAGGCCGAATTCCTGCAGTAACCTGTAATTGAGAGCAATATTCTGCACTAAACCTGCTCATCTTCTCCATTTTAAACCCCATAACTGAAATACAATCAGTCCCACTGTGGAAACGATTGTAGAGGTTTTCATCGATCGGGTAGTTTGTCGGCTTTTAGGAGCTCTTTTGAGGCAGGTTATCAGCAGATGCTACACTGACTGATGGCACTCAAGGATGTGATGGTTTGTGTTTAAGTACATTATTAGATCTACATTATCTAAGATGAATCAATATGATTTTTTATTGTTGTAAAGCTTCACAAATCTTGGAAAAACTAAAGCTGGATTTTTTGGGGGACGAAAGATGAGCTCAGTTTACAGTCAGTGAAAGGTGTTTGGAGCACGTAAGGCAGTGCATTTTTTAGGAGTTTTATTTGGTCTTGCATGGGAAAATAACTTAAAAAGAGAGCAAATTAAGAAGCGTTACCGATCGTAAGATGGAGCCACTCTCCAGCTCGTTACTAAAAACTAAACAGGATCTTTCACTTAAAGAACTGGAAATATTGTAAAGAATAAACGTCATACATTTTTAGACATAGGTGGTTTAGATTTTGAGTTGTAATTTACCTTATGACATCTTATTTGCATATAAAGTAAAATAAGGGAGTCAAACTTTTTTTTTTTTGTTTGTGTTTGAGAAATACATCTGCTGTTGCTTATGGAGGAGGAGGAAAATCACAGAATAATCATACAAGGGTTCATTTATGCTCAGAGTTTTCAAAAGATGATCAATCTCTTTTGTTCTTAGTTTTTATGTATTGAAGTCTTTAGATTCTTGTTTTTTTTTTGTTTTTTTTTCTAATCAATCGTTTCCAATCAGTTCCGTCCTGGAGGAAACCTGCTCAGGGAAACGACGCCGCTCCTCGTGAAATCTTAGAACAAAAGCCGTCTTCCTGCTGAACAGAGATGATTATGAGGCTGACGCAGTTGGGGCCACCTGCCAGCTC
Source organism: Nematolebias whitei (assembly GCF_014905685.2). Taxonomy (NCBI): domain Eukaryota; kingdom Metazoa; phylum Chordata; class Actinopteri; order Cyprinodontiformes; family Rivulidae; genus Nematolebias; species Nematolebias whitei. The sequence goes on from NC_056505.1 coordinate 9,270,521, forward strand.
TACACCGTCAACATCTCTTTCCCTCTCAGATGCCAGCGCTGAAGGAAACGTATCCCTTTAGGCACGAGCATCCCTGAGCGTTTCAGCCACCCTGTTTTGTCATCCTGTAATACTCTGTGACTGGCAGCTTGGAGTGGTTGCAGATGAAAGAGGGCCCCCCCATCCTAATGAATAGGCCCCTGATTGCAGAGCTGCTCGCTTGCTGGATTACAGCGTCGGCTGCCTAATGAGCAGATACACCACGGTGCTCCTCGTCTCCAAGTGTTCACATTTCTCCCCTTCACACTGATGAGCTCTTCTCTGCACAACAGTCAACAAAACCTCTGTGGAAGATTCAAACATGAGCCGTCTTCATCAGCCCCCTCCCCCTGTTGCCAAAGTTTATTTCAGATGCTTCCATATTCTGGCAGGGTTTCCTGATTTCAGGGTTTTTCTTCTCTTTCCTGATTCGCTTGACTTAAACTGATGAGCTGCCATGGAAAGTATCTGAAATGAGATAATAGCTCAGCTTCAGCGTTTAATTTAGAGATAAATGTCAGATTTTACTGTAAGGTTTCACTTAAAGGTCAACTAAATGGAGCAGGAACAATGGATGGATGTAGACTGCAGGATTTTTCATAGGTGTCAGTAACGAAGCAGCACATTGTAGTTCTATAATCTGCAAAATTAAATTAATAATGGACGCTGTCATCATGCAGTTTTGTTTTTAACTGAGATTTTTTTTTTTTTTTTAATGTAAACACAGAATATACAAGCAAATCCTTTTTTTAAACTTCTATCTTTTATCCTTCATCCTTATCTGTGGGACATGTTTTTTTAACACAAGTTAAGGTTGACAAGTAAAGAAAGAAATTAACCTAAATGTTGTGTAATGTTAGTGTTAATGTGTGTACGATTCTCTCTTTATTAACAAAAACGCTTTAAGCTGCTGCGCCATAATGTTAGAAGCAACCTTTAAAAAGAAACTCTAGCTGACTTTAATTACTAACTTCTGATGAGTTTATTTTTTACAGCCACCTGTTTCTGAAACAAAGATTTAAACTCTGAAATTACTAAACAGCAGCTACAACTTACTGCATATATCATATACTAAGTACTTAATGGGTATGCACTGTATACTTACATGTGTAGTGTATGTACAGAATACTTACCAGGTACAAACCTGGTATGTTTCAATAAGTATCCAAAAAGTGATGTACCGAGTACTTATCCAGTATGTAAGGGGGACAAAGTGGGTACAAACCTGGCTCGCACTGGGTATTTACTGTACTTATGCGGTACTTTTCAGGTATTTACCAAGTACTTGCTTGGCACTGTTTTGATACTTACCATGTGCTTACAGGTACATATTTGGTATATGAGGGGACAGGGGTGTATTATGAAGGAATTGTCACCTTGGTACTTACTTTAACTAGGTACTTATCCAATTTTTATCTAGTATGTGCATGCACTAGTAAGTATGAAGTTTTTTAAGCTATGTACAGAGTATTTGTTACTGTCTGGGTACGAACCAAATACTTGTTGAGTTCTCATGTTGTACTTATCTGGTCCTTACTGGGTACTAATGACATAATGCACATATATATGTACCCAGGGTTGTAATGTGTAATGTTACCTTGTTGAGCAGGTGCAAGATTTCTTTTACACTGTTTGATGAAAAGTGCAAAAAGATTTGAATTCACTGTGAATTTGATTTTCTGTTTGTTTGTTTAAAACCAAACTGGTTAAATCTGGTCCTGCAAAAATACTTTTTATAAATCTGGACGGTCGCAACTAAATGCTGCACGCCCAGTTCTTCGTGGAGAGCCTGGCATACCTTCAAGTGACGATCTTCACATCGCAGGGACTGCAGCCAAAGTCGTGCAATACACAGAGTATCTGTAAGGAGCGGGAGAAACAAAAACCAGAAGAAATTCTCAGAAGGCACTGATTTTAGCAGCACTGCTGTGGAGGAAAACAGGTAATATGGTGTGAAATATAACTTTTTTCTTGTTTGTTTTTAAATTGTAAGCAGTCCAGCACATGCATGAAAACTTTTCTTCAAACAGCTGCTTCTTTTTTCTGAAGAAGTCATCCATCAGCTGGATGATGCTACATGTTTTAGTAGTGTAATTAAATTTGTGGCTCAGAATTAGACTGAGCTGTTCCAAATTCAAGATCTGGACCACATCAACACACGGCTGCGTTGATAGTGAACGTTTTTAGAACAGATACCCACGTTTCAGACAAACTGGATCACAGTGAACTGACTTTGCGGAGTGGTGTTTTGTTTAAATGTGGACATGGCCCAGGCCTACCATTTCACTCTGGCTAGAAAAGCACAACGCCACCACACGACGAAACACTAAACACAACTGAAGCAAAACCAAATGGGTGTATTTGCTCCAGGAATATTGGACCAGTAAATCCAGTCAAATAAACACAAACCATTTCGTTTTTCTGTGTTTGCAACGTGTAAACGATTACTCCTACAGTAGCAAAGAGGAGGAGAGCTGACACAAAGCAAAGCTGGAACTTGTGATTCACTTCATCCAGGCTGACAGCCAGCTGTGCACTTTGTAAAAATAAACAAAGTTCTCCACAGCAGCTTCCCAGAAAGAGTTTATTTTTGGGGCGGTGACAACGGCTTTGAAATGTCCCAGCACTTAAGTTTGATTTATAAGAAGCCAAGGTAAGATCCAAATCGCGTCGCTGAGGCTTTCTGAAAGCAGAATGTTTGGGCAGAGTGGAGAAACAGAACGCCTAAAGACGTAATCTGTGGGAATTACCAAAACTTGTTGGAGAGGGATACAAGATGTTTTAGAGTATACATTTATTTTCTTGCAAAGGCAAATTCTGAAACAGCGATCATTAAACTGGAGACAAAAACCAGCTTAAAATCTGACCATGTTTCAATTAATATTCGGGATGATTTGACCTCAAAACGTAACATTTACTGTACGCCTTAGTTAAAAGCACGTAACATATCATTGCCTTGTCAAGTGGTTTTTAAGCTGCAAAGTGATTATTTGCTCATTAAAATAAAAAGTTAAAAAGCCTCTTACATACTTAATAGACACACAAATTGTTTTAACTAGTCTCAGCAAATTGTTTACATAATTTTTTTTTTTTAAATTAGAGTTATTTACAACCAAGCTGATTTTTTGCTACTTTTCCTTTTAATTATCTTTTTAATTACCAATTTATTTTCACATGTTGAAAAAATAAATGCATTCTTAATGATTGTCTATTGTTGTCGTTGTCCACTGTTGTCATCACTCTTTGTTACAATTCAGGTCTCATGGGATTCATCTGTATAACTAAAGGTTGAATGAATGAATGAATTTGCACTCTTACTGTAACAACATGTCATGTTTTGTGTAATATACAAGAGAGATGGTTTAACTGCATGATTCAGGGGTTAGTGTGTTGATTGAAAAAGTGTTATTTCTTCGCGACTTTCTTTCTGTCGAAGGTTTACGATGCTTTAACATTTGGAATGGGATGCTTAAATTTGTTTTAGTTCAGCCTGAAGCTCTTGATTCGTTTTTTTAGATAATTTTGTACAAACTGTACCGAACTTTGCATATTTTTCTTATTATTCATCTGGTTACACTTAATACAGTTGTTTTTTGCTGGGGACTTACTAAAGGCACTCCCACCCACTCATGTCTCATTATTGTTGCTTTCTTTCTTCAGAAAGACTGCTGGAACAATCTTTCTGAAGCTCGCAGAGAACGTTCTTGTCGTCAACATTGTGAGAAAGAAGCCATTTATTTATTTCGTTCATGAAGTGATCTTGCAGAATATAATGTCTCAAATTGTTTAGATTTGTTTTATTTTATTATAATATTGTTTTAGATCCTTGTATATTGTTTGATTTTTTTATAGTTTATATTATTGCTATTTTTGGGTGTAACTGGGACCTTGAGTACCCAGTTTCCTTCCACCTCATGTACCACATGTGATGCGAATGACAATAAAGTCACCTTGAACCTTTTCCATTCAAGAACCATGCTGCAGTATATTTTCTTCCACAAGGTGGCACTGTTTCCAGACATATTGGTTTGTAAGAAGCAGCTTTGCAAACAGTTCATCTTCATCATAACAGAGTATCAGGCTTTTATTTGTATTTATTTTTTTATTCATTCAAATATTTTTGGATGTTTTCAATAATAGTAGGGTTTGCACTACAGTCGATGAGAATATCAGAGCTCCTGCTTGAAGTCTGCAGCTAGTCACTTTGGCTTGCCTTGCGTCTTTTACTTTAAGGGACTTTCAGTTGAAGTCAGTGCCTTTCTCCAGCAGTCACTGTGCAAGAGGCGAGGACACCCTGAACAGGCCACCAGTCCATCACAGGCCAACACAGACACACACAAACGTCCACACTCAAACCTCTGGGAAACCCTCAGTTAACCTAAAGAACATACAAACTCCACACAAAAAGGCCGCAGCTGGGTTTCAACACCTTCCAGGACCTTTTTGCTGCCAATATGGTGCCATTGTGCAGAGTTCCACAGAAGTTTCTCAACTCTAAACTATCAGTTTGTTGGGAACTTGTTGAGGCAGTACCACTTCAACAGGACCATGATCTGGAGCGTTATATAAAAAGGCCTTTGTTCTCTTTTAGAAATGGAAAAATTTCAGATTTAGATATGATCCAGATAAATGCTTTGACTTTGTCTATGAATGTGAATTATATTTGTAGCATTTTACCTTGTATTTAAAAACAAAATCAAGCTGATAAACGTGAGTTTCGATCCTCTCTGAAGCAACAGTATAAGGTAACCTCGCCACACAAACACCTCCCAGAAACCTCACAAAACCACTTCAGTGACTAAGACACGCTACGAAGCACAAAGTGTCTGAAATCCCCAAATGACAACCTGACTGCAGCGCTTTGTCACCTGAAACATGAGACAAGTTTCAGGTGAAGGACAAAGACCTCCGGTGTGATTTTTAACAATTGTTTGACTGTGTGGTTTTTGTGTTGTGATATTTTTCAGCATCATATTGACCTACATCTGCAGAGTTTACTATAAGTGCTGCACACGTTATTCAAACTCCTTTCAGGATAAACGCTGTTATTTTTTACATAATGATGAGCACGTACGTGCACACAAAAGCTCTCAGACATACTCTCTCACTATGAGTTATATGACACTGCTGGTTTAGATGTTTCTGACCATTGTTCCCTGAGTTTCAGTCAGATGTTCTCTTTTAGCTCAGACCAGTTCAGAAGACACATTTCACTGAATCTGAACAGTAGCAAAAGTTGGTTTATCTATTATTTATAATAAACCACCACAACATGTGTTTAAACAATAAACCTGTTTATGACTTTGTTCAAATACAATTAAAAAATATGAATTAAAATGGACTATTAGGTGAGTTTGTCAATCTGAGATAAATTTCAAAGACAGTGAGACTTTTGATGTTTTAATGTTCATTTGTGGAAAACAAAAGCTACAGAATGATGCTTTTAATGTAGAAGCTGCTGTAGAAAAATTTACTCATAAAAAAGTGAAGGTCCTGTGGTTAATAAGTCAAATGTACAGATATCAAATGTTAAAGTTCTCGTTTTGCTGTAAAAGTGACAAAATTTCCAACATAATCCCTAATTTGGCACATACCTTTAACATAATCGGAATTTCTGAATTGTACAAGCAATAATACTGTGTATATATATATATATATATATATATATATATATATATATATATATAT
>NC_056505.1:9276236-9280437 GCF_014905685.2 Nematolebias whitei
TATATATATATATATATATATATATATATATATATATATATATATATTCCCTCACTCGTTCTCGTGCAAGACGGACACATTTCTTCCCTCGCCTGTCCTCCTGCTTTTTATCTTTCTGTCTGTGTATCAGAGCTCCTATTTACACATCTTCTGAAACATAAACTACTGTCATGGATCTGGTCAGCTGGACTTTCAACGCACTCGATAACTTTTTTTTAACAAAGCAACAGGGTCCTGGAGAACCCTCATGCCCCGCTGAAACACACGCGGCACAAACATGACATGAGGACACCGAAGATGTTTATAAAATTGGAATCATGATAGCAGGGTTTCTGCTTGTAGGCACCGGCGGATACTTATGTTATCGGCTATTAAAGAAGACGTCAGCAGCAGTCTTGGCCATGGCAGCGCTGCCGACCCTGTGTGAAGGTTTGGTTCATACTTTGAGCACTCAAAATCAACTGACTTACAAGCTCAACCATAAGATAGAAGCTATTTATGAGAATGGTAGGCCACTTGCGGCTTCTGGGACTCGCCAGCATGTTGAGGACGACCTTGGATGGAGCTAATAAGCATGGACCAGTGGAATGCCCACAGATCTGGCCGTTTTGGATTAAAAGTACCAGTAGAATGCAAGGCTGACGAGAAATAACAGTCTGCCTGAAAAAAATCAACAATCTTACCGTCTTGTCATCAAATGCATATGTTATGTGTCTATAAATGTGTTTGCTGGTAGAGTTTGTTCATGTCTTAAATCCTGTCCTGATAAGGACAAGGTGTGAAGAGATCTTTTATGTAATACCATTATCCTCTCGTCATGGCCTTTTCCCCTTTTTCTATCTAAAAGAATAAGGGGCAGAGCTCTTAGGAGCAGCAGCAACGTGCACTCTGCACATCTTTCGGACGACCGTACGAACATAATCTCACTGTATTTCGGTACAATGATAATAAAGCTTATTCTGATTCTGATTCTGAATAATGTGAGAAAAAAAACACTCAATAGAAGTTGATTTAATTTGAAATTGTTAATTTATTTAGTAAAATAAACTAGACTTGTTTGAAGGCCTTCATGGGATCATTGGAAACCAAATATCGACCACTTCAACACATAATAACTTATTTATCCATCATTAAAAAGCCTAAAACCTGATCAGGGTGCCAAAGTTGAATGAAAATAGCAGATATATATTGATTGTAGTGGAATAAAATAATGTTTAGACAAACTTCAATCTTCAATTTTGTTTCTTGCATTTAAAAACAACCCCCAGGGAGAAAAAGAAGAAAACCGGTCGTGTAAATGTCATCCCCGGGGGACTTTGGATTAGAGGCAGGTTTGACGCTTCGTCTCGGCTCATTTTTTTCTGTCCTCGATCTGCTCCACCTCACTGGACTCATCGACCACCTTCCCATTAATCATCGTCTGCGTGACGACTTTTACGATCTTCCTGGTGCGAACCTCGGGGTCTTCTGGAACACAGGAGGAAAACCAGGTGTGACGGAACAACACTGGAACGTATCATTAACACAGGAATAAAAGAAAAACACTGTCTTCTGTTGCATTTAGGTCACTGAAACTCAATGTCTAGACAGATTTGACTGACACTTTTTTATCTTGTGTGCAAATTACGTGCACACACAAACAACCTTTATGTGCTAAAAAGGATTGGATTCAGATAACGTCAACAAACGTGATTTTTCTACATCCTGCTTCATCATGATGATGTAAAATAACTGCTAAATAAACTTAATATGAAAGAGAAACATTTATATATTAGTTAGACTAGTTTGAACTTACTTTTAGGAGGCGGAGGAGTTTGTTTCACCCTGTAAAATGAAATAATACAAATTTAATCAGAAAAAGCAAAACTAAACTCACTTCACAATATTACACAATAAAACAAACCTTCTTTTCTTGTGATGCATTCAATGATCTTTTAGTCACAAGGTAATGACTAGTGACTTGAAAAGAATTCTGCAGGATATCTAGTTCACATTATTTCAAGGATTAAAGTATTTCACTACTAACTGTCCCCTTTTTTTTACAAACTTACCACAAGTGTGATACTTATTAAAACTAGGTGGTATTCGTCAAATTGTGGAACAGTTCTTTTAATTTAAAGTAGCAAAAATGATTGAAATCGGTGTATTAAAAAAAAGCATCCAGGCCTTCTTTACATTTCCTCTCCTTCCAGCAGCCTCCTGTAGGTTGCGATCTCCATCTCCAGGTTCTGCTTGATGCGCAGCAGCTGCTCGTAGTCGGTTTTGTTGCGCTGCATGTCCAAACGCAGCTGAGACAGCTCGTCCTCCAGCTGCACCAGTGTGGCCTGAAGACGGTCCATCTCCACAGAGTATTTGTGTCCAGTTTCTCCCAGGTTCCCCTCCAACACGCTCACCTCGTAACACAAAATACAAACTCTATGAGAACGGGAAGAAGCTGAAAGATGATTAACTTGACATTTGACTGGTGATTCAGCATTCACACTGTTGTTGTCCTGTTTGTTGTTTTTGTTGTTGTTTTCTAGTTGTTGTTTTTTTGAGTGTTTTGTAATCTAATTACTTTTTACTTTCCTTTCGTGTCATAAAATGTTCAGCTCATTCAGAAGATGAGAGTTGTTGCTATAGCTTTATTTATTTATTTACCATTCAAATTATTTACCTTATTTTAAAAATATTTTATTTTTAGTAATACACTGGGATCTTTTTTAGCTCCTCCAAAAAACATTATTCTCTTACAAAGCGGCCTCGGCTTTATATTTATCTGCTTTGCTACTTCTGTTCGGCTACTTTTGGCTTTCAGCTAGCCTTTTGCTCCTTTTCGTTCAGCTTTTAGGAGTCTCTTGTCACTTTTATCTAGTCTTTTGTTACATTTAGCTAATCTTTTGCTACTTTTAGTTTTGAGCTAGCATTTGGATATTTTTAGCTTTTTATTGGGCTTTTGAACTTTTAGCTACCCTTTTGCTAGTTTTAATTTGAACAATTTTTTTTTTTCATTTACCCTTTATTTATACAGGTAGTCTCACTGAGTCGCGAGAACTCATTTTCAAGAGAGACCTGTTTTTGGGAGCAAATGGTGAGGGTTAAGGGGCGAAGTGGGGCAAATGAGGATGGACGCAGGTGTGGGTGTTTCAACTTTTCCACCCACATTTTGATGTTGACATTACCGGGAGTTGAACCTGCAACTCTCTGATCACAGGCCCATCTTCTCTAACCTCTGTGCCACCACTCCCCTAATGCTCTGCTACTCAGCTTTCAGGAGCCTTTTGTTACTTTTAGCTAGTCTTTAACTACTTTTGGATTTTAGCTTGCTTTTTGGACCTTTTTAGCTTTAAATTATTGTTCTGCAACTTTTAGCTTTTAGATAACTTTTTGATATGTTTAGCTTTTTCTTTACCGTTACTGCTTTCAGCATTTTCCCACTTACCTTTTTACTACTTTTAACTTCTAGCTACCATTTTACTGTTTCTGTTGCTACATTTAGCTTTTAGCTGGGTTTTTTTGCTACTTTTAGCTGGCATTTTGGATCACCTCCCAGCTGGGGCCTATTGTGTGGAGTTTGCATGTTCTCCCTGAGCATGTGTGGGTTTTCTCAGAGTACTTCCTCCAAAAGACCAGAAACATACTTTTGGTTCATTAGTGACTTGTCCCTTGATGTGATGTGTGCGACAGCGTGAATGGTTGTTTGTCTCATTTGTCAGGGAAATTCTGGTAAAGGTTTATGGATGTTGATCACTGCTAATATTAAATTAATGTTGAATCGTGTGTGTGAGCTCAGAGAGGAGCCTGCAGGCACCTGATGCCTCCATGTCTGAGGCCGAGGTCATTAGTGACTGTCTGTGAGGGCTGATGAGCATCATAAAAACACTTCCTGTACACTTCACGACTGGGGCTTCGATGAGACATCTGTGTAAGCCGGTGTGAACGTCTGCCCTTGCAAGTAAACTATATTTAAATATCTTCTCTTGTCTTCGTGTGTGGCTCTGTTTTAAGCTAAGAAGATAATGAAAGCATATTTTTATCCAACAGCTATGTGTCCCTGTGATGGACTTGAGACCTGTCCAGGGTGTCCCCTGCATCTCGCACAGTGACAGCTCCCTGTGAGCCTGGAAAGGAGGAGCAGGTAAAGAAGATGGATGGATGGATGGATGGATGGATGGATGGATGGATGGATGTATGGATGGATGGATGGATGGATGGATGGATG
>NC_056505.1:9280537-9284048 GCF_014905685.2 Nematolebias whitei
TGTTTTATCTTATAGTGCAGGAAAAAAAAAAGAGTAAAGGAGCTTACTGCTTTTTATTAACCTTCTTGCTGCTGTTGGCTCAAAATACCTAAGGTCTCAGTTTTAAAACTGACGCCTCACGAATCATTTTGACCCAAAGGCAGCAGGAGGATTATACATTAGTGTACCTAAGACCACATTACATTTTATTTTTAAAGCACTATAAGATAAAACAAAAAAGCTTTTCATAATGCGCTTAAAAATACAGAAGTCTTGTAAATATTAAAATGTTTCTTTTATAAAAAGTACTACATGCTCTATATGTAATACAAACACAACACAGTTATTGACTAAATTTGGATTTACTCCAGGGAATAAAGATCCAGGAACTCAGATTTTATGACATTCATCATTCTGGCTCACCTGTATTCTTTTATCACAACATAAATACTGGGAGCCATCCTGTCAGCAGTTGAGATCTTCAACACTGATATATAAATGCTGACGTAGATTCAAACTAAGTTTTCGCTCCAGTGAAAGTCTACAGTGTCAGCAGAAGCACATTCTCATTAGGTTGTTTGTGAACGGAGTCTGTGCGACTTCACACAGGTAACAGATGTCAGAAAAGACTGACACATATTTATGTCATTTTACATTTTCTAAATTAGGTCAGCTCTTAATGAATTAATCTATCATCACCTCTGGAAATATAAAGATAAGAAATAGGAGCAAGTTACATTTCAAAAGCCATATTTTCTAATAAAAATATATACAGTGCTTTTACCTAAATGCACATTTTACATAAAGGCCTTTCAAGGTAACAAATAAATATAATATATTTAACTAATTTAAACTACTGAGTTTACAAAGGGCAGATGTAATATTTCATACACAACACTGAGTTTCTAGGTGCAGGGTCTACATGGAGTTTGCATGTTTTCCCCATGCACATGTGAGCTTTTTCTTAGTTCTCTTAATTCCTAGACCAGTGACTTGTCCAGAATTCGCCCCGTGTCTTGACCTTTGACTACGAGTTTGGCAGGAGTTTTAGGTTACTGTATTTTTCGCCGTATAAGTCGCAGTTTTTTGCATAATTTGCATTCCCTGTGACTTATACACAGAAGTGATGTATTTATGGATTTTTTTTCCCATATTTATAAACCAATTTTTGGCTGAGATATGACCGTTTTCATTCATTCTGACTGAAAATATAGAACACTACCATTTTCAGCCACTAGATGGCAGTCAGTAGTATTGCATGCCCTCTGCACTTTCATGTTTCTGTGTATCGGCTTTTGAAATACAACTGATTTGACCGTCAAAGTGCATTTATTAAGGAAAAGTAAGACTCAGACATGCCTTTGCTATAATTTTGAGCAAACAAGTAATTGTTTTTAAGTGTTAATCTTGTTAAATTCTTGTTAAAGTCCTCCCGTGCAAGCCCCCGCGGCTGCCATTTGGCAGCCAGTCGATTTTTGGCACAACACCGGCCCACATTTCTGGGTTGTCTGCAGTGACATGTAACAAACGCGACGCGTCAGCGGTGACGCATAATAGATGCAACGTATTTATGTATTTTTCCACTTTATTAGACATATTTGGACTGATGCGACTTATAGTGCGGAGCAACGTGTACGGCGGAAAATATGGTAATTCCCATATTAGACTGTTAAAGATATTCCTAGGTCATGGTAAAAATAACCTTAATGGAGTTCAAGAACTGTTTAAACAATTTGTATTAACCTGAGTTTTCCTAAACTTTTTTCTGACATATTTTAAAATGAGCAAAAGCACATTGATGCTATTCACTCCCATTACTTGGAGTTGTTCGCTCCAACCTGTTAGTTGAGGCAGATGGCCACCTATCCTGTGACCGGTTCTGGTTCTGTTGGAGGGTTCTGTTAAAAGGCAGTCGTCTCACGGTCACCAAGTGCTGCTCAGGATGAAGGACTGCAACAATGTAAAGATCTGACACAATTTGCTGTCGTTCTTAGGTGAATAACTTTTACTAATTGGTGTTTTTAGCTGACAATTGTCTGTGAGAGGACATTTGTTAGGACTTAGTGCTTCATACAGTAAATAAACTGAATTCAAGTTTTATTTACGATAATAAAAGAAAATTTTACTAATGTCCTCAGATTGCGAATATCTTTAATGATAAGTGGTGATGCATTAAATGGTTTTGACCTGCAAATAAATATGTCTTCGTGTGGTAAACAGTCTTGTTAACTTTGTGGTGTTTCTTTCCATGCTGTCAATAGCTCATTTGTTTAATGATGAATGGCAGTCAGAACATGAGTGGCATGTTGTGACTGTGCCAAGTGATTGCAGGTAAAACATCTGTCAGGGAGACAGAAGTGGAGTCAGGGAGAGCACTGGAAGTGATAAGAATAACAGAAAAAAATGTGCAACAAGAAAACAAACACAGAGAACAATTGCAATTATTCCATATATTTAAACCAGTTTTTATGTATCAATTACACTTACACAGATTAAGGCACATTCTGGTTATTATCTGTATTTACTACATTAAGTTTATAATCATATTTGTCAATTAAATGGAGCGCATGATGGCATTAAAATGTGTGGAATGCTTTTGGTATCATTTTTGTTCTGCACTGTGATGCACACAATGGAAAGATGGTGGGTGATCCTGCTTCATGTTTTAAATGCTGCACTTACATGCTGCTTGTGTTGGAGTTTAACCCGAGGTTAAACTGAGCTATTTATCAAAGTCATGCAGGGACACCACCTATTGAATAATTTGACTCTATAATCTCTGGAAGGTGAGCAGCTCTCACATATAACAACACCAAAACTAAATTACAGCCTTTTTTATCTGCACTGATTCATGAAAAACACGTCTGTTCTTAAATTTTTATACTTAAAAGAAGCGGTCTTACGCTTCACTATTGTGCTGCTGGTATTTGTTGTAAAACGAGGGAAATGTGTTTAACGTATCACATTGTGATGTGGAGCGTAAACAGGATTTGTGTTGATTTCCTCTTCATTGTGTTGATCTGGGGGTTGAGGTCTGTCACCCCTCCACCAGCACAGATGGAAGGACCTGTTCTACTTTATTAGCAGAGAAAAACAGAGACATCTGCTCAGAATTGGGTGAAATCAATTAATACATCATAATCTGATTTTTGATAATGGCCTGCATCCTGAGGTGTATTTGCAGCTGTTGTCCACATTACTCTAAAATGTCGGTTTAATTGTCATAATCCTTGACTTGGTCTTTTTCGCTGCTTTAGATTCTGAGTTCTGATACTCTGCATTGAATTTATCTCTCTCAGAGCAGAGATAGTGATGCCCTTTATCACCGTGTTGATCCTATTATCTGTGTTTTGGCTGATATAAATACAAATCACCACATATGACTTGGGTCCTCCTTACAACCACAATCTGTTTTCTGGCATTTAATTGAGCAGCCATCTATTTTAATTTTTAAAAATATGCACAACATGCCACACAATTAAAATGGTTTTATTTACTTATTTTTGTATCAATGCGGCAGTGAGTAAATATA
>NC_056505.1:9284148-9287989 GCF_014905685.2 Nematolebias whitei
CTGAAGGTTTACTGTCAGAACCAGAACCAGAGAGCAGAGCTGACTTCTTCAGATATTCATGTGAGATCACTCTGGATCCAAACACAGCTCACAGACACATGTTGTTATCTGAGGGGAACAGAAAAGTAACATTCATGAAACAAGATCAGTTTTATCCTGATCATCCAGAGAGATTCACTTCATTTGGTCAGATTCTGAGTAAGGAGAGTCTGACTGGACGTTGTTACTGGGAGGTGAAGTGGGGAGGACCAGGAGGTAGAGTAGCAGTCGCATACAAGGATGTTTATAAAACAGAGAGTGCATTTGGATTTAATGATAAATCCTGGTCTTTATTTTGTTACAAAAACAATAATGAGTTTTGTCACAACAGCATCAGAACTCCCATCTCAGCTTGTACTGTGTCCAGAGTTGGAGTGTACCTGGATCACAGAGCAGGTGTTCTGTCTTTCTACAGAGTCTCTGAGACCATGACTCTCCTCCACAAAGTCCAGACCTCCTTTACTCGACCACTACATGCTGGAATACGTTTCTGGTTCAATTATGGAGACACAGCTGAGATCTGTAAACTAAAATAATTTTGTTTCTTGCTGAAAGTTTCTTGTTGTGTTGTCTCCACTGCTCAGAGATCAACGTGTCCAACAGTTTTTGTTGACGTTATTGTCCCATCATCTGTTTTAGGTGCAGCTCTGATTTATTTCCGTTTTATTTTCTTAATATTTTTGCATTTCACATTTACATGTTTCTCTTCCACTTCACAGACATTAATATAGAAATCACTTGAAATTTTTGAACACATACGGTATTTGTTGTTTTTTATTAGTATTCTTACTAAATCTGTGCGGAAAACATTTAAATTGAGGAGTTTGTCAATAAATCTTTGTGTTGCTCCGTTGGAGACGCAGCTGAGATCTGTAAACTAAAATCATTTTTCGTTTTATTTTGTTGCTAAAAACTTTTTGTTGTGTTCTCTCCACATCTCAGAGAACAATGTGTCAAACTGTTTTGTTGACATTATTGTCCCATCATCTGTTAATAAAGAAGTAAAATGTGATAATGTTCCATAAATGCTTAAATAAATAAAATAATATAAATACTCTGGTGGTCAGCACGGTGGTGCAACTGGTAGAGCTGCTGCCTCTCAGCGAGCAGGTCCTTGGTTCAAACCCCGGTCCAGGGGCCTTTCTGGGTGGAGTTTGCATGTTCTCTCCGTGCATGCGTGGGTTTTCTCCGGGTGCTCCAGTTTCCTCCCACAGACCAAAAACATGCATGTTAGGCTGATTGGTAACTCTAAAATGTCCCTAGGTGTGAGTGAGAGAGTGAATGGTTGTTTGTCTCGTTTGTCTCTATGTGTCCCTGTGATGGACTTACAACCTGTCCAGGGTGTCCCCCGCCCCTCGCACAGTGATTGCTGGACATGGGCACCAGTGACCCAAATGGAAGAAGCTAGTAAAGATAATAGATGGATGGATGGTACCTGGATGGATTATTGACAATGAATTTTGTGACGTGAGCATCAAGTAGTGGGCGGTATGGCAAGCCCTTTTAACATAAAATCGAGTAGTCTGACTATCTGTAGTTACTTTCTAGATATCTTAAAATGAGTTTTGACTAGGAACAATTACATTTTGACTAGTCAGAATAACAATTCAAGATATTTTAAATGACGTCACCTGATTTGTCATTTGAAGGGTCAAACATCTGTAATTACAATTCAAGATATCTCGAACGTAATTATGACTAGTCAGAACTAAAAGCAAGATATCTTGAAAGCAAATAATGACTAGTCAAAATTAACTTAGAGATATCTAGAACTGTATTTTTGACTAGTCAAAATTCAATGTCTTGAATTGAAGCCTCCATACAACTCAGTGGTAAATCTGACGTCATTTACACTAGTCAGAATGTAATTAGAGATATCTCAAATAACTAATATGTCTAGTCATAAATCAGTTTCAGATATCTGGAATGTAAGTGTGGTGAATCCGATTTTAGCTCAGACTGGTTGTAAAAGGGTCTTAAATATTATGAGATGTTTGGCGGGAAATGAACGGGGAGCAGACAGAACAACATTAAAGAGAATATACACCGGGCTGATCAGGTCAACTATAGATTATGGAAGTGTAATCTATAGATCGGCAGCAAAAACACATCTGGAGAAACTTGACAATATACAACATCAAGCACTAAGAATTTGTACAGGAGCATTCAGGACCACCCCAACCGCAGCACTTAAAGTAGAGATGGGAGAGATGCCTTTAGAATTGAGAAGAACACAGCTAGCAATTCATTACTGGATCAACTTACAAGGAAATAACCCGGATCTTCCAACACTAGACATTTTAAAACCATGCTGGGAAAAAGCAAAGAGAGAAACAAGAAGCTTTGGTTGGATAATCGATCAGAAGATACAAGAAGTTCAAATAAGAAACCTAACAATAAGTCCAATAATACCGTTACCAACAATACCACCATGGATACTACCAACTGCAAAAGTAGATTTTACTCTTATGGAAAAGAAAAAAGATAAAAAAAAAAAAATCACTTTTAACTCATATACAGTACAGAAATATGTAAATAATTATTATGGTTACGTTCAGATTTACACAGACGCATCAAAAGACACAACAGGGAAAATAGGAATAGCAATTATCATCCCAGAGTTCCATAAGAAACAAGTTAAACGGATTACAAATGGATTGTCAGTATACACCGGGGAAATGTTAGCAGTATTATTAGCAGTACAATGGATAGAAGATGTCAGACCATTAAAAACAATAGTATGTTCAGATTCAAGTTCATCACTTACAAGTTTACAGCACAGCCACTCAGACAGCAGAGCAGACATTTTATTAGAAATCCAGCAAGCATTATTCAGAATAATGATGATGGGTTTGGAAGTCGTATTTCTGTGGGTACCAGCACACACTGGGGTTGAAGGAAATGAAGCAGCAGACAGGGAAGCAAAAAGAGCAACAACACAACAAGTTAACTTTATAATAACTACAAGCAAATCAGAAGCAAGAAGCACGGTTAAAGAAAAACTGAAGGAAAAGTGGCAGAAAGAATGGAATGAATAAAACAAAGGAAGATGGTGTTATAAGATCCAAAGAAGAGTGGGAGAGATGAGAACAGGAGGGAGAAACAGAAGAGAAGAGAGATTAGGAACAAGACTGAGATTTGGACACACTGGACTGAACAACACATTATTCACACTACATAAACACGAAACAGGAAATTGTCAGTATTGTGGAGAGACAGAAACAATAGAGCATGTGATTTTAAGTTGTCAGAGATATGAGAGAGAAAGAAGACACATGATGGAGGAACTTAGAAAGATTAAAGAAACATTAAATATCACAAACATACTACAGAAAGAGTCAGGAAGTAAAAGTGTAAAAATGTTGATAAGGTCCTTCATTAAAACAAAGCTGATCAATAGGATATGATTAGGACAGACAACACATACACAAGTAAATATAATTTTTTTTTTTTTTTTAAAGCATTCTGACCCACACTCCATACCAGTAGGTGGCGGTAACGCACAACATAAGTTGTTTGCCAACCGCCAATAAAACTGAAGAAGAAGAAGAAGAAGAAGAAGAAGCTCATACTGGTTTCAGACGAAGCTCAGACTGGTTTCAGACTGGTTTCATTTATCAGGAAGTGAAACTTCCACAGACGCTGAGAGGTGAAATGGCGCAGAAAGGAGTTCAGCTGGACAGAGAAAGTTTCTCTTGTTCCATCTGTCTGGATCTACTGAAGGATCCGGTGACTATTCCATGTGGACACAGCTACTGCATGAAGTGTATTGAAGACTTCTGGGATGGAGAGGACCAGAAGA
>NC_056505.1:9288089-9302572 GCF_014905685.2 Nematolebias whitei
TGTGATGCTGACAGAACATTTGTGTCCTGACACACTGAACTGAGTACACTGAGTCCCCTGCAGTAAAAGCTCAATGTAAACAAAGAGTAAGCAGCTGTTTTCCACTAACTGTCACTGCAGGTCTCAGAGGAAGAGGTTAGACTGCTGGAGGACAAATTGTCCACATTTCCTCACTTTGCTGCTGTCTTTACTTGCTCTACCTGTTTGTATTTGTAATTATTTATATCCTTAACGTGTCTTTTTGGTCTTTCCTACTATAGAATGTACACCTGGACCTGTCATTCTGTGTTAGTTTCTACTTCCTGTTCTCTCAAACCTCAGCTGGTTGAAGCAGATGGCCGCTGATGTTTCTTCCTGTTAAAAAGGGAGTTTTTCCTTTCCACTGTTGCCTTTGTGCTTGCTCAGGATGGGAGACTGCGACGAAGTAAAGATTCAATGTAATCTGCTGACTTCCATATATAGATAACGTTTGCTGATTGTCTTATATAATGTGTGTGGATGTTTCTGTTCAGTGCCCTGAGCCGACTTCTGGTGTGACTTGGTGCTATAGAAATAAAGTGAAATGAATTAATTTGTTGTTTGGGAGCCTTGTTATGTTGAAGGATTCATAGATCAGAGTTAAGTGGTTTAACAAAACAAAAAAATTGACTTCTTCTTCATCTTTCAACTTTTCCCTCTTCAGGGGTCACCACAGCGAGTCATCCTCCTCCATCTCTGTCCTCTGCATCCTCTGTCCTCACTCCATCTTCCTCCATGTCCTCTCTAACTGCATCCATATATCTCCTCTTTGTCTTTTTCCTGGCAGCTGCATTTCTAACGTCCTTCTACCAATATACCCACTGTCCCTCCTCTGGACATGTCCAAACCATCTCAGTGTGTCCTCTCTAACTTTATCTCCCAGTTGTTCAACCTGTGCTGTACCTCTCATGATCTCATTCCTCATCTTATCCATCCTTGTCACTCCTAAGGAGAACCTGAAACACCTTCATGAAGTCTGAAGAACTAAACAAATGACAAGAACGTCTGTCCAAGTGGAATGAACGATGACTTGAGGCTTCTGCATCACTAATGATCTTTGTGTTACCTGTCTCCGGAGACTGTCGAGCTCGACCTCCAGAGCCTGCAGGAACCGTTTCCTTTCACTGAGCTCGCCCTGAGCACAACGCAGCGCCTCGTTGTTTTCTTTGACCTCCGACTGAACCTCCTCCAACTGTGAACATCAGAACATCGTGTAAAGGCTACGCTTGTTCAGTAACCGAGGGGAGAAGAAATAAAGACGCATTCCAACAACAAGAGAAGAATAAAAGCTGATTAATGCTGACCTTCTTGAGGTACCAGGCTTCAGCCTCCTCCTTGTTCTTGCGAGCAATACCTTCATACTGGACTCTCAGCTCAGCGATGATGGCCCCCAGGTCGGGCCCCTGAGCTGCATCCACCTCCACGCTCACCTGCTCATTGGTGAGACGCGCCTTCAGGGTGCTCATCTCCTGCAATAATTATAGAAGGGGACACGACAAACAATACTTAATAGTTTAACATCTTTCATCTGTGGCCGTCCTGAAGTCTGAGCTGCTCGAATAAGCCGATCATTTATCCAGATATAAAAGAAAAAGTGAACGAAGAGGGCTGCTGCTGTTTGTCCAAGTGTTTTTCTGTTAAAACAACACTTTGCTCAGCACTTGTTTCTCATGTTACCACCATTTTCCAGCTGAATGTATGCAGCTTACAGTAATAACAGAGGTGCATTTATGAAGGAACATGCATGGCTATTACCTAAACAATGGCCCCCTGATTTCAGACAAAGGCAGATAATAACGGTCCTCTGAGTTTTGGCCAACTGAAGTGAAGTAGCAGATTCTCTCAGCTGCAGCGAGAGATCTAACAAGAACAAGTTCAAAAGGTTTTATATGTCTGATGTGTATAAAAAGTGAACAGTTTTGAATCTTGTCATTCTTAATCTGAACAAGTCTGGTTTCGGAAAACAAATAAAATCTGCTGTCCTTATTCTTTTACATACCTGGAGCTGCTGTTAGTTATATATATGTTATATATTTTTATTTCCTTTATATGTCTGTACATGCTATATAAGACAGTTTTTTTTTTTTTTATGACATTCTTAATGTGTATTTTTGACCTTTAGGTCGAGTTTTTCTCTTTGGACCAGAATCTTCACATGGATTTGTAGATTTGTTCTACTATCACTTTAATATTTACACCCAAATTATGTTGTTCACGTTTATGTTACTTGAAATACTTTATTTGCTAGGATAAAACTGCTGTTAAAAATGCTTTTTTTACTGTATTTTTTTTTAATATGTAAAACTGTACCTTACAAATGTTCTAAATATCTTTAAGTCATAATTTAATTTTGTGCACAATTAGATTAATCGCAAAAATATTTTAGATTAATCGCGATTAAAAAAAATTATCTTTGCCCAACACTAAAAAATACATATATTTGCACTAAAGGTAACTGTAGAGGATAATTGTATTTACTGCATGCCATCTTGTTACAAAATTAACATTTGAAAACCTTTATCCTGCTAAAGTTAAGACTTTATTGGTGGGAAATGTTTTGATAGCAGGTATAAAGGTTTTATTTGTCACTGATGTCACTTATAATCTTATATTATTTGCTTTTAAAAAGTGTCTTGGAGGGAACATAAATGATCCTTCTGCACAATATGTGTTGATTATCGCTGTGTGTGTGTGAATACTGTGTAAACTGCAAACTATAAAACAAAACCTTAAGTCTGAGGTCACATCCTGGACGCCACACCTGACTGTCTAAACACTCCCGGCAGCGTCTGCAGCTGAGCCGACTCCTGTGTCGTGTAAATGGAAGTTATCTTGATATCTTAAAGCGTTTTGGTTACTAAATACAGTGGGTGTGTCTGTACAAGTGCCATTATCATGTTTCAGGTATTGGTAAACCTGAGTGAAATAAACACTACAGCGTTTTAGATTAGGACTTATTTAGTCCTACAGAGATTCAGGGAAGTGGTTTTCATGCAGCTGAGAGAGCCTCGCTAACGTCTCACAGCATTCTGATTGGATCTGTCCGATAAGTTACTGTAAAACAAAAATGGGCATTTCAAAATAAAACTGGGCCTTGCCATCAGCGCAAGATGTAACTGTCCAAAATCACTTTTTGTTTTTTCACAGACTGGTTTAACAGGACTTATGGGAAGATAAACTTCTAATTTTGGATCCAGTCAGGTAACAAATGTGTATTGACTCAAAGACAACCACTTTCTGTTTCTTACACTTTCTTTGACGTGAATTAAAAGAATGACGAATAGTTCTGGCCACACATACATCACAACGAATAACAGCGATTAAAAAAAATATCCATTCTGATTCAGTCTCACAGTTTTGTCCTGCTGAGTCCTCCTCTTGGACATGGACTTCACGTAGGAATCTCACCTCATCGTGGTTCTTCTTGAGGTAGTACAGCTCCTCCTTCAGGCTGTCCAGGTCTCCTCTCAGGGTGGCGATGATCTGATCATGGTCTGCCTTCGCTCTCTTCAGAGCCTGACAGTCCCTCTCCACAGACTGGCACAAAGAGGCTTCCGCTTCCCACCTGCAGAGAAAAACACAAAAAGAAGAGGAGGCCGTCAGCAAATATCTGCAACAGAGCTAAAAAAAAAAAATAAATTATAAATATATTTATATATATTTAAAATCTATTTCAATTAAGATATATATATTCTTCAGCTCACACTGAATCATTTTTAATATATTTCTTAGATTATCTGTAACACCTTCAAATTCAAGATTTAAAAAAATTGAACGTGTGAAAATAAACTTGTTTTTCATTCTATCATCCGTTTTATTTACCCGCTGTTCTGTGCAGGGTTGGAGCTGCTGCCTATCTGCAGCCGTCATTATACAAGAAGAGGAGTACACGCTGGACAGGTTTCAAGTAACGTTCGAGTAAAACACAAAAACGATGCTTTAAATTCTGGGTTTTTAAATAAACCAATATTATCTGTCCAGAAATAAAGATGCTGCAAAATAAATGCAGCATTTTAATGTACTTGGTGCTTCATTTAATTACAAAACTTATGGTAGCAATACATTTACACCCTGGTACATACAGTATACTGTGTACATACCAAGTACATATTTGATGATTATCAGGTATGTACCAAAATAGTTCCAAGTATGTAACAAATAAGTACCAGCAGCAGAAAAGTACCAGGTAGGGTTCACGTGAATACCACACATCATGTGACAAAAATGTACCAAGTATGTACCAGATAACAGTAACAAATGTTTATCTTTATTTGTTTATTTGTCAGAAACCATGAACAGAAAAAAAGCATTAAACACAAATTGAGTAAAGATGCACTGTACTAAAATATATCTTTCAGCTAATTTCCAGCTGCAGTCCCAGTAGCAGGCAAGAACAAATATTAAATACAAAGTATGCACCTGATAAGTTTAAAGTATGTACTAGAAAAGTACCAAGCATGTACCAGGCATGCACCAGGTACACAGATTAGTCTATAGTATGTACTAGGCATGCATCATGTACTTACCATGTAAGTATCAAGTATGTACTAGGTAAGTATCAGGTAAGTATCATATAAGTACTAAGTGTTGACCAAGTGTGGGAGTGGGGGACCACTGAGGGAGTTCCAGATATGTACTTGGTATATACCCGGTAAGTATTAGGTACCTTCTGTATTGTATATTGTTAAAAACATATCTATGGATTTTAAATCTTAAGCTCTAATAAGAAAGTTACGTTGCCTGAAAATGACAGATTTTAAAATCTGTGAAAATATGATTGACATTAAGCCCCATTGGTAAAATCCAACCAGCTAAACTAATTCATCACTGCCAGTCACTGCGTCTCTCCCTCGCGTATCAACACATTGTGAAAAACACCGGCAGTGGGCGTGCTGTGACTCTCCATCTCTGCCTGATCGTTACCAACTGTGGACTCTTCAGAGACGTCTTTCTGGGCAGAACAATCCATCACCTCCGGCTCTAAACAGGTGACTCGGCTGTTCGGGCCTGAGTACCGTGTGAATCTCAACTCTAGTTTCACGGCCTGACAGAAAAGTCATTTATCCACATAGCTCTCCAGTCTGGCACTCCCATGCGAACACTCGCAGGCAGGTAAAAGAAAAGAACTTCTGTGTGACACTCACTTCACCCGAAAATCATCGGCTGCCAGCTTGGCATTGTCAATCTCCAGCATGATCCGGGCGTTCTCCAGGGTCCTCTTTCTCACCTGAGCAAGGAAACATGGTCAACATTTAGTTCAAACGGTATGTTGTTTCATTAAATGTTCTGGTTTTTACTGTGTTGATGTGCCTCAATGGAGTTTTGTGGCTTTTTCGCGAGAAACGTTGCGGATGTTTAATATTTGTTTAGTCTTTTTGTTTAATACTGGTATATATTTTGATTTTCTTATACAGTTTTTAGTTATTAGCTACCATTCTGCTACTTTTAACATTTAGCTAGCCTTTTACTTTTAGCTATTAACTAGTCTTTTGCTATTTTCAGCTTTAAGCAAGTGTTTAGGACTTTAAGCTTCTAATCTTGGAATACATTTAGGTTTTAGTTGTATTTTGTTGCATTTAGCTTTTTCTTAGTCTTTTGCTACCTTTAAGCTTCTAGCTAGCATCTTGATACATTACATTAGCCTTCTGCTACTATTAGCTTTCAGCAAACCTTTGGATGCTTTAGCTTTTAGCTAGTTTTGCGATTTTTAACTAATGTTTGTACTAATGTGATGTTTAGCCTTCAGCTAGTATTTTGTTTCTATTGGCTATATGTACCTAGTGTTTTGGTTATTTTGATTTATGGCAAGTGTTTTGCTAGTTTAGCTTTTAGCTACCGTTTTGCTACTTTCGATTCATTTTTATGCCAATATAATGTTTAGCTTTCAGCTAGTATTTTGATACTATTTGTTATAAGTACCTAGTGTTTTGCTTATTTTGATTTATGGCAAGTGTTTTGCTAGTTTAGCTTTTAGCTACTGTTTTGCTATTTATGACAAATTTTTGTGCTAATGTAATGTTTAGCTTTCAGCTAGTATTTTGCTACTATTGTCTATAAGTACCTAGTGTTTTGGTTATTTTGATTTATGGTGAGTGTTTTGCTAGTTTAGCTTTTATCTACTGTTTTGCTATTTTTGACTAATGTTTGTGCTAATGTAATGTTTAGCTTTTAATTAGTATTTTGCCACCTTTAGGTTCTACCTAGAGTTTTGTTTATTTTGGCTGGTGTTCTACTACTTTTAGCTTTTGGTTTGTTTATGTGCTGCATCTGCTTTTTTTTTTTTTTTTAGCTTTTAGCAATCATTATGCTACTTTTACCTAGGGTTTTGGTTCTTTTAATTAGTGTTTCACCTTTTTTTGTTTTTACTTTTAGCTAGTGTTTTAATTTTTTAAGCCATAACAAAAAATCAGCTATTTCATCAAATCACAGCAGTCATTCAGACCTCAACATTTACAGAAAATGCAGATTGTCCAGTTTCCTGCAGTAAAACGTTTTAAAGGGAGTTCAGTCTGACCTCTTGCCCGATGGCATGTGCCTGAGCCATCATCCCGTCGATGTCATGACATTTTGGAGTTTTCTCCATCATGATCTGCTTGATCTTTGCCTCCAGCTCAGCGTTGGACCTTTCCAGAGACCTCACCTTGTCCAGGTAGATGGCCAGCCGGTCATTCAGGCCCTGCATCGTCTCCTTCTCGCTGGCGCCGAGGCCGTTGAGGGAGAGGCTGGAGCCCAGCATGTTGAGGCCATTTCCCATTGAGACAGAACGGGACAGAGACAGCGTGTTGATGGTGGACAGAGGGGAGACATGGGGCTTGGAGCGAATGCTACGTCCACTGTCCCTCACAGACACACTGGAAAAGGAGGGCTGTCGCACCGAGAAGCTGCGCATGGAGGTAGTGGAGGCCATTGTGCTCACTGCAGAGGAGTCAGACCAGTTTTAGTTCCATGAACATGAAGCTATTTCTCTATACACAGAGCAGAAAAGAAGCAACTTTTAACTTTTTGTTAAAGTTTTGTACTTCTTCAGAGTTGCTTTACTTTACTAGAAAGCTGTTTGGTAAAACCCTGAGGAAGTTTTTGCACCTAGATCTCTGTCTTTTACATTATTAGCTGATTTCCTAAATCTCTGTAGCCTCTTTTTGGCTGTTTCTTGTTGCATGGGCAGGGTGGTGTTCTGACAACATGCACCCCTGCCCATGCTTTTAATAAACCATGGAGCAACGATGCTTTTTACAAATATTAAACCTCTTCCTGTGTTGTTGTCAAGTCTGTCTTCTGCCTGTACTTAAAGAAAACTTGTAGATCCCAATCTTGGCCTTTTCCATTTTTATTTACAGATATACCTCCTCTACATAAGTATAAAAGCTATTTTCCTATTTCTTTTCCTTTGAACTGCACTGAGAACTTGTACTGACAAATTCAAAAGGAGTTTATCTTGTACGTATGTGTTGTAACGTTTGTCGTCATGAGTTGCTGGTTGTCTGGACCAGGAAACTTTTGTCAAATAGATGTTCGCTCTCAGCAGTAATATGTTTATGTTATAAAAAACTAATACGGTAAATGTGCCCGCTAATAAATACTAATATGCATCACACTTGTAGTCTATGCTTTTTAATAACACTAATAATACTTCACTTGAAGACTTTTTCCAGGTGAAACTTGGATCTGCAGTTTAAAGAAGAACATTTACTTCAAATAGTAGCAATAAATGTTTATTTAATATAAACAGGGGGAAAGGTTTCTATCAGTACTCACATGCGGCTCAGATGTTCAGAGGGTCTTTCCTCGCTCAGGCTTCGCTCCTGGTGGTGAGAGGGATTGTTGTTGCTGCATCAGCTTTCCCAGGTAAGTCCTGCAGAGGTGGGACAGAGGTGGGGCGGTCTTGGCTGGGGAGGAGCCGCTGAGGTGTCCAATCCTTCAGCAACAGAGAGGAGGAAGCAACATGAAACCATTCAGACGAACCGAGGCACACATGAGTAGATGCACAGCTAAACGAACATTTCCTCTTATTCATAATCTCATTCAGAAAAAAAAAGTTGGTTCAAAGGCTAAAAAAAGAATAAATGTTGACCTATTAGTAAACTAATTTTTTTAAAATTTGCTATATTAGTTTTGATAGTACGAATAACCCATCTTAAAATGAGTAAATCAATAACATTTACAGGAAAAAAACGTTAGTGACAACATTTAAAACAAATAAAACTGTATTATTACATTTTGTGACACAGAAACTGGATTTTAGGTTTGAATCTCAGAACATGGACTCTGTCCCATGAGGTTTCTGCCCTACTGGTTTGGTGAAACTGGTGTGTGTTTGCATCCTGCATACCTGGCTGTCTCCCTCAGCGTTTCCTGCACAGAGGGAGGATAAAATGCCTTCAGGGTGATTCGAGAAGCAGAGTGTGGTCCAGTGAATTGGAAGCAGGAACAATGAAGAGACAGAGTGAAAAGAAAGCAAAGACCCCTGAGAAATGTTGAGAGAAATGCAGGGCGTAGGCGGGTGGAGCTGAACTGAAAACCTTGGCTTTATATTCACACTGAACATATAATGAGTCTCTTATCTCCCAGCATGTGACTATGGACGAGTATTATGAACACGTATGATTCTTGATTGTTTTTTCAGGAAAGGTCAAATCACTGAATGGCTCTGATTTGGTTTAGAGCAGTATTTTCTGTTCCAGCTCACTCCACCCAGCTCCACCCAGAACAGCCTGTTGTGGTAAAGTTCATTCTTGAATTGTTCAAAACTTCTTTTGGTTCTGATTGTGATCTTCAGAGGGGGCAAACACAAAAGCGTTAACACCAGAACTCAGTAGGATCAAATGATAAAAGGATGACTGAACTGTATTTTAATAGCAAAGTGTTTTGGCTTCAGTGGTGAATATCAAGCTCACAGTGAGAGGACTCAGCTCCTCAAAGACAAGAAGCTCAAATCTCCTACTGTTCCTAAACGCTCCAGCAAACGCTCAGATTAACGAGGATAAAATTAATGATGAGCAAGAAAAAAGGTCAAATCTGGTATAAATGTTTGTAAAGAGTGAGAGATTTTTTTTTTATTCTAAGAGCTCTAATAAATCCTAAACAGATTATGAAATGGCATGTTTTCAATATTTCATGTAGCCGAGTTTGATGGAAGGAAGACATTTAAGTTTTATAAATGTGTAATACCACTGGGAATGTATTTAGATTATGCAAAACATTAAAGGTTCCGAAGACAAGAAATGTTTTAGGAAATACCACAAGAGGAAATGTATAAAGCTTAAATAATCAAATAAAAAAGACATATAGAAAGAAACCACAGAAATGTCATTTTACTTTAATTGGCATGAATCAGAACTGACAACAGCTGAGAAATAAAAAGTCCTTATTTAAAATATTTAGTTTGAAACAGACCCAGAACCTTAAAGTTGTTTAGATTTGTGTCAAGAAGGAAATTGTGGGAGTTCCAGTTCACTTCTTTTCTGAGGTCACTAAATGGTGCCAGACTACCACTCCTGAGACCAATGATGAGACGCCCAAAAAGGCATCTGATGACTTCCCTTCGACGCTGCAGCATTACCTTACCAATGGTTCGTGCTTATAGCCATTTACTATTCTAGTGACTTATGTTTACTTATTTGTTTGCTGTTTTCAGTGAACCTCCTGAGATTTTCCTGTTCTTGGACTCTGTGAAATTCTCCAAACCTCCTCGTGGTTTCCTCGGCTGTCTTCCTTGCCGTCCAACCACTCGCCCACCACTGACTACTTTCCACTCTGGACAACTGTTGCTCACACAGGATTATTGGAACCAGTGATTCTCCAACACCATTCACTAACCAGTAAGAATCAGAAGACAATCTAGTTAAAACCATCCCTGCTGAATATTTGTGCTGACCCTTCTTCTTGCTCCCCGGGGCTCCTGATATTTTCCAGTGACTACATTCACTGTAAATAAAGCACTGAAGTGTCTTCCTGTGTTGCTCATATTCAGTCATTTCACTCTGGGTATTCAGTCCTTGTGAGTGAAATTAAAAATATAAAGAAAAAGCTAACAATTTGTTTTTTCTGTAATTTAGCTTGTTTTACTGCTCTTTGTATTGATATTGCTGGTAGATTTTAGTAAGTTTAAGTTGTTTATTTCTTATTCCTGTAGTAAACTTCCATACTCAACACATTCTGTTGCTTATATGAACATTTTGGCCAAGATCTGTCTTTTGTGTTTAGTTTTCTTGTGGTTCTTGTACTTGTGTTTAAACTTCTCCAGTGTTTTCTCCCCATCGCTTTGCTCCTGCCCGTCCCACTCTCACCTGATGCTCGTTGTCTCTCCCCCAGGTGTTTGTCAATGTCTGTCTGTTTAAATTCATTGTACTTATGTTACTTCCTGGTACATGTGTTCTGATCTACAGCCATTCATGTTTTTCTCCCTCGAGTCCTTCTGCTTTCGATTGAAAGTATTTATGTTGCCACGTCAGCTTTTTTCATGTTTAATAAGTTGGATTTTTTATTTTGCCGTAGAGATTTTTTTTTATTTATTTTGTCTGCAATTTGAGTTCCACATTCTCAAAACATAATCATTTTCAGTGATATGATTGTCATATTTCACGCTGTTACATTCTCTGAATCAGCTGGTTTTGGCATGAAGTGATGATGAAAACACAAGTTGGCTCAGTTTGGGTAGTATCTCACTTTAGTGTGACTTTTCTGTAGATCATCACAGAAGTGTGAAAATAAACATGTCGTGAGCATGCTGACATTTCAAATCGCAGCCTGAAAATTTGTCATTCAACCTTTATTTAGCCTCATTGAGCCAATAGAAATTGAGCTGATATTTTTTTTCTCCACTTTTGATGATAAACTCAAAACAAACGTCTTTAAGAGTACAGTAGCCCTCCATCTGTCCAATCAGGAAACATACAGCAGATTTACGGCTTAAGAGAGACAGCAAAGGTTTTATAAAGAAACAAAAACTGTCCACATAACATAACACTACTGTTACAGATATCAATCTGATCCCTTTAACAGACAATACTGTTTACAGAAGAGACAACAGAGCAGTGTGGCGTGTTTTATATGTTCTAAATCTCAATTTATTTTCATGACTGTTTTAGTGTGAATTGGATTATTTTAAACCCCAGGAAGAATTTCCGGCCAACGTTTAAAGATAAATTGAAATCATTGCTGTAATGAACTGAATTTGTGAAAATGAAAGGTACTCACTGCAAATTATGAAATCAAACATAGAAAAAGTTATCCTAAACTTTATAAAATGATGCAGTTACATTGATGCATCAGATACATTGATGGAAGTCTACAACGGGGACCCACACTCAATGTAAACAAAGCACTCTGCTGAATCAGACAAAATCACATTGAATCTTGAATCACATGATGGATCAACATTAGACAAGCTTTAGTCTACAGTCTACAGTCTGTTAATCTCATGCTCCATTCTTCCCTCACTCGTGAACAAACCCCCAAGAAACTTGAACTCCATCACTTGAGGCAGAACCTCAGCCTCAACCCAACAAGATCAATCCACCCTTTTCCAGTTGAGGGCCATGGCCTCAGAGTTGGAGGTGCTGATTCTCATCTCAGCTGCGAACCGCTCCTTTGAGAGCTGGAGATCATAGCACAATGACACCAACAGGCTCATATCATCTGCAAAGAACAGAGATGGAATCCTGAGGCCACCGAACCAGAAACCCTCCACCACCTGCTTGCACCGAGAAATTTTGTTCATAAAAGTTATGAACAGAATCGGTGACAACGGGCAGCCCTGGAGGAGTCCAACTCCCACCCTGTAGGGGTCCGACTTACTACCGGCAATCCGAACCATACTCTCGCACTGCTTGTATAGGGACCGAACAGCCTGTAACAACAGGCCTCCAATCCCATACTCACGGAGGACCCCCACAGTGTACCCCAAGGAACACGGTCAAATGTCTTCTCCAAGTCCACAAAGCACATGTAGACTGGATGGGCAAACTCCCATGACCCCACGAGGACCCTAGTGAGGATAAAGAGCTGGTCCAGTGTTCCACGGCCAGGACGGAACCCACATTGTTCCTCCTGGATCTGAGGTTCAACCAATGATCGGACTTACTTCTCCAGTACCCCGGAATAGACCTTACCAGAGAGGCTAAGGAGAGTGATGCCCCTGTAGTTAGAGCACACCCCCTGGTCCCCATTTTTGAAGAGGGGAACCAACACCCCAGTCTACCAATCCAGTGGCACTGCCTCCGATATCCATGCGATGTTGCAAAGGCATGTCAACCAAGACATCCCCACAACATCCAGAGCCTTCAGGAAATCAGGGTAAATCTCATCCACCCCTGGAGCACTGCCTTGGTGACCTCAGCCACGATTATGGACAGACCAACCTCGAAGTCCCGCGACTCCGCTTCTTCCATGGAAGACATGCCGGTGGGATTGAGAAGTCAGAGAAGTATTACTTCCACCTCCTGACGGCATCACTGGTTGAGGTCAACAGCACCCCATTTTCACTGAACACAGTGTTAGTAAAGTGCTGCTTTCCCCTCAGCCATCTGATGGTTTGCCAGAATCTCCTTGGAGCTGACCGAGAGACGTTATCCAAGGCCTCATCGAACTCCTCCCACATCCAAGCTTTTGTCTCAGCAACAGCCAAGGCTGTGGACTGCTTGGCCCTCCGGTATTCCTCAGCAGCTTCCAGAGTCCCACCAGCCAGCAAGGACTGATAGGACTCCTTCTTCAGCATGACGGCCTCCCTAGCCCGGGGTGTCGGTCCATGTACGGACCACCACCGAGTTCGAGGATGGCCACCTCAAGAAGCACCAACAACCTTGCAGCCACAGCTCAAGGCAGCCACTTCAACAACTGAGTCGCTGAACATGGCCCATTTGGACTCAATGTTCCCCACCTCAGCTGGGATGTGATTAAAGCTCTCCCGGAGGTGTGAGTTGAAGATCTTTCTGACAGGTTTGTTTGCCAGGTGTTCCCAGCAAACCGTCACTACATGTTTGTGTCTACCGGGTCTGTCCGGCTTCTTCTCCCGCCATCTGAGCCAACTCACTACCAGGTGGTGATCAGTTGACAGCATAGCTCCTCTCTTCATCCGAGTGTCCAAAACAAATGACCACAAATCAGATGACACAACAACAAAGTCAATCATCGATATACGACCTAGGGCGTCCTGGTGCCAAGTACACTTATGGACACCCTTATGTTCAAACATGGTGTTTGTGATGAACAAACTATGACTAGCACAGAAGTCCAACAACAGAACACTACTCAGGTTATGATCAGAGGCCATTCCTCCAAGTCACGCCCTACAGGTCACACTGTAATTACCCACATGGGCATTGAAGTCCCCCCAGCAGAATAAAGGTGGGGACCGCTTTATTCTGGTGCACCTTCCAGCACCACCGTCAAGAACTTCAAGAAGGTTGGATACTCTGAACTGCTGTTTGGCACATAGGCACAAACAACAGTCAGAGCCCGTCCCCCCACAAGAAGGCACAGGGAAGCTACCCTCTTATCTACCAGGGAAAACTCCAACACACAGGCACCAAGTCGGAGGGCTAAGAGTAGACCCACACCAGATCTATGCCTCTCACCATGGACAACTCCAGAGCGGAATAAGGTCCAGCCCCTCTCAAGGAGATCGGTTCCAGAGCCCATGATGTGCATCGAGGTGAGCCCAACTATATCTAGTCAGTACTTCTCAATCTGACGCACAAGCTCAGGCTCCTTCACAACCAGAGGTCACGTTCCATGTCCAAAGAGCCAGCATTGGAAGCCCCCGCCTTTGGCCACTGCCCATGGATTCATGCACCCGACAACTTTTCTGATCAATAAAACATAAAGATCCAAATCATGTGAGCTGAGCTGAGATGTTTGAAGCTCCACTTCATCTCTGTTAGGAGGAGAAAGGCTCCCTCTTGTGTCGTTCATCACTTTTCAGGTTTTCTTTTTCAGCCTGCAGGAAAAACTAATCTACTGAGACTCTGACAACTTTATAACAAAACAAGAAAAGAGGGATGAAGTCAGTCATCAGACTGGAGTCACATCCAAAACTAAACAAAGATTCATTCATTATTGACACTCGGATGTTTCTTTACAAAATAAAATGCTACACTTTGTTCTAATTATTTATCATCTTCTAACAGGAATAGAAAGTCAAAAAGTAAATCACATTATTTTATCAAACTCTGGGAGAGCAATTGTCCAAGTGATAAAAATAAAAAGATCAAAGTGGATATTGGAGAAAAAAGTTTTATTTGATCTGAAGCATCATGTGATTAACACAATCATAAAAGTGTAATATTAACAACACATTCTGCTCTTTTACTTTGAATATTTAACTTTGAAATAATTGGCAGCACTGTTCAGATTTTATGATATAACTGGAACGTTTCTTGTCCCAATAAAAATCAGAAATGAGTGTTTGAAGCTCGTCTGCTCGTGTTTTAAAGGATGACAGCGTCCTCTTGTGTTTGCTCCAGTTT
>NC_056505.1:9302672-9303688 GCF_014905685.2 Nematolebias whitei
CGTCTCATGTTTTATGATTAGTTACATTTTAATTTACATCTGTGACTAAATAACAACAGATCTCATCTGTCAGCAGAATAAAAATGTTAGTAAATGAAATGTGTAAAAAGAGAAAGTTGTGGAATTGCAGCTTCAACAAACACCAGTTCTTGTTTCTTGATCTTTCAATGAATCTTTCTGTGAGTTAAAAACTCTGAACCAACGAGACAGTTTCATGTAAAAGATACATTTTACTGAAAAAACATCATCTCACCTGTTTTAGGAATAAAAAAAACTACTGGCTACATCTGATCAAAGTTCTTTGTTCTTCTTGTAATTTTTCAGGTCTGTTCAAAGTTTTTATTTTGCTCGTGCATCAACGACCTGAATAAATCAGAGCTGCACCTAAAACAGATGATGGGACAATAATGTCAACAAAAACTGTTGGACACGTTGATCTCTGAGCAGTGGAGACAACACAACAAGAAACTTTCAGCAAGAAACAAAATTATTTTAGTTTACAGATCTCAGCTGTGTCTCCATAATTGAACCAGAGACCTATTCCAGCATGTAGTGGTCGAGTAAAGGAGGTCTGGACTTTGTGGAGGAGAGTCATGGTCTCAGAGACTCTGTAGAAAGACAGAACACCTGCTCTGTGATCCAGGTACACTCCAACTCTGGACCCAGCACAAGCTGAGATGGGAGTTCTGATGCTGTTGTGACAAAACTCATTATTGTTTTTGTAACAAATTAAAGACCAGGATTTATCATTAAATCCAAATACACTCCCTTTTTTATAAACATCCTTGTATGCGACTGCTACTCTACCTCCTGGTCCTTCCCACTTCACCTCCCAGTAACAACGTCCAGTCAGACTCTCCTTACTCAGAATCTGACGATATGAAGTGAATCTCTCTGGATGATCAGGATAAAACTGATCTTGTTTCATGAATGTTACTTTTCTGTTCCCCTCAGATAACAACATGTGTCTGTGAGCTGTGTTTGGATCCAGAGTGATCTCACATGAATATCTGAAG
>NC_056505.1:9303788-9304818 GCF_014905685.2 Nematolebias whitei
GAAGTCAGCTCTGCTCTCTGGTTCTGGTTCTGACAGTAAACCTTCAGTCCCTCTCAGTGAGATGTTTGTCCACGTGTCTCTCAGGGTGTCCTGTAGTTTGTCTCTGAGCTGTGACACAGCTGCTGTCACATCTTCAAAGTATCTCAGAGGACCAACATTGACGCTGGATGAGTGTGGAGACTCACTGAGTGCTGACACTGACTGGTAGTTGTGGACAAACTGGTTGTGGTCCTCTGTGTGTGAGAGCTGCTTCAGCTCAGCATCTTTCCTCTTCAGCTCAGTGATCTCCTGCTCCAGCTTCTCCTGGAGCTCTCGGACTCGACTGGCCTCAGTTTCCTGCTGGGATCTGATCTGCTGCTTCACTTCAGAGCTTCTTTTCTGGACGAGCCGGATCAGCTCACTGAAGATCTTCTCACTGTCCTCCACTGTTTTATCAGCAGAGACGTTGATGGCCTCCAGCTGCTGTTGAAGCAGCTTCACATCTTTCTCTCTGCCCTGGATTCTCTGCTGGATGTCCTCTCTCCTCACCTGGAGCTCCTTCTGCTTCTCTCTCCTTTCAGCCGCAGCTGAGACGATGTCGTGGCCTTTATGTTCATCCACCGTGCAGACATAACAGATGATCTGCTGATCAGTGCGACAGAACATCTTCATCACCTCATCGTGACGAGAGCAGATGTTCTCATGGAGCTTCTTGGAGGGCTCCACCAGCTGATGTTTCTTAAACTGAGCTACATCGTAATGAGGCTGGACGTGTTCCTCACAGTAAGAGACCAAACACATCAAACAGGACTTGATGGCTTTTAGTTTTCTTCCAGTGCAGACATCACAGGCCACATCTTCAGGTCCAGCATAGCTGTGATCAGCAGGAGCAGCTTGGAGTCCACTCGTCTTCAGCTGCTCAACTAAAGCTGCAAACATGATGTTTTTCTGCAGAACAGGCCTCGGTGTGAAGGTCTTCCTGCACTGAGGGCAGCTGTGGATCTTCTTCTGGTCCTCTCCATCCCAGAAGTCTTCAATACACTTCATGCAG
>NC_056505.1:9304918-9306131 GCF_014905685.2 Nematolebias whitei
AGCTGTGTCCACAGGAAGTAGTCACCGGATCCTTCAGTAGATCCAGACAGATGGAACAAGAGAAACTTTCTCTGTCCAGCTGAACTCCTTTCTGCGCCATTTCACCTCTCAGCGTCTGTGGAAGTTTCACTTCCTGATAAATGAAACCAGTCTGAAACCAGTCTGAGCTCAGATCGACACGTCATGTGTTTGTGCAGAGAATGAGGCGTGTCAGCACCTCCTCTGATCATTAAACTGTAGATCTGATGGGGCGGAACAAGAAACTCCGTGAACAGAGTGACACTGCTGTTTGAGAGGAGGAGGAGGAGCAGGAAGAGGAGTCACAGCAGAAACTGCAAGGTGGAGAACAAAACAACTTTTCTTTCATCTTCATAAATTAATTACTTTCATATCACCTATAATGAACTAAATGATTTAGTACTCTAAAACTTATTGAATTGTTGTATTCTGATCATTTCAACATGTTTTTTTTTTTCATTAGATTTTTTTAACGAACCCATTGGTGTATATGTTCATGGTGTGGTAAACACTGCCCTCTGGTGGTGGAAATTATTTCTGTTTCTGCAGGAAAAGCTAAATAAAACTCGCAATCCATCCATTATCTTTCCCCGCTTATTCCATTTTGGGTCACGGGGGTCACTGGTGCCCATGTCCAGCAATCACTGTGCGAGGGGCGGGGGACACCCTGGACAGGTCGCAAGTCCATCACAGGGACACATAGAGACAAACGAGACAAACAACCATTCACTGTCACTCACACCTAGGGACAATTTAGAGTTACCAATCAGTCTAACATGCATGTTTTTGGTTTATGGGAGGAAACCGGAGCCTCCGGAGAAAACCCACGCATGCACGGAGAGAACATGCAAACTCCACCCAGAAAGGACCGGGACCTGGACCTGGACCGGGGTTTGAACCAGGGACCTGCTCGCTGAGAGGCAGCAGCTCCACCAGTTGCGTCACCGTGCTGCCGAATACAACTCGCATCTTTTTAAATTTATTTTTTATAGTTCTTACTTTCATATGCTTTATGCTCATCAATAACACAATGCCTCCTAAATAAAAATATTCCATGCTATAAACTTGAGGCATTTCGTCCTTGTGCATTAGACCATCTTGTTTTTTTTTTTTAATTCTTGAACATGTTCAGGTTTAGTTTAGTTTTCAGTCACAGATGTAAATTAAAATGTAACTAATCATAAAACATGAGACG
>NC_056505.1:9306231-9314671 GCF_014905685.2 Nematolebias whitei
AAACTGGAGCAAACACAAGAGGACGCTGTCATCCTTTAAAACACGAGTAGACGAGCTTCAAACACTCATTTCTGATTTTTATTGGGACAAGAAACGTTCCAGTTATATCATAAAATCTGAACAGTGCTGCCAATTATTTCAATGTTAAATATTCAAAGTAAAAGAGCAGAATGTGTTGTTAATATTACACTTTTATGATTGTGTTAATCACATGATGCTTCAGATCAAATAAAACTTTTTTCTCCAATATCCACTTTGATCTTTTTATTTTTATCACTTGGACAATTGCTCTCCCAGAGTTTGATAAAATAATGCGATTTACTTTTTGACTTTCTATTCCTGTTAGAAGATGATAAATAATTAGAACCAAGTGTAGCATTTTATTTTGTAAAGAAACATCCGAGTGTCAATAATGAATGAATCTTTGTTTAGTTTTGGATGTGACTCCAGTCTGATGACTGACTTCATCCCTCTTTTCTTGTTTTGTTATAAAGTTGTCAGAGTCTCAGTAGATTAGTTTTTCCTGCAGGCTGAAAAAGAAAACCTGAAAAGTGATGAACGACACAAGAGGGAGCCTTTCTCCTCCTAACAGAGATGAAGTGGAGCTTCAAACATCTCAGCTCAGCTCACATGATTTGGATCTTTATGTTTTGTTGATCAGAAAAGTTGTCTCTGAATCACAACTGGGAAACAGGAGAAGAAAAGTTGTTCCCGGCTGACAAATACCAGGTGAGTTGTTGAACTAGAGAAACAGCTGAAGGGAATGAAAATAGGTCAACAATGGCAACGTCCAGGGAAGAGCAGTCTGAGATGGAGAAGTCAGACACTCCTGATGCATTGGTGTGTGTTTACATTCACATTCAGACTGCTGGATCCTCAATATTTCATCTCAACACTTGTCTTTATAGTTTTTCTCTCGTTGGCAGCAGATTCACTCTAATATTTCCACATGAATGTCTTCTCAGAGGCTCTCCTCCTGTCCAGCTCTGAATATTTTGTAGACTACAGCTCATCTAATGTAGATCCATCAAGTGATTCAAGCTTCAATGTGATTGTGTCTGATTCAGCAGAGTGCTTTGTTTACATCGAGTGTGGGTCCACGTTGCAGATTCCATCAATGTAACTGCATCATTTTTATAAAGTTTAGGATAACTTTTTCTATCTTTTATTTCATAATTTGCAGTGAGTACCTTTCATTTTCACAAATTCAGTTCATTACAGCAATGATTTTAATTTATCTTCAAACGTTGGTCTGAAATTCCTCCTGGGTTTTAAAATCAGTTAATTCACAGCAAAAGCGTTCATTAAAATAAATTCATATTTAGAACATATAAAACACGCCACACTGCTCTGTTGTCTCTTCTGTAAACAGTATTGACTGTTAAAGGGATCAGATTGATATCTGTAACAATGGTCTTAATGGAGCAGTCCATTTGTAACCTCAAACCATGTGGTTCATTAAACTGGGCTGAGTGAATGTGGTGAAGTGGGCAGGTCCTTAACTGGTGCGGTGTAGTGTGGAGCCAATGAGAATGAACTGAACTTCCCAGAGTTTGCAGGAAGAGATCACCTTTCCTGTAAAAACAAAGCAAAAAACTAAACACGAATAAATAAATAAAACAGTACATAAATAAATATTTTTATAATATTACATTGTATTCAATTAAATTCAAAAACACTTTATTAATCCCGAAGGGAAATTAAATGTTGTAGCTCATCATCCTGGTATTAAAGAGTTGTTCTAGATGCTGATGGCGGTGGGCAGGAATGATCTCTTGTAGTGGTCTGTCTTAGAGCAGATCTGAAGAAACTGGTTGCAGATGTTAATCAGTTTACTTGGACTTGGCGGGTTTCTCTGTCTTCTTGAGCAGCAGGACCACCTGAATGTTGTGCAGAACTCCTCCCTGAGTGATGGTCTCTCCTCCCAGCAGCTTGTTGAGCTGCTCGTCATTGAGGACAGCCAGCTGCTGGTGTCGGGCTGATCCTGGTCTTCTTGTTGTCATGAGCCACGTTTCCTGCCAGCTCCAGGATCTCAGCAGTCAGTCACTAGCACCTCCACCAGGTAGACGGGGATGTGTCCATGGCAGCTCCTTTTTAACTCATTTCTGATTTGGGGCTGTAGCTGAGGTATTATTTGAGCTTTTGAAATGTTAATCAGCTGCTCCTCCCGTTGTAAAAAAACATCTTGTTGTCATGGTTACAATTCATAATAAATGCCCAAAAGCAACAAGGTTTCAGTAAAAATCCTTCCAGCTGCACAGCAACTGATAT
The DNA here is from genome assembly GCF_014905685.2 of Nematolebias whitei. NCBI lineage: Eukaryota > Metazoa > Chordata > Actinopteri > Cyprinodontiformes > Rivulidae > Nematolebias > Nematolebias whitei. The sequence goes on from NC_056505.1 coordinate 9,308,503, forward strand.
CAGAGTAAATCTTCATCCCAAAAAAAGTGATTTACATCCAGAAAGCAAGAGGAATTTAAAGTTTTCAAAAGCAACATCTCAGTTTGAAAGTAACAGAGCTGACACCAACATGCAGCACCTTCTAGTGTATGAAAATGATTACACTTGCTGCATGTCTCACATGTAGAAAACATCCATGTGTGCAGTGGTTCCCAACGTAATGAAAAGTCATCAAAAATAAAACATGAACATGATAAGATAGAACTGTATTGGTCCCGCAAGAAATTGTTACGTCAGAGTTTCAGTACAAAGGAACAAACACAAGGAATCACACAAGATATAAGAAATAACAGAGAATATAAAATTCCAACAATTAAGTTATAAACAGGTCAGGTGCAGACAGAAACTTTAAAGTGTTTATTGTGGTGCATGATCAGTTTTATTGTCCTGGGGAGGAGTTGAAAAGTTTGATTGCCACAGGGAGGAAGGACTTCCTGTGGTGTTCTGTGGAGCACCTCGGTGGTCTCGGTCTACGACTGAAGGTGCTGCAGTAAGAGTCCAGGGTGTCATGCAGGGGGTGTGACGTGTTGTTCAGGATCAGGAGCAGTTTCCTCAGCATCCTCTGCTCAGACACTTCTATCAGAGACTGCAGTTCCACTCCCAGAACTGAGCCAGCTCTCTCGATGAGCTTATCGAGACTGTTGGCATCAACTTTCTTCACTCTGCTGCCACTTGTCTCTGAAATGAAGGCAGAACAAAACTCCATCTTTTTATGTAATTTTTTATGGTTTTCACGTTCATAATATGCTGTCTGCTTAACAACAAAACACCTCCTAAATAAATAAATTTTGTGTTATAAACTTGACATTTCTTCCTTGTGCATTAGCCCCATGTTGTTTTTTTTATTTTTTATTCTTAATCATGTTCAGGTTATATTTTATGATGGCCTGTCATTCTGGGTGTTTTCAGCATGTGCCAAATACAGCAAATGTAAATGTTTTCATACTACTGTAATGTTAAAAAAAGGTGTACATTGATTTATTTTATTTTTTTCAGTGCTTTTCTGTGGCTGGGCTGTAAAGTGAAAAATCTGCGTGTTTAATCTGTCTAACTGGACTCTATGGTGAAAAAATTATTTTTTGTAACTAAATTTAACTAACAGTTAACTAAAACTTGTTTTGAGGCTTTTTTAACTGACTTTTTTCATACAAATATAATTTACAATGACTTGTTATTATTACTATTATTGTTGTTAGTATTATTGTGTTTTAAAGAGCGCATGCGCTTCACTCCTCAAAACGACCTTTTAATTACATCTTGCTTTCATAGACGATCTTTGTTAATAAACCGTTTTACAGCTAAAGTCTGCTCTGGATAAAAACACCGAAAAAGGCGTTTTCCTTTTCTTTTTTTTTTGATGATGTGAGTTTATTTTTATTTTATAAAATACTTTTTTTAATTATCTATATTTAAAATCTATACAAATTTTTAAAAATAGACTTATGTGAGCTTTTTAATGTCAAAGTAATGCTAGCTTACTAGCTAAGAAGCTACAAATCGCTAGCTTTCCATTAGGCTAATTTTAAAGGACTGAACCAGCTAAACTATCTACTGACAACACAAAGTAAAATGTTCTAGTTAGAGACACTTATAACAACTTTTTATAATTGTTTACCTTTAAAATGTGTTATTGTGTGAGGCTAATTGCTTTTTTACAGGTGTGAAAAAAGCAGCTTTGGATCGACCGAACCTTTCTCTGCTGTCAGATTTAGAGCTCTGGATTATGTATTTGAGGTGAGTTTTTCTTTAGCTGACCATCTCCTGTTAATCTTAGTTCCTGTGATTTTCCTCTGGTGTTTGTTTCAGACCAGCACCACCCTGAAGGTAACCATGAACTTACTGGCCCTGCCAGAACCTTACCTGACTGGTGCCAGTGACCTTTACCCCCACAGAGGGAAGCTGACTAATGGGACCTACAGGACCCCCTGGATCAGAGGTACACCTGTTACGTCTTGACATAATGTCAAGGTTGCAAATAAATGTAGGGCTTTGTAAAGCCTGAATAAAAGGTATTTCAAACAGTTCCTGTGGACTGGATTAATATTTATTTCTCTAACAAAGAAGACAAACTGTGGACTACAATTCAGTTATTTAAAAACATAAATAAACATTAAATTAAAGTCACGCACTCCAGACGTTACAAACAGTACAGTCTTAAGCTACCACTCGTTTCCTATAGTCTTTCGAAGTTTGCTGGTGTCGTTGAATGTTGGCTCGTCTGTTGAAGCCATTTGATTTGAGTTTTTATTCTTCTAATTTATGCAATTAATCTCAAACTCATCAGGGTTTTTGTAAAAATCATGTTAGAACTGAATTCGGCAAACTACAATCAGTTATAGAAGCTTTCGTGTTGGAGTTCAGACTGAGCCCAACACATGTCAGATGATCTTAGTTACAACTTTTGTTCTAAATCTCTCCGACGCTTGATGTCATCCCTGAAATGACTCTACTTCTGTCGACTCTTGTCCTTAAACCTTTTTTGTTGCAGTTTCTTTCAGAAGAAGAGTAAAGAGCTTTACCTTTTCTCTTGACCTGCCATCTGATCCATCGTTCTCACTCTGGCTTTATTTACATCCTGGGATTATTTTATTTTACCAACACAGTACGAGACTGTCTGAAGTTTACTTGATAATATTCAGATGTAAACAAACGACTTGTGGCAACAAAACAGGACTCTGCTGATTTTGCACATTTATTACAAACTATGCATTATACTTTATTAATTCAAATTTGAGTCAATTTCAAAAGATTTGTTCCTGTTCTGAATTTTTTATAGGAAAGGTGATCTCTTCCTGCAAACTCTTTGTGGGTGGTTCGGACTTTGATGAACATGAAGGAAGAAATCAACCTGTTAATTCTCTAGAAAGGTTTTACCATCTTGAGATGCACCTTGAAATGTCAGCCTGTTAGTATTTCTGGAAAGAGTGAAGAATCGTGTCACACTTCAGATTTTCTGTGGAAAACCATGTGGAGGTGATACCCAGCTCTAATCCTGACTCACTGGAGGATTTTGACTTGGATCAGTTGATTTATTTAAAAGAACCACAGATCGACAATCCATACCAGGAATCCTTCTTAAAGTGGTCACCCGGCCAGAGGACGTCAGAAAACGAGAACAAAGGGAAGTTCTTTTTTATAATTTTCCCCCACAATACATTTAAAGAAACATTTGATTCTGATCGTCTTGAGAAAGCTTGCTTCATTTAACAAAGCTTGTTTGTCTCTGTAGATCTGTTAATTCCTGAGGAGCTCGTATCTCTGGACTACCTGCCACAGTTTAGACGCTTACCCTCGCTGAAAGCCAAACTGTCCAGACTCAAAATGCTTCCGGTGGCCGACCCTCTGCTGAGCCCAGCAGGACTTGCCATGTCAGAGGACGCCATGTCCAGGTGTTACTTTGTGATCACAGGGGCTGCTGCATCCTGGCGTCTGCTTGTTATTGTCAAAAAGGAAGTTTTTAAGTACACTTTCATAGCTCCGTGTAACCAAATTATTAAATCATCCTGGATTACAGGCCATGTGCTTCCTATCAAAAGCCTCCAGATGTGGACCCTGCTAGTCAGACTTGTGCAGATGTTCAGGAGGAGTTTATTAAAGAACCACTCTTGGAGGGAGAGGTAATTAACTTTACGAATGACGGATTCATATTATATTTTACTGATTGTTTTTCTTCTGCAGTTGCTGCTGTTACCGGCTGTAGTCGACACTCCTCAGCTGAACCCACAGAACTTCACCACCTTTTCCAGCATCTCTGCTTGGATGATTGTTTCTCCTGAACAGCTGTATGAGCAGTGGTCTGTCCTGGATCTGCTTCACAATGGTAAGGAAAGTATGGAAATATTTTAGGTCAAATGAAATAACAAATGAGAAAATTGAGCACAAATTTGTTTTTTAGCTTCTCGTCCAAAACCATCAGTGGACATTTCCTGCTTTGATGTACCCACGGAGCATGAAAAAGAAAATAAGCTGAGTGAACGCCTGATTGAATCAGAGTTTTCAGGTGAATCTCACTGAAATCATCCACAAGTCTGACTTCCTATGACTTCTGGTAATAAAAACTGCCACCAAGAGTCAAATAAGTAAAGGATTTTAAATTAAACGTTTTTCTTAGGTCGTGTTCTGCTGCCAGCTGAAATGGAGCTGGACTTAATTCTGAGTCCAATTCCTAAAACGAGTCCAAACACCTTCTATTTGTCCACCTCTCATCTCCAGGAAGAGCAGTTGCCTCCTTTTGGTACAATGTGAGTAATAATTTTTGTTTTTATTACAAATATGGATACAGTTCAACCAACATTTCTTTTCACGGCATAATGAGAAATAATTCTCCTGGTTGTGTAGAAACTCTTGTAGCATTTATGATGGTTGTCCTGCAGATCTCTGGTGTCAGCGAGGACTCAGAATAACATGGAGGCAGCAGTTTGGAAGGCAGAGAAGCATCTGACTTGTGTGGCTACGTTGTTACTGTCAGGTAGCTGCATGTTTGTCTTCTTTAGTTTTTGTAGGTCACATTCCACCAATTTAGTTTAAACATTTGTCAAATAAGTAGGACATACATGTACTATTTGAAATATTGTAACACAAACACCAATAATGAGTTTAAAAGTCACTGAGTCAGTTATTGTAATAACTTTATTTTAATCTTCTGTATGACCCGTTCATATCAGTACGTTACATTTCTGTGAAATAATTTGAGCTCCCTCTTCTTCACAGTGCTGCTTCAGTTCTTTGAGGTTCACAGTTCACGAACAGGCCTCTCAGAGGTCCTTCAGTTCAGACGCGTTTGGACTTTGAACCATTGCGTTGCCCTTTTTATTGCAGATTTCCTGCTGTGTTTGGGATCTTTGTTCTGTTGCGCGTTCTGGGACAAATTTCAGCTGTCGATCAGATGAACTCACAACTGACCCCAGAATATTTTGTTAAACAAGAGGCGTTCAAGGTCAGATCAATGACTGCTAGGCACCCAGGTTCTGTGGCTACAAAGCAAGCCCAAATCCTCTCCAGCTGCACTGACACTTGCTATATTTATGCTGCTATACCGGGTTTTCTTCCTCATGTGCTGCCATGCATTTAGGCCAAACATCTGTATTTTAGTCTCATCTGGAGAAGTCGAGCAGCTTGTTCAGATGCAACTTGACATAAAAACCTGAACTGTGTGGTCAGATTGTTTTTAGAAAATAATCTTCATGAGTCATTTCACGAGTTTTACTATTCAGCATGCTGACGGTGGCGTGTTGAGTCTGCATTGTAAATGTTTACAGCAGTTTGAATCTTGAATCTTTTCCACTTGTTTGTTTTTTTTCTCACTGAAGAAATATTGAGTCCATATTGCCTGAAAACTGACCTGTAACTGTTTCCTTAGTTTATGTGCAAGAGAAGGTGCTTCTCTTGGATCACTGCTGATGTCTTTCCATCTTGTCTGAAAGTTTCAGAGCATAAAACTGTCAAAACTTGTTTTTAAAAGTTGCTGATGATCAGTTAATCAAGTTAACTTTACTAATAACACTTATTCTAATATTTCCCATGGAAGCTGCAAAACTGAATTCAATTGTTTTCCTAGTTTATGTTAAGAAATGATGAGGTTTAATATCTTGTATGCTAATCTGAGTTTTTATTTGGCTAAATACAAAATCTTGTGAGGACAAGATTTTTTTTTTTTTTTTATCACGTTCCAACACGGTAAACCTTATAGGAGAGGATGTTCTTGCTTTTTACTACTATTATTGCATTGCCCTCCTTTGAAATTGAAACTTAAATTCAGAGAGACGCAGCAGTTTCCTCAGCTTTAAAGGGCTGCTGTGGTTTTTTTTAGACCACTAGATGTCGACCCGCTTCCTGAGTTTAAAGCACCAAAGCTTCATTAATCTTCCTCTCCTTGTCAGTTCTGGACACATTTCAACTGGTTGCTGTTCTGGAGGAACATCGTCAAGATGTTGGAGTGAATGTGGAAAATTAAAGTCTGCTTAACAGCCTCGGGGCAGCAGTTTAATAAATTATAACTTAAATAGAGTTGCATTATGGGAATAATAGGACATAGTTCAACATTTTCCAGTCAGGTTATCTGGACAGTTTCTTTTTTTGTGCTTAAACGTTTCGCCTTCGATCCGGAAGGCTTCATCAGTCAAGGAAACAC
>NC_056505.1:9314771-9319840 GCF_014905685.2 Nematolebias whitei
AAATGTTGGATTGTATACCTGGATTATTGAGCATGGACTTTGTTGTTAATAGGACTTAGTGGTTTTGATGCTCAACCACAGAGAGATTGTGTTTCTGCCTCTCTATTTATTAGTATTAGAAACAATCAAATGATCACAAAATTCTATTTTTAACCTATTTATGCAAATTATTTTCTCTTTGTGTTTTACAAATTTGTCAGAGAAAGGCAGAATTATTCAAACTTTTCACATTGATCAGAAAGTCCTGACATTTGTAAAGTTGTTCCCCTTAAGTTTGACTTAAACTATTGAATTGATTGTTTTACGTCAAATATTTGACCATAAACCCTAAAGCCGAATTGTGTGAACTGTCGTTCTGTCACATTTAGACAGATCAGCCTTTTTATATGAGAATGACAATAAACTCTGCTGTCTTTTCTCGCAGAGCCTTATGTACAAGAACCAGCCTTTGACTTCCAGCCTCTGAGTGAAGCCTTGTCAGCTTTTAAATTAGAAAAGCAAAGCTTCGGTGGTGCTGGTGACAAACTGGAGTTGCAGGAGGAGTTGGGAATCCCACAGGTGTTTTCAGGCCACAGTCGTGAGTTCACTGAGAACATGATGTCTGACAGTATCAGGACCTGGGCTTATGAGATGGAGGACTTCGAGAAACTGTTACCTGAAGAGTCAGAGGGTGAGGGTCTGCATTAACGTCTTTGTGGTTTACTGAACAAGGAATTAGAGTTGCAGCTCAAGAAAAACACAAGTTTGCAGTTATTAAATAAATGCAAAAAAAAAGATACAAGTTACAGCTTCATGTTCATTTCTTCTTCTCTGATTTTACTAGAATCCATTGCTCTGGATTTTCAGAATATTGGTCTAATCCACCAAGAAACCAGCATGGATTCATCTCAGAGCTCCTTTTTGATGCAAGCTGTCGTCACAAATAATAAAGAAAAACTCTCTACCGTTGTCGGCACCAAAGAGGAGCTTTTAGAAAACAAGTTTTCAGGAGCTGTGGTTGAGTCGTCTGCTCAAGCACACACAATCAAATCAGCTGACGTTGACTTTAAAACCATGACGAGCTTCCAAAAACCTGAGCTGAATCTGTCCTCCAGGTCAAATGTAAAATATAACCCAAAGAGTCTGATGTGCACAAGACGTCAACCAGAAAATGATCTTGACCCTTTGTCTGCCTTCATCACGCTGAGATCCCTGCAGGCGCCTCCAGCTGATGCAACACCTCCAAACTCAGCCAACACTGAAGGTCTCATAATTCTTTGTTCCTCTTAAGATGTTTTCTCTTCTCATTTAGGCTGAATTTTATGCACTTTTCTCCTCTAGTTCTACAGCAGAGTACCTAACTCAATGATTAGAAGTGGATTAATACATAAATACATTTGGTCTTTTGAAAATAATCATTTATAAAACAATTACCTGCACACAGTTTAGGAACAACCAACTTTTAAAGTTTTATACTGCGTTTCCACCTCGTTCTTTTCATCCCAGCATTGGAGATGTGCCAACAAACACCACAGAAGGAGCAGCGTCCTCCTCTGGAGGAGGCAGAGACGCCTGACAGGAGGTCAGAGTACGTGAGCATTGTTGCGTCAGGAGACGCCAGCAGAGAGCAGAAACCTGCTGCTCAGAGGACGAGTCTGTTTATTCCTTGTCCTGCCGGTCAGTCAAACTCTCAGGACAAACATTACAGCCGAGTTGTGCAAATTCAGGCTACAGGTGTGACATTCACCACACTCGAATCAAATTGTTACTGTTTAGTACCACCAGTGGTTTTTTTGAAAAAGTTTAATCAGGTTGTGTTTAGAAATGTGGTTTTAAATTGTGCTCCTTTGCAGACAGCCAGCAGCGTGCCTACCGTGAGCTGCTGGCCTTCGCTCAGCCTTTTTTGACTTCTGCCAGACAAATGGGGCTCAACTTCCCCTCATGGGGAGATTTCAGCTGTTTGGCTCCAGACCAAACTCATTTCCTCCTCAAACAGCAGGAGAGGGCCCTCTGCAGGGCTCCAGCAGAGTGCACGGAGCTGGTCAAAGGTTTAAAATGTCTCGTTTGAGTTTTATTTATGGTCTTATCCGTGTAATTTAAACAGTTAAATTGACACTTGTGCTTTATTATTCATCTGCAGATCAGGAGCTGCTTTTCAACCAGGCTGCTCTGATTCACGTGTTGGTGACGTTCAAAGAGCTGCTGCTGAAGTGTGGTCTGGGTACTGCTCTGGGTCAGTATGAAATACCATTGCTCCTGATTTTACAGCCCCAGTATGAACATCGGCTAAACGATGCTTTAGCTTCTGTAATTTGATTACATCACAGTAAAAGTGCTGGAAACGTAGAGACAGCTGCTTTTATTATGTTGTGTTTGTGCATTTAAACTTTAACATCTGTGCCTGAATATAAAACTGACGTAAAGAGACCAAAACCGATTTTTTTTTTTTAAACTTCACCAAGAGATCTCATCACTCGAGATGAAGCCAAACAAATTTATTGTAGCGTCCTAATTTACAACTTTTATGATCCTCTCCTTACTGAAGAGTACCTGACCGAGGCGGCTGAGGTGTGTGCTGAGCAGAGTCTGAAGCAGCTGCTGAAGAGGCTCCAGATCATCCTCTTCCTCAGTCACAGGAAACAAGAAGCGGACTTCAAACTGCTGGAGCTGCAGCAGCTGCTGGCTGATTGGCTGCTTAACGTCAAAGGAAACAACTCTGCAGAAAAAGTCAGTTTTTACAGCAACACAGAAACACTTTGGTTGTTTTTAACAAGTTTTTATTTTGGCTTATGATGATCGTTTGTGAGCCACCTGGTAAATCCTGTTGGTTTTGTCTTGCTGTAGATTCTTATCATGCTATCAGTAGATTCTGATGAAAGCAGATCATTGATCATCAGCTGCTTGAGTCAAGTGAATGGTGAGCTGTACCCTTTAAACATTTCTGTTACTGCATAATTAACAGCACGACTCATTAATGTTCAGTTAATGTTGGTCAGAGTTCTGTGGTCACAAGAGTCCAAACTCACCATTTATGAACACAACTCAAACTTTACAGCAGATTTTGTGCTTAATGTGCACTCCGATGATAATAATAAAGCCTGTATTATAGAGTTAACTTTGCTTGTGTCGTCGCTTCAGGTGCTGCTGTGACTTCAGTTTGTCCGGATGAAAACATCAATAAGCTGAACGGTGCCGGTGTGGTTAGCAGGTAAAATATAACAGTTGTTTCTTTGGGTTTATTAAGCACAATTTGTCATGTATTCCCAATTTTTTACTAGTAAACAGATTTCTTTTTTTATATATATATATATATATTTCTGTACTAAAACAAAATATAATATTTATTTTTATGTTAGGTATGCACAGTAGTGTTCTCTTTGACGTCAGATATTATTTTGGCTGTTGCTGGCACTTGACTCATCTCTCATAATAGAAATATTTTTTGTACTGCATGGTCATTGTTCGTTATTTGTGCACATTATTAGTAAAACTGTGGACTTGATCCTACTTTAATAAGCCTGGATGTGATTCTTTTAGAGCTACGGGTCTGAAATTAGCCATAACCAGGTCACATTTATTGTCAGATATTGATGATAGACTAATAATACTGTACTTCCCTAATTTAAAGTACTACTTATTTTTTTAAAATAAATTCAAAACAAAGTTGTACTTCATTGTTTATTGGGTAGGAGCATTGGGCTGCAGAACTGAATCTCTTGGTGAAGGAACATGTTGCTGTTCCTGTTCTGGGATGATTTTTTAAAAACTTTTGTTTTCTTGTTCAACTAGTGTTCACGACAGTAACTGTGTGGTGGTGTTTGAGCAACATATCGGCCCAGACTTCCCTTGGAGTTGTTTCTCTCTGGTGGTTGAGTTCGACCGTCCGGGCCCGTCTCCGTGGTCCTCGGTCTGCAGTGAGAGGAGCCTCAACCACCTCTCTTTCACCACCAGCATCGCCGATGGTCTGCTGCCAGAGGAGAAATTATTCAGTTTAACGGGATGTTGGTTCTTCTCAGAATGCCTGTTTTTATCTTTCTCTAAAGATGCAGAGAAATCCTTGTGGTGTCTGGAGGACAACGTTCCCTTCACAGTTTTAGTGACCGAGGGGCTTCTTAACTGCCCGATGCTGCTCCTGACACTCGAGTCAAGGTGAGCGTCCTGCTCCATTCAAACAATAACAGAGGAAAATTCCTGCATTTACCCCGACCAACATGAATGTCAGAATAAAATATGGCTGGATAGAAGAATAGCTTTTTGAAGAAAGACCCTGATGCACATTTTGTTCAACTTTAAGGCTGGATGAAGTTTCTTTACTTGCCTAAAACAGGAGTGCTGCTACACTGTCGACTATACTTGTTTTTTTGCTATAAATCATTGAGGGGGTGCAAGAGAAGTTAGCATTCCTCTTCTCAGATTCAGACAACAGAAAAAAATAGTGTTAAATGTGAGTCAGTGTTTGTGCTGAATCCAAGGCTTTAAATAATGTTTGTAACCTGCGGAGGTTTCATTTAAACTAGTGCAGTTCAAGTGTCTGCGTTACAGCTTCAGTGTAAATGTGCTGGAGAGGAGCCACTGTCCAACCCTGCAGATGCTCGGAGGGATCCACAACTACACCGTGATCACAGTGGATGAAAGCACTGCTATTATTATTCAGGTACACATGCTTTAGGAGGACCTGATCTGTCATAATTAATCATTCTGACTCAGCTCCTACAAATCAAACCTGAACCTTCAAACAGCTCTCCGAAGGTCTTAAAAGAGAAAACTGGTTAAAATCTCCTCCTCCCTGAAGTGTGAAATTTAAACGGACAATGATAGACTTGTACACACAAAAACCACGTGGATCCCCCGCTCCAAGGCTCCTGAGAGCTGGGAAAAGTGAACAAAATCACAAATGACTTATTTTCTGTACCAGAACAACCAGAGGGTGTTTGGAAAGGGAGTTTCTGTCATTGACGGCAATTCGACTCTTCACACAAACGGCTTTATTTGACATACCAGCACAACAAGAACAGGGTTTTAAAAAGGTGACCATGGCTGAGTTTCCATCACAAAAACTGAAAAAAAAAAAAAAAAAAAAAAAAAAAAAA
>NC_056505.1:9319940-9335342 GCF_014905685.2 Nematolebias whitei
ATATATATATATATATATATATATTTATAAACAAAAAACAAGTCTGGTTTATTCATCTGTAATTTTATTAAAGTTTCTCCAAAATTAAAACGTTCCCCCCCCCCCTTTCGTTCAACCTTTATTTATACAGGTTAGTCTCATTGAGCCTCGAGGACTCATTTATAAAAGAGACCTGTTTTTAACAAAGAGTGATGACAACAGTGGACAATCATAAAAGAAAGCATATAAAATGAAAAAAAAATGGAAGAAAATTTTATTAAAAAACGAAACAAAAACAGCTACACTGTAAAGCGGTGTAGAAAACTAACAACAGGAACATGTCTGCATTGGTTTTGGAGATGAACTTAGCAGATGTTTGAAGCCACTTATAGAGGTCAAGGTCGAGATCTTCAGATCTTTTTGCAAGATATTCCAGGAAACAGGAGCGGAGTAGGAGAAGGCCCTTTTGCCTAGTGCAGTCTGCACTGAGAGGACACTGCAGGTAATAATGTCCTGAGAGTGCACGCTGTAGCTGCACTCACGTAGTGACCATTTTTAAAGATTTTAAAAGTATTTTAAGTTACAAACCAAACTCAGCATAATACACTATGCTGCTTTTTAAATAATGCATTTAATGGCACTTTATTTCCTTAAATTCACTGTACATTCTATGTTTTTATGTTAAAAGAGCGGAGTACAATAACTTGCAATAAAATAATAAAATTTATTATTGCACTGGAGTGCAATAACAAATTTTATTGTATCTTTTTTTAAATCCCCAAAATGCTCCTTGTCCTATCTACAAAACCCATTTCAGTCTGTTGGATCTTAACTCTTATTCTGTTTCTCCACTTCCAAAGTATTTCTGATGCAGGATGACTGCTGTGAGGGGTGTGAAATGCTGAGTTTTCAGTCGGTGCATGAGTGTGTGTTTATGTGTGAATAGGAGCAGGATGAGCTGAGTGAAGAGCGAGCCAGTGAGGGACTGGTGATGAGGCTGACTGCACTCTCTCTACAGTACAGCTGCTGCTGGCTCATCCTGCGCTGCCCTGACAGCCAGGGTGGAGGGTCTGCGTACACACACACACATGCATGCTTCATTATGCTGGCATACGTTACCTGCTGCCCTAAATCAAGCCCCCACAGTAACATTTTCATATTTAGGAGCTGTGATTTGTCCCAAGAATAACATTAATCAAACTGATACTTTACAACAAAATGTTTTATGTGGCAGATTGTCCAGTGAAGCCTTCAACAACTTGGTGTTAGTTTATTCCTCCCTGGTGCTGTTCAACATGAAAGCTGAGGAACTGGATGTGAAGGTAGAACGTGTTTCAGACCGGAGCAGCTCATGACTTTTAACTTACCCATGTTCAAAAGAAACCACAGATTAAAGGCTGGTCAACGTTCAACATGTCTCTTGTTTATCTTCATTAAAAAGCTATACACAATTTAACTGCACCAAGTGTTTAGAGTCCCCAACAGAGATTCTCTCTACTAATTGTTTTCATAATGTATTCATGTAATATTGCTTTATGTATCATCAGATACCAAGTCTGAAAAACGGAATGCATTTTTTAACCATAAGTTTTTTTAAAGCCTTTAGATTGTTGATTCTCAGTTTATTTTTACAAGACTTTGTCTAATTCTAAAATGTGAAAAAATGTTATCACGTTGGTTGACGGTTTTGTTTGTTGACATTTTTCAGGTTCTGATTGTGTCAGAAGTGTTGGAAATGGCCACATTCATCAACCACATCTGCTTCACCAGCCTGATGTCCAGGGACGGGGATCCTGTCAGCTCTCTGAACAGAGACTGGCTCACTGTGATGCCTTCTCAGGTGATCTCAGTTTGATCTTCTAGAGTTTGGTGGGAAAAGCTGGTTTTTGTGTTTTTATCCAGGATAATTCCACAGTAAAGATCTAAAATGGGTTTATAGGAGGTTCAGTCTTACATTCATGTTGTGAACTGTTATGGTTTGTGGATTTTGTGCTTAGCCACGTCTGTATTTGCTCTTCATCAAGAAACTTTTGGAAGATAAACCATTTTATTTCAAACAATATTAAAGAATCAATCAGGTCTTGCATATTTTACTGTAGATATAAGGTTTCCAAACAGCATGCAGTGTGGTCTTACAGTTTTTTCACTTCCTGTAGGAGGAAGCGTGCCTGTCTCAGTTCCCTTGTATTAATCCTCTGGTCAGTCAGCTGATGTTGAACAGAGCTCCGTCCCTGAAGTGGCTCCTGGGGGCCCCGCTGCCTCAGCTGAAGGCGCTGCTCCCTGAGGTGCCACATAAAGTCCTGAAGGTGAACAAATCACCAGTTATAGACATGTCAGGCAGTTACTGTCTTTTTGTCTAGTTCCTTATAGTTTCTGTGAAGACAGCTGTTTATAAAAATTGATTTCATAATAAAAAACTAAAAATTTAAAGACTCCCAGTTTCTGCTTCTGCTCGTGTTAGATGACAGTCATGGGTCCTCACATTTACTGCATTTTTCCAGACCTAACATTTAATGATACATAAAACAATATTACATAATTAAATTAAGCAGGGTCTGACTTTTTATTGGAAGAAACACACAGCTGTTAGGAAATAAAACAAGTCACAAGAGCAAATATTTGTGTGCAAATTTCATACCAGAATTATTGAAGAGTGATATTTTATTTTTCTGTAGTACCGTTTAGGAATAATCTGAACTTTAAACTAGACTGAAGATTGCACCAACATAACTGGTTTGTTTCACTTTGGCGTAAGCTGTTGGGGAAGAATCAGTTTTGTGTTGTGCGTTTCCTTGACTGACAAAGCCTTCTGGATGGAAGGTGAAACGTTACAGCACACAAAAAAATAAACTTTCCAGATGACCTGACTGAAAATTGCTGGATTATATACCTGGATTATTGAGCATGGACTTTGTTGGTTTTGAACTGAGAGTTTCATATAGATCAAAAGTACTGCACCGTGATACTGTACATGAAATAGTTCCTTCCAGGTAGCATTTTTACTTTAGTACAAGTGGTACTCAGTGTAGAATTACTGTAAATATACAACTAACAAATTACTTGACTTTTTTTGTCGTAGTGATGAAACTGTTGTCTTCCAACAAAAGACTGGGGACTCCTCCAGTCCTTACACCTGTTTGTGCAGAGACGAGGATTTAACTGACTGACGTTAGGGATGATATCCAGGAAAACCTGCTGTCTATAGGACTTGATCCTTTTAGCTTTTTTTAGTAATACGTTTAGCACTTTGTTATTGTTGTGCTATATTTAGCTTTTAGTTACATTTAGCTTCTTTTAGTTTTCATAAGAAACACTTTTCTGTAAACTGACAGCTAAAACTATTTCTTCTTGTTGTTTCCAGCTGTTCAGTGACATCACCTCGCTGTACTCGAATCATGCAGATCCCAAACAGCCAGCGACCGTCATTACTGAGACAAACCAGGGAGCGAACCTTTCACAAGCCCCTCACGCCCACTTTGATCAATGTGAACTCCTCGACTCTTTGCATTCACAGATGTTTAGCAGCGAACACACCAGCTTCCTTCATGAAGCCGTGAGAGCCCAGGGTCCCTTCAGTGAATCGGACCCCAACTCCTCAGACTTTAGACTTGACCTGAATCGCTCCTTTGGCAACCCAAACGTTGACGTTCACAGAAATGATCTGTTGAAAGAGGAGGAAGAGCTTCCTGTGTGGTGTCACAGAGCTGCAGGGAGAACTGTTGGAAGAGTGACCGATGACCGGACTCCACGGGCCTCCCCAAACGAACACACCCCATATCTGTGCACAGACAGTCCTCTCAAACTGAACTCTACGTTCAGCTGCAGCCCCGTTCTGCAGAATTCAGCCAACGGTCCAATGTCCCCCCACCCTGTAGTCCACAGTGATCTCGATGGCATCGTCTTCAGTCGGAGTCCACCTTCAGATGTTCCGTGGGGTCAGAGTGGTAACGAGTGTCTCTCCAGCAGCAGAGGGGTGGCAGCAGGTCCAGCCTCGTACGGCTTCAGATGCTGGAAAGGTTTGGAGAGGAAGAGGAGCTCCGAGGGCGCCGGACTCTTTCAGTCGAGTCAACGTTAGCAGCTTTGTGTGCATTGCTGAAACGAGCAAAACATAAATACTTTTATTTGTTTTAAGCCTTTTCTATAATAATTTTAATCAGCTCTTCTTGGCTTGTGTTTGTTTTAGTGCTGGAGCCACCGAAGAGGGGGAGGCTGAGCTACGAAAGGGTCCCCGGCAGGAGAGACGGACAGACGAGGCTTAAATTATTTTAACGTTTATTGAAAAATCTGATAAACAGTTTGTGTTTAAGAAATAAATATTTTATTCATTTCTAAACTGTTTTGTATTTAAAAGTTTTACCTGTTACAATTTGTTTAAAATGAAACATTAAATTTATTGGATGTAAAGTTCAAAATACAATTATTAATAAAATAATAAATGACTTAATGGCTTTGCGTTCAGCAGTAAAATGTGAATTTATAACATGATCACTTTTGCACACGAGCTGCTTTTTTGACAGTATAAAATTTAATTTTATATATTTTTCTACGTGAAGGTTTCTGTCCTCACTGAGCATGCTCAGTAGGGAAAACAAGACTTGATTTATGTGAGTGGAATTGAGGGTCTTTCCTATCTACGCTGATAAAGTCTCATTTTTGCAGCTCCTTTGGTGGGGCTTCTTTTTTATATATATAATTTTGTGAAGCAATCCCCTTATCGTGGTCTCTCAGCGTGTGAAGAGAGTGCTTATCTTCACGAGCCAGCAGAGTGAAGCCAGTTCCCCCAGGGATGATCCCCAGACAAAGACGACCCCGGGGACATGGACTCCACACCTCCCCGCCTCTGGCCGGCCGTATCCAGCACCGACTTGCCACCATCAATAACCTGACAGCCTTTTTTATTTATTTTTATGTCTCAGTCTTTCTTGGACCTGCCTTCTAAGAGTCGGTGGACAAAGAGAGAGAAATGGTTTGTTTTTTTACTGCCACGGGAACAAAAGCTGGTCAGCGGCGTCCCTACAAGAGGCCGAGGGAAACGGCAACCTAATGGGGCAGTAATGGTTCCTGACTACACTCGAGCTCTGAACTGAATGGAGCAGGAGCAATAATGTGGGAATTAACAGGCTGTTTAAACCAAAGCATCTTTGAGACTGGATCCTACTCGGGCTTCAGCTGGAAAGGTCACACCGTTATCGCCCATCACAGACCGCAATTAACTCTCACCTGTGGGCTTCCATCTTCAGCAAAAAGGCCCTAAATCCAGATTTTAGATGACAAGAATCGCAGATTGATTTATTTTGCTACAAAAGCTGCGTTTAAATCACATGAAATGCTGAAAACAACTCAAACACTTGATTTTATGAAGAAGAAAAAAATGTCCACATGAAGATGGCTCAATTATTTAAGTCTTTCTGCAGAGACATGCTTTTTCACATTGAAAGATACAATGTGGCAATTAATTTCCAATAAATTGTGTTTAAAATTAGGTTAGAAGAGGCTCTCAATTAAATTAATCAGTTTCCATAGGCCATGTTCTCATATTTATTTTTGTTCTAAATTTCTGTTTTAAGTGTGCTATATAAACAAATCTGACTTGACTAAATCTTAAGTAAAGCTGAACTTGATGAAAACATCACATTTTCAGCAACATGCCAGTTATTAAAGGTTACATCTAATAAATGTCAAAGCTGATCATTTTTGTTGAGGGAATTTTAAGGCAACATTAAACATGATAGACGCTTAAACCACAGATGAGTTGCTTCAGAAAAGCTATGAAATATATCCTGTAAATGTCTAGAAAATGCAGCAATCATTCATGGAAATATTTTCACTGCATTCATTAAACGACTCACCTGAACTAACCATACAGGCTGGGGACAACAAAGGTTTTAGGCTTATACTTGCGAAAACGTTCAAAAGTTTCCAAAGGTTTTGGATTCTGAAGGTGGAGCAACCATTAAATCTGAGCTTCTCCCGACAAAAACAACAGAAGTCCTGATTGGGCCACTACCTCAAGTTGCAAAGTAGAACAGAAACAACTTATTTATTTGGATTTAGTTTGTGGTCTTTGGGTCAAGAAGTTGCAACTGAGCAATTAATTGCATGGTGTTCATTTTTAGATAAATCAGTTTGAGTTGCATTTGTGGCTTTCCTTTCAAAGGTTTCACTCAGGTAAAGTGGTCACCTGGTCCTGCGGGTGTGAAGAACAGCATAAAACCATCTGAACCACCCAACACAGAGCGTCTGCAGACCTGGAGCGCAGGCTGATGGAGGCAGAGAGCGGCGGCGCCTGGCCTGCAGGTGCAGCCTCTTGGACATGCAGCAGCACCCATGAATGGCCGATTCAGAAAACGGCCCCCATCGGGCTTGTTCTCCAGGCCCAGGGCTAATCCCAACCCCTAATCGGATTATGTAAATTCCTACTCTACACACAGAGTTTTATGGAAGACTGCATCTTTGAAACAACACTTGAAGGGTGTAAAAAGAATGGTAACAATTGGTTCAACTAGACTTGTTATTTTATCTGAACATAGGTTTGAAAGTGGGAGGCGGGGGGGGGGGGGGTGGGGGGTGGGGGGGTGTAGGAGTGAGGTGTGGCTGAGGAGAAGTGAGTCAGACTCTGTGCCCTCCATGTTTCCTCTAATTTATGTGTGGCCCCTTGGAATCGCTCAACAAGATTACCGTAGTCATAACAAAACCCATATTGTTCGACTGTCAATCTGGATGTGGTATTTTTACCTTTTGTGGCCCAATCAGACCAAATTCAAAAGCAGAGCAGCAGCGATATCAAGGTCTTTCCCTTGGTCGAGGGGACGGTGGGTTGTCCATGCCTAATGTCAGAGGAACAGAAAGGAATAAGTGTCCACAGCAGTGAGGGACGGATCAGAGAGAGCAACGTCTCAGTTTCACTTCAATAGGAATTCATCACCTTCAGTGGAAACCGTCGAGGATTAAATGAGCAACGAATCATAAAAGCAGCACAAATGGTCACTTAAAAGGCTGTTGGGTCCTGAAAGCTGCAGAAAGCACCTTCGGGTCATACAAATGTTGGACCTGCAGGAAAACATTTCAATCGTATCAAGCGATGACCTTTAAGAAGCATCATCAGTTATTCACAGCCTTTTGTTTAAAATTATAGAAAGGAGGGGCAAGGGGAGGTGGGTGGGTGGGGGACAGTCACACAATAACACAACCTTTACGACAACGCACGTCACACAATGGGGCTCACTCTGCTATAAAATGTGGGATGGAAGCATGCAGCATTCTCACCCCTGCTCTCTCTCTCTGCTCCCCATCTCTCCCCCCTCCGTCGCTCGCTTGGATCCCAGAGAGGATGAGAAGACGCAGCTGAGCGGACACAGACGCGGGAGACACCGTTGACCTGTGGACAACAGCTCTGCCTCTGAGACATCTGCATTTCTACACAAACAGGTGAGACGTTTACTTTACGCTCAGGATAACCAGTGAGGTCAATAAATTATTGATCAAGTCGTGCATGGGAACCATGTCTGTGCTTGCAGCTGTCATTGGGAAAAACTCAATGGGTGTCGATGACCAAATTATTAGTTTAAAATAATTATTAGTGTTTTTCAACTGGAAACATTTTTATTTAACATTATCTGACAAATGCTTTAAGAGTATTCAAAGGCAACAGTAAAGTTTAGGATGTCAAATAAATATTTACAACTATTTTAAACTGTGCAAACCTTATTAATTGATTTTAAGTATTCAGGATAGTAAAAAAAAAAAAAGGGTTGCTACCTCAATATAAAAACAATATGAAGGTTTTTGTATCTGCAAAACAAACAATATATGACTAAATCAATTTAAAATATGTCAACAAATGAAACAAGCAGCGTTTAGAATCTGAAAAATAAATCCGTCCTCATAATGATTAATCTTCCATCGCTGTGCTCAGCATCATGACCAGGAAGGTGTTCACCAACACCAGGGAGCGATGGCGCCAACACAACGTCAACACCGCCTTCGCAGAACTCCGCAAGCTCATACCGACCCATCCTCCGGAGAAGAAGCTGAGCAAGAACGAGATCCTGCGTCTGGCCATGCGCTACATCAACTTCCTGGTGCAGCTGCTGGAGAGCCAGAGCGGCCAGCCGGCCAGCCACTCCTCCACCGCTCTGCTCACCTTCCTGAGAGGAAACATGGAGCAGCTGCACTCGCCCCCCCACCCCTGGACCACGACGAGTGACACTGATGCTCCGTCACCTGGATCCAGCTGTGGCAGCTCCGAGGCCTGGTAAAACTAGTCCTGAGTTTAAAAGAAGACACTGGTGAGACTTTTGGAGTCAAACAGCAGATTGGTGCATCGTGACTCATGTTTCGGAGCAGATGGACGTGTGTGATGCCACCAACAGATTATTTATGTTCTGCACGGGGGTGCAAATCCTGGACACTTCAAGTTTTCATGTTAATGTTCCTTACTGCTGGTCTGCCCGAAACTCTGTTTACAACAGAGGAAAAGTTTGTCATTGAGGAAAAAAACACAGGATTGTTAAATTTCTCATTTGAGGTCGAAAATTAAGCAAATCTGAAGATTAAAGAGTCTCCAAACTGTAATTGTCTCTAAACAGTCGAGGGGACTCTTTATTTCTATCTTTTTTTATTTTTTCATTAAGTCAACGTGCTGTTTTCTCCCATTAAAATCTATCTGGTCTTTCTTATTATCAACATCATCTGTTTCCAGAATCAATTAAGTAAAATAACATTTTTCTGCTTCTCCTTGGGTATAAACAAAATCATACCCGTCATCTGATTCCTGATCTTAAAATTAGAGTTTTGTCAAAACATAATTCTCTGAATAATTTCACACAAACATCTTCTTTCAGAGGTTTCCATTTGATTTATTTGTAATATATCTGCATGTCACAGCCAAAGATCATGAACTGATTGTCAGTCGTAACGAGTGTTGTTCTGAGTCATATACCTCTTCTCTAATTTATTCTTGTTTACCTGTAAAAACATATTGTGCTATTTATTTTTATTATTTATTATTTATTTGGAGAAATAAATTGTTAATTATGTACTTTTCTGGATTTTTGTCAAACATGTTCACACCACACTTAACTGAGAAACACTGCAAGAGAAAAGGAGCAACTTCTGAACCAAATATCGCTCAAACCTGAAACTAACAGAGCCTGTAATCTTTCACTTATAACTTCGGATCTGATTTAATCCAGCGTTTTCTCTTTGTACAGAATAATTTGTGGAAACACATCTGTCAGAATGTACAACTGCACAAAAGATACAGTACAATTACAGCTAGTGTGATACTACATTTGTTCATATTGGAGGGAAAATCTCCAGACAAAAACACAAACAAACAAATACCCACGTATACTCAAAGAATAGGAAAACAGGAAATTTCATATCAATTTAAAATGAATAAATAAAAAATACTTGCAGTTTCACATCAGGCAACAACTGAGAGCTGAGGTAAAACAGCAGAATTGACACGTCTTTGTGCCTAAAAAGCTCGGGGATGTTTGTTCTCTGTGCTCCTCTGATGACCATGTGGACACAAAGCCGACCTCTGACCAGAGGCCGGAGAGACGAGCGCTCAAAGCTTAACTTGCAACCCTTGAGGTCAGAGGTCGTCCTGGGGTCAAACACCGTCCAGTTGACCACTGTGCAAACAGAGGTCTTTAATGGGAGGAAAAGGGTCACTTTGTTGCTGAACGCAGCATTTTGTGCAGCTCAAGTTAAAATCACATAAAGTAAAAACAGGAGTTGAGACACGAAGATAACCGACCAGTGAAGATTGGATCAACCAGGATGTTCAACTTTAAAAACAAATGGAATCTGATGGATCACCGTAAAATAAAACAAAGTGTAATTATAAAACCATAATCTTAATTTTAATGAAAAAAATAAACAACTGAAGAGCAAACCCCTGTTCTAACGTCGATGCCTTTTGTTTGTTTTTGTAAAATTTATATAACGGCCTCCTGCGAGGAACTGAAGGCAGCAGGTTTCGTTTGCATGCCATTTAAATTGAGGTCAGGTATTTTAACGCTTGGAAGATTTTTGTGGCTGTAGAAAACATGTTCCCCCGTTTTCAGGCTGCATCGAACTGAGCCGAAGAGTAAACATCGTATTTGTTCTGAACGCCTTAACAGAGGCTGTTAAACTCCGACTAACGGTGTGCAAACGAAGCAGAGGGCAGCTGGACACAAAGACGGTGGGAAGTGACAGGTGACTCTTTGTAATCCTCCTGAAATACCAAATAAAAGCATGTTTTACAGGAGAATTATTACTACAGTGCAGCAGCAGTCTGACGCTCCAACAGCATCAACATAGGGGCATTTACTTCATAATTTTGAAGTAAAATGAGTAATTTCATAGTAACCTGAAAAGTACATTAGGCTAAAAATAACACGAGGCAAATCATTTTTTTGTAATGTAAAAATATTTAACGGAAACAGGACAGCTCCTGTGTATTTTGCTGTTAGTTTATCTCCTGCTTTATTTACTGACACCACCCAATCATGTATGAGCATTACTTTAACTTGTGTTTCCTGCTGAATTGGGGGGGGGGGGGATGCATTAAAAAACAAATCTGTATGCCTCTCGCTCCCTCTGCAGTGTGTTTTCCTGATTGAGTATTCTGTTCCAAGCATGCGGGTAATCGTCTATTGAGAGCACATTTCCTTATCAGCGTCTAGCACACTGTCTGAATCCGTTATCACAATGGGCCAGATCAGTGCAGGCAGCCCCTCGCTCTCCGGGCTGAGGCGCCCGTAAAAAAGAATTTCTGGAGTTGGGTGCCAGCCGATAGGCCCTGAGCTCTTTATCCCCTCAAAGCCAATTCGTCCTCTGCATGTTTAAATATCTCAGCTCAACCCCCTGCCCTCCCACTCCCATCACAGCACTCCTCCTCCTCCTCCTCGCTGCAGAGGTCCAAGCCTAAACTCGCGCAGTAACCGACCTGCGACGTGGGAGTATAGGATGCAGGTGCAGGGCTGGTTGGATGGTGACAGAGGGGAGTCCTCCATTGTTGGGCTGGACAGCACCCTCTCTCCTCTGGAGCACCCTCTGATGGGGGAGCACACAGACAATCACACATCCTAATCTGATTATGCAAATGTCTACTTCAAAAAGCAATACGCTGTAACCCCTCACCAAGTGGTGGGAGACACTGAAGGAAGAGGAGAAAGCAGCAGGAATGTAGGAAGTAAGTGGTCAATCTCGGATTAAATTAAATAATAAGGGGGAAAAAAAACATAAATGTTCAAAGATTTTACCGTACAAATCAAAGTTGTTGCCATTTTTATCTTCTAACTCACATCCTCTGCATCACCAGGGGACGTCTAAGAATGAACACATCTACACTCTGGCTCCCTCAACGAGGACAAGACGTGCGTTTGGTCAATCATCTCTTCATTGTAACGATGCTTTTTGGAAATAAATCAGTTTGTTTCCACCAAATGATGCCACATTTAGTGAAAAAGTATTTGTGTTTTGAGCAGAGGAGTGGTCTGTGAGTTGTGCTCATGAAAACCTTTCAAAACTAATAACACTTTATTCCGCTAAAGACTGTTCGGTGTCTTCATTGGATTGGATAATTAAAGTCTGAGTAAACTAAATATTATTTGTATGCAGTCAAAATCCTCGTTCATTAAATTCACATTTATAACTCTAAACAAACGCTCGTGTTCAGTTGCCTGTGCTCTTCAATCAAAGTTTATTTAAACAAAAGTGTGCCAATCAAGGATACCACATCATGATAGTGTCACCACCATGCTTCATGGTGGCAAAGCAGCTGAAGGGAGAATGGGGTCATGTGAAACGTGACATTCTTCATTTTTAGCTTTAAAAAAACTTGACAAAGCAAATGGGGTGTGTTTTACGTTTTCCAACAATTAGCAGATTTCCACAATAAAAATGTTACTGCTTTTGCAATTTGCTTTACAAGAGATATTTTTATTAAACCTTTATTTTACCAGGAAGAAATCCATTGAGATTATTTATTTATTTTACAAGGATGTCCTGGGTAATGTGTTTTTACTTCCCACATTCAACAGCTGGTGAAGAAACTAAGATTAAAATTGGGATTTTATTTCAGGATCATCGATCTTTTGAGGCTAGAAAGCGACTGGTTGATGCTACTTTTATGTTTGTACTGGACTATGGTGATATTTTATACATGCGTGCTCCTCTTAAATGTCTTTATTCGCTGGATACTGTTTATCATGAAGTTTTAAGATTTATAACAGGTTTAAAAGGTTTTTACACATCATTGCAATTTATACAACCGGATTGGATGGACGTCCTTGACCACTCGTAGACTCTGCCATTGGCATATTTTTATGTATAAGACCATACTAGTATCCTTTGTATTTGTTGGCCTTTATAAAGAGAAAGATCACGGGAGGATAATCTTTTCGTTGTGAGAACTTATTTTTACTTTCAGTGCCTAAAGTCCGGTCTGAACTAAAGAAATCTTTTCAGTTTTCTGCTCCGTCTTCTTGGAACCAGTTGCAGAAATACATGAACCTAAAGGAGCTGCTGCCACTAAATGTTTTTAAGGCTGTTCTTACTGATTTGGAGAAGGCATCATCTGTCTGTAAATGTTTTAACTGAGGAATCTTTTAATTAATTTGTTTATGACGAAGTTAACTTTTTCTGTTTTTGTTGTGAATGTTCTGTAACCTCTGTGTGCTGCTGCCAGTCTTGGCCAGGATTCTCTTGCAAAAGAAATTTTTAAGCTCAATGGGATTTTTCTGTTGAAATGAAGGTTAAATAAAAATAAAATAATATTTCGTTCTACCAGAGGTAGAACAAAAGTCATTAGAGTAAAACAGAACTGAGTTGCATTTACTGAAAAGCAAATAAATAAATAGAAATGTTTATGTTTGCTCTTGTTTTAATCGTCTGCTTCATCCTGCTGGTCTTCAGTTTAAATGCAGGAACTGAAAGACAACAGTACTAATGGATCATATCATGCTCTTTTTTTAATAATAACATTTAGAAAATAATTCATAATATCTAATGTTTTCATGTAAATGAAGGGATGCAAACAAATAATGTGGCGTAAAAAAGAAACAAAAGCATCTAAAAATTAGAGTTTAAGAAATAATAGTGCTGTTTTACTCTTTTATCTCCTCTCGTCTTATGCTCCACCAGGGGAGGTCTGACAAAAACAGTATTCATTGTACGCTCTGAAAGGCCACTGACTCCATCAACGCGGATTAAACCCAATATTCAAATGATTTTTGTTTTTCCGGACACCCCTGAATCCAGCATTAAAGGTAATCTACAATGTTAATGAAGGAGATAAAGTGTCCAGAGTTAAGGCGTAGACACTTAAACAATCACAAGTGACGTTTCAAAAGAAAGCACTGATTCCTGAAGGCTTGGTCCACAACCCCCACCACCTGAAACTTCACAAAGCATAGACCCCCCCGACCCCAAGACCTGAGCTAATTTCTGAAATCTGTTCCCTATTCTGGACCTGCAGTTGTAGCAACTGTAAAAATGTAGATCGGTAACAAATCTGTTATTGTTTTAATGATTTGTTTTTGATGTTTTATTTATTTATTTGGTTGTTGCACATCTCATTTCACATCATTCTTTATTATTAAGAATTTTTTTTATTGTTTCATGAATAACGGCCGAGGCAGGAGAACTGTCAGTTGTGCAGACACGTGGTTAGAAACCGAAATGTGATGTTTACTATGGGATCATGAAAAGTATTACAACTACGAGCAAAGATAATAACTGTGCACTAACGCAGCAAGTCTAAATACAGTGATGTCTCCAACCAAAGTGTGGTAAATTGAAAGTGCAAAATAAAGTCATAAGCAAACAATATGGATAAAACAAATATCTACAACTAAATAACAGACAAATGTTGAACTATATGTTCATGTTATCAGAAACAACTGAGATTTAAACAGTGTGATTTAAGGGGAAGAAAAACAAAACTAATTTGGGAACGATGTTTCCCCTAATAGTCGCAAAAGATGCAAAATATATCGCAATGGAAAGTATAATGTACTCTGACAAATATTCATCATAAATTAATGTATTTTTTCAAACAAATAGCAATGGTGAAGTCTAAATTATTTTTCAGTGGAAAAAAGCCTCTACATTTTCAGATTGCACAATTTTTCCCAAGAAAAGACGAATACTCAATAATCCACTATTTCTTTCAATCGTTCTTTTTATTTTTGCATTTATTGATTGATTGTTTCAGTCGGTTAGAGATTTACATATTGAAATACTGCCATTGCCTTTTACCTCTCCATCAGCTCTCCTGTTATCTTGTGTCAATCAATAGAAAGATAACCAAATCAGAGTTCATTTAGTCAATAAGTAACTTGAAGGCACCTATTTAAAAGGCTGGAGCAAATATTCTGCAGACCAGCAGCCACCATGGAGCTGCGTGTCTCCATTCTGCTGGTACTTTGTGTAACAGGGACTGTAAATGGAGGAAGGATCAACATAGTGTGATACACTGAGGCCAGCCACTGGATTAACATGAAGCTGGTGCTGGTGGACAGAGGACACCAAGTGACAGTCCTGGTCCCGAGCTCATCAATGTTCATGAACAGCAGTGAACCCTCTCAGTTTCAGTATGAGAATTTCAACGTCTCAAATTATAGAAAAGTTTGTTGAAGAGTATGTTGCCATTTTCATGTATGAGATAGATCACTTGAACAACGTTCAAGTTTATGTCAGGTTCATAGAAATGAGAAAAAAACATAATTCGATTTACTCTTAAACTTTTGGATGGTGTTATGGCCTGAGGTCATAATGTTTGAGTGATAATATAGTAGCAGGTTGATTTGGTGGCCCAGCTGTGCTGTGGCCCATCTGGAATTGACTGGCCTCCCGATGGACATCTATCTGCATCCCGGTTGGCTTCTTCACCTCCTGCTCTTCAAAGCACAGAAGAGGCCTGCCTATTTAAGCCCAGCTCTCCTGCTATTCAGGGCGGCTGTTATTTAGACAGCAGCTCGTCATTTTGTACGGGTGTATTTGTTCAGGAAATATTTGGCTTTGGCTAAAAGTTAATTCCTGCAGTTGGAGTTGTTTGTTATTGTTGGTGTAAGCTTCTGAAGGCAGTCAGAAGTCACATTATTTCACTAAAGGCAGAATTTGTTTATCAAGGAAGAAGTAATCAATTTGGGAGTACGTCTTATAAACGGGGGGAAAAATGAGTATGAGCTTGAAGTAGGATTACAGAAGTGCCACACATCAGCCACAACATAAGATTTAAGGAACAAATTGATTGATTGAGTGGATTTAGTCAGGGCAGTTTTCTCCATCGAACTACAGTCAAGAGATGAAACCACACATTCAACAAACAATGATGAGTCCAGCTACAGGCAAGAGGTGGAACACCTGGAGAGCTGGTGCAAAGAGAATAACCTTCACATCAATGTGAAGAAGACAAAGGAGATG
>NC_056505.1:9335442-9342319 GCF_014905685.2 Nematolebias whitei
GCCGTTGCCAGCTGAAACTCTACAGTGCAAAGAGGAAGCCATTTCTAAGCAAGCTCCACAAGCTCAGACGTTTGCACTGGGCCAGGGGTCATTTAAAATGGAGTGTGGCAAAATGGAAGACTGTTCTGTGGTCAGATGAGTCACGATTTGAAGTTCTTTATGGAACACTGGGACGCCATGTCATCCGGACCAGAGAGGACAAGGATAGCCCAAGTTGTTATCAACGCTCCGTTCAGAAGCCTGCATCACTGATGGTATGGGGTTGCATGAGCGCTTGTGGCATGGGCAGCTTGCATGTCTGGAAAGGCACCATTAATGCAGAGAACTATGTTCAGGTTCTAGAACAACATATGCTCCCATCTAGACGTCATCTCTTTCAGGGAAGACCCTGCATTTTTCAACACGATAATGCCAGACCACATTCTGCAGCAATCACAACATCATGGCTACGTAGGAGAAGGATCCGGGTACTGAAATGGCCAGCCTGCAGTCCAGATCTTTCACCTATAGAGAACATTTGGCGCATCATAAAGAGGAAGGTGCGACAAAGAAGGCCCAGGACGATTGAACAGTTAGAGGCCTGTATTAGACATGAATGGGAGAACATTCCTATTTCTAAACTTGAGAAACTGGTCTCCTCTGTCCCCAGACGTCTGTTGCGTGTTGTAAGAAGAAGGGGGGATGCCACACAGTGGTAAAAATGGACTTGTCCCAACTTTTTTGGGATTTGTTGACGCCATGAAATTTGGAAACAACAGATTTTTCCCTTAAAATGATACATTCTCTCAGTTTAAACTTTTGATCTGTGATTTGTGTTCTATTCTGAATAAAATATTAGATGTTGGCACCTCCACATCATTGCATTAAGTTTTTATTCACAATTTGTTTAGTGTCTCAACTTTTTTGGAATCCGGTTTGTAGATTGAAACACCTGACAAGACCATATTTTACCAAAACTTCCACTGTCTACAGAATGCACATGGGCCTCTTGTTAAAAAAAGCAATATCAGTGTTCAGCCACTTCAAATGTGACATAATTTTCTGGAATTTTACTGGACCATTAAGGGATTTCACATTCCAGCTTGCACACTTAACTGGACAGCCTCTAGATTGTTTAACATCCTTAGCGCTGGTCATAGTTGAACAATAAGATATTATTTACACACAAATTATCACAAGCAAATTGCTGTAGTAGTCTTTCATTTTCTTACTTCATCTTCTGTCAGCAAGACAGAGACTGAGACTGGTTTTTATTTTCAGATCATAATTATTTTTACAAGACAACTACGTTTGCAGCCATTACCTTTTACCTCCATATAAACTATCACACACTATCAGTATGTTATGTCATTCAGTACAAAGAGAACCAAGGCAGAGTTCATTTAGTTAATAAGTATCTTTAAGGTGCACCTACTTAAAATGCTGCAGATGAATTTTCTGCAGACCAGTAGCCACCATGGAGCTGCGTCTCCCCGTCTGCGTTCTGCTGGTACTTTGTGTAACAGGGACTGTAAATGGAGGAAAGATCTTAGTGTGGTACACTGATGCCAGCCACTGGATTAACATGAAGCCAGTGCTGGAGACGCTTGTGGACAGAGGACACCAGGTGACCGTCCTGGTCCCGAGTTCATCGATGTTCATGAACAGCAGTGAACCGTCTCGGTTTCAGTATGAACCTTTCAACGTCTCTCTTTCTGTGGAGACTACAAAAAAGTTTATTGAAGATTTCATTCACTTTTTTATTTATGAGATGGAGAACTTGAACCATGTTCAGGTGTACATCAGGTATATAGATTTAATAAAAACAAACCTGGAAAATACTCGTGAAGTTTTGGAAGGTGTGGTGAAATCAGAAACCATCATGAAGAAGCTGAAAGAAGGAAACTATGATTTGCTCCTGGCTGATCCCGTATTTACTGGCAGTGAATTAACTGCAGACATTTTGGGGATTCCTCTGGTCTTTTCTTTGCGTTTTACCATTGCTCATAGCTGGGAAAGACTCTGTGGTCAGCTACCTGCTCCACCTTCCTATGTCCCAGCTGCTATGAGTAAACTGACAGACAAGATGAACTTCTCAGAGAGAGTGTACAACTTCCTCTTCTACGCTCTTCAGGATTTCATAATAGAACATTTTATGTGGAAAGAGGTGGATAAATATTACTCAGAAGTCAAAGGTAAGCAACAGAAAATTAACTCCTGTGTCAAACACTATAATTGTCATTAGGTCCAATAATGTTTTCAGAATAATTGAAGAATCTCCCGGTGTGTCTATTTAAGACTTTATTTATTCATGTTCACTTGTTCCAGGAACCCCCACCACGACCTGTGAGTTGATGGGTAAGGCAGACATCTGGCTGATGAGAACCTACTGGGATTTTGACTTTCCACGTCCATTTCTTCCCAATTTTAAATTTGTTGGTGGAATTCATGGCAGACCTGCTAAACCTTTACCAAAGGTAGGGTTATATTTCCAAGGACATCCTTGTAAAATAAATTAATAATCTCAATGGATTTCTTCCTGGTAAAATAAAGGTTTAATAATTATACCATACCATACCATTTTATTTATAGAGCAATTAAAACAGCTACAAGGCCAACCAAAGTGCTGTACAGACAGAACAATAGACAACATACGAAGCAAAATACAAAATGAGGTAAATCAAAAATATAGACATAAAATCGATGCAGATAATAAATATGACGACAAACCAGTGTGGAGCGTACAGGTTCAAGACACAGATCATCTGGTGTTGGAAGGTACTGAATAGTAGTCAGTTTTTAAACGGGATTTGAAAACCGAGAGGGAGGGGGCCAGTCTGACAAGCAGAGGTAACTCGTTCCAAAGTCTTGGTCCTGCTACAGAGAAGGCCCTGTCACCTCTGCGCTTAAGACGAGTTCCTGGAACTGTGAGGAGCAACTGGTCCGCTGACCTCAGGGAACGTGGTGGGACATACGGTTGTAGCAGATCAGAGAGATGGGGGGGGGGGGGGGGGACTGTTCAGCGATTTGTAGACATACAGGACATTTGTAGACATACAGGAGTATTTAGTAGGATAATTATATTCACTATTATACAATAAATAAAAGGTCAACATGTCGGAAAACGTTTTTCCGATGTAACACAAAGAATAAAAGCGTTGTGATCAACGTGTTGTGTAAAGAAAGTGTCTGTCTGGCTCAGTGACTTGGAAGAATCTTTTTTTGTTTGTTTGTTTTTTGCAGGATATGGAGAAATTTGTCCAAAGCTCTGGAGATGAAGGCATCGTAATCTTCTCTTTGGGATCCATGGTCAAAAACCTGACCACAGAAAAAGCGAACATAATCGCCTCAGCCCTTGCCCAGATTCCACAAAAGGTCAGGAAAAATATAAATGTTAGCTCACACTGAATAAAATACATCCAGCTGGTTACAATCATGTGAACAGCTAGTTTTGGCTGTCACCAGCAAACTGGTTGATCCACTATGAGAAGGGGCTATTTATAAGACTGAGTTTAGTGTAGCTCCTCAGACTGACAAAGTGTTTTGGACAAAAGACGAAACGTTACAACAATTTTTTTTTTGAGGGGACTTTTTTAATCTGTCCAGAGGACCTGATCTACTTATTTTTCTACCTGGATTATTGAGCATGCATCAGGTTACAAAAATATTCCACATCAGAACAGTGCACATATTTAATCAACCTTAAATTGTAGATTATTCTTAATCTTCAGATGTGATTTCAAATTACTTGAATGAATGTGTACACAATTTTGTTCCACCACATGCATCACATGTGAAGCGAAAATAAATCTTCAGTATGGCATTTGAATTTACAAACTAATGATTTTCTATTTATGATTGTTAATAAAAGTGACAAAACTTCACTGCCTTTCTACCATTTGTAGGTGTTGTGGCGATACAGCGGGAAGAAACCGGACACGTTAGGTTCCAACACAAAACTTTACAACTGGATTCCACAGAATGACCTCCTGGGTGAGTAAATATAAGTATCCATGATTTCAGCATGAATGGAAGGACAGTTTACTTTTTCTGTCTTTATTCAGTTTTTGAAAACTGGCAACCACAAGTAAACCTGCAGTCTGTGAGACAAGTGTTTGAGAGGGAAACTCTGTTAAATTAAGATGTTTAATGTAAGATGGAGCTAGGTTGTTCAGGGCTTTGTATGTCAGAAGGAAGATTTTAATTCTATTTTGAATCTGACAGGGAGCCAATGAAGAGAAGCTAAAACTGGAGAAACATCTATCCTTCTAAATCATATCAAAACTTTATTAGCAGCATTTTGGATCAACTGAAGATTTCTTTAAGTGTTTGTGGACACCTGGATAATAAAAAGAATGACAATAGTCCAGTCTATTAATGATAAAGGCATGGTGCAGTTTTTCTGCATCAGTTTGGAACAAGATGTTTCTAATTTCAGTGATATTGCTCAGGTGGAAGTAAGCAGTCCTGGTAACATTTTAAATGAAGGAGTCAAATGACATATCCTAATTAAAAATAAAGCCAAGGTTATTGATATTAGAACTGAAGGCTAGATTAAAGACATCCAGAGAAAGCAAAAGGATGCAAAATTTGTTCATTAGAAGGTATTTCAAAAAACCACATCCACTGTCTTGTCTGAGTTTAAAATCAGAAAATTAAGAGTCATCCAGGTTTTTATGTAAGACAAGCTATTAATCTCACTAAATGGTTAGATTCACCAGGTTTTATGGATATTTATAACTGTGTATCATAAGCAAAACAATTAAAATGTATCCTGTGCTGCCCAATAACTTTACCTAACGGAAGCATACAGGTATGTAAAGAGTATTGGTCCAAGCACTGTACCCTGAGGAACTCCAGAATTAACTATGATGTTTTAAGTAGACTTATTAAAGATATGAACAAATTGGAATATATTGTATAATTATAATTTAACCCATTTTAGAGCTCTTCCTGTAATCCCAAAATCATGTTCAAACAGATGTAATAAAAAAATGTACAGCACGGAGGTCAAAAAGAACAAGTATAGATACAAATTCACTGTCAGAGGCCTTGAGAATATCCTAGTTACTATTACCAGTGCTGTGTTCTGTGCTATGAGGTCCATGCACATGTACACGGACCTTATGATGAACTCTAAACTCTGACTGAAACTCCTCAAACAGATTATTTCAGTCCAAAAGTTCACACTGTTGATTTGCAAATAATTTCTCATGATTTTTTTTTTAACCAATAGAAGATTACATGTCATACATGTCTATAGTTAGCCATAGCTACATGAAACAAGAAAAGGTTTCTTAAGTTAACATTTCTTTTCACCAAAGCTACAGCTCTGAGGTACATAACCATTCAATAAAGACATATTAGGTTGATCCAAAATAGGAGAAAATGACAAATTACTACTAAAAAAGTTAAACCTGGTCCTCTGGACAATTGTTTCTTAAATGTCCAGAGGACCAGATTGACGTTTTTTTAGATTTTTCTACCTGGATTATTGAGCATTCACCAGGAGACAAATCATTACATTAGAGAACACCTGAAAATAAACAGGCACTAAACGATAACCACAAAGAATGTCCACATTAGAGAAGATAACATTCCTAGTCAGTTGGGCTGGGAGGTCTTGGATATGCAGGATAGTGCAGCTGCTCCCTATAGTTCAGTATTGTGGCATCAATAAAATGATGGTAATTGCCATAGAATTGTAACTTAAAACAATGTGGACAGACAAGGCCCATTTGCTAATAAAGTTACAAACATCAAAACATTTCACTTTGTCAAATTCACATCTAGCAATGTTAAACCTGGCAGGACAATAAAATGAGTCCATGCATTTACAGGTGGGTCTGTTATGATGATGTAGTGTCCTATACCATGTTTAATCCTGGTAGGTGACAAATTGGGCTGAGCAAGGACAGGGAACACGGCAAGTAGCTGATGAAAATCATTTGTAGTAAAGAGGATAGTCATCGCTGCTAATGGCGAACGTAAGAAAGCAGTAAGTGACAGCATTATTCAAATGTCCGTTCTTGATATCCACCTGCAGCCAAATGCAAAGGGATGAATAGCATCAATTTGCTTTAAAGTAAAGGATTCATGGCAAAAATACAAACTGCAACTGTGCCACCATGCCAATGTTGCAGTGTTTTATTGGATGATAGTCATGGTATTCCACAGGGGAAATAGTGCTTTTATTAGAGCAAACAAAGTTGAACTTGATGGCTCTTAAAATCACAAAAGCTTGCCATTTCTTAAAATGTTGGTTGTAAACGATGAACAAGAATCAACAATATTTAAAGGCAATAAGCAAAAATAGAGATACTATTTTTATTTGGCACATGGCTGGGTGTGTCAACTGATTCCAATCCAGAACAAGGCTGAACAACCTGAGCTCTTCTTTCTTTTGGTCCCAGATACAGGACACTTGCCTTTCTTCAGGGGAAAACTCATAGATTATTAAAGGACAATTGATTAAATGTAAAAAAAATAAAATGGAAAAAAAGTATCTGAAAATGAAACATTTTCCTGACCAAAACACATCTTTATGCAAAACTGTTTTTTCTCCAACACAAAAAAACATTTTCATAAACTAAAGAAGTTCTTGTAGTTTCATTACTGGTATTTGTGAATACATTAAGCAACTCGTGTATAGTTTTAAGATAGATAGTTTTTTTTCTAACTTGCTCAGCTTTATCATTTGTAAAACTAATTGTGAATATTTAATATATGTTCTCACATCAGGTCACCCTAAAGCCAGAGCTTTTATCACTCATGGTGGTGCAAATGGGGTTTATGAGGCCATCTACCACGGTGTTCCCATGGTGGGAATCCCAATGTTTGCTGATCAGCCAGACAACATGATGCACATGAAGGTCAAAGGAGCTGCAGCTAATGTTGC
>NC_056505.1:9342419-9344230 GCF_014905685.2 Nematolebias whitei
AGAAAGAAGCTGAAACTAGAAAGAAGTGGAACAAGCTGAAATTAACTTAAAAATGTGGAATTTGCTGAAATGGCTAAACTTACCACATAAACAGCTAAATAGTAGCTGAAAAAAAAGAAAAAACTGAAACTAACAAGAAATAAGCTGAAAGAAGCATAACACACTTGGGATTTGCTGAAAAGGTTTTTAAATTTGCACAATGGAGCTGAAAGAAGCTGAAGCAGAACAAAATGTGAAAGGAGCAGTAAAAGGTTGTAAACAGATAGGAAGATCTGAAGGATGTAAAATGAGTTCATGAGGGAAAAAATGGCAGAAAAGTCTAAATAATTCAAAAAGCTAAAGTTGCACCAATACCAAAAGCCATAGCAGGATTGTCCTGAAAGAGCTGAACGTTTTGATATGATTTGTTGAAATAGCCACACAAAGGACAGCACCTCCCACGAGGCTGCAGCCTCAGACGCCTCCCTCTCCCCATGTCTGTTTGTTTGTGTTTTACTTGGACGGGCTGTACTGAAATGTAATTTTGTTGTGCTTCGGTGCAATGACAATAAAGCTGATTCTAATTCTGATTCTGAAATTGCAGAACGAGAATGTTGCAGAAAAATGTACGGCCGAAAAGAGGATCACAATAGAGTGAATGCTTCATAAACATTCACACTATAAAGTAAATCTCAAGAAGACATTTGTGAAGACTGACTTTAGACTGTGTCAGCTCCATTTTGTGGTCCTTAAACTGGCTTTTCAATATTCTGTGACTGGGTTTATAAGAAAACTGTTTCCTTTTGCTCTCTTTTATTAAAATACTCGGAGCTGGAAGTTTCAAAGCATTAAAGCGAGACATTTATCTCCTCCTCAATGTCAAACATTTCTGGAAGTATTTGTCCAACCAGAGCACAGACACTCCTCATCCTGTTCCAGCTGAAAATGTGACTATGAGTAAACACAGGTTTAGAGAAATAATCCCAGTTTGATGCCATGGCAGCGTCTCCACACATCTGCACAACAATTGTCAGTAAAATATCAGGTGTTTGGATACCAGAGGTGATTCAGTTTTGATTTTATCACATCAGCTACTGCTGCAGCTCAACTTAAAATGTGCTATTTTCTTAAAAAAAGTTTATTTTTATATTTCCATTTATCTAAAATAATTAAAGGAAGTCTTATCTTTTGAATACAATGAACTGTTTCATCAGTTTAGATCAAAACTGAAGGTAAAATTGATTTGCTTGGTCTATTGCGCCCCCTGCTGGTCATCACTGAAACAAGAGAACTGCAAACTAAAGATTTTACATGAAAAGATGGAATCAAACAAGTGTCAATAATTTATACATTTCTGATGCTCAGTTTGATCAATATGAATTTCTTTTTTGACTTGAGCAGATGTTTCAAAATTTAAATAGTCCAACACGTTTTTATCCTGATTTTCAAAATAATTATTTAGATATTAATGCAGACAGTGGTTTAAGAGCTGCACAAATAAATAAACACATAAAATATTAAGTTGAAGATTAAAAAATGTTCACAACCCAAAGGTTTGAGGTTTGTTTTCAAAAAGGGTAAAAATGCAAAATAAAATATTATTTTTTTTAATTAAATTTTATTTTTTAGGAAATATGCAATTTAGAGGAACAATGTTAGAATAACTGCACAAGTAAATAATTTATTTATATTGTCACAGAGTGATACAATGAGACATCACCAGACTTTTTAACTAACTCTTTTTTTAAATAAATTCCTTAAGTTATTTAAATATTTATACTATATTAATATATTATTATTAATTCTTATTATTATATATTTATACTTATATA
>NC_056505.1:9344330-9374121 GCF_014905685.2 Nematolebias whitei
TTTAATTGTTTTAATACTGATGATTATGGCATACAGCTCATGAAAACCCAAAATGCCCGTCCCAAAAAATTAGCATATCATGAAAAGGTTCTCTAAACAAGCTATTAACCTAACCATCTGAATCAACGACGTAACTCTAAACACCTGCAAAAGACTCCTGAGGCTTTTAAAAACTCCCAGCCTTGTTCATTACTCAAAACCGCAATCATGGGTAAGACTGCCGACCTGACTGCTGTCCAGAAGGCCATCATTGACACCCTCAAGCAAGAGGGTAAGACACAGAAAGAAATTGCTGAACGAATAGGCTGTTCCCAGAGTGCTGTATCAAGGCACCTCAGTGGGAAGTCTGTGGGAAGGGAAAAGTGTGGCAGAAAACGCTGCACAACGAG
Organism: Nematolebias whitei; assembly: GCF_014905685.2. Lineage (NCBI taxonomy): Eukaryota > Metazoa > Chordata > Actinopteri > Cyprinodontiformes > Rivulidae > Nematolebias > Nematolebias whitei. The sequence continues at coordinate 9,344,720 of NC_056505.1, forward strand.
AAGAGGTGACCGGACCTTGAGGAGGATTGTGGAGAAGGGCCGATTCCAGACCTTGGGGGACCTGCGGAAGCAGTGGACTGAGTCTGGAGTAGAAACATCCAGAGCCACCGTGCACAGGCGTGTGCAGGAAATGGGCTACAGGTGCCGCATTCCCCAGGTCAAGCCACTCTTGAACAAGAGACTGCGTCAGAAGCACCTGACCTGGGACTGCTGCTGAGTGGTACAAAGTTATGTTCTCTGATTACAGTAAATTTTGCATTTCCTTTGGAAATCAAGGTCCCAGAGTCTGGAGGAAGAGAGGAGACACAGAATTCACATTGCTTGAGGTCCAGTGTCAAGTTTCCACAGTCACTGGGGTGTCATGTCATCTGCTGGTGTTGGTCCACTGTGTTTTATCAAGCACAGGGTCAATGCAGCTAGCTGTCAGGAGATTTTGGGGCACTTCATGCTTCCATCTGCTGAAAAGCTTTATGGAGATGAAGATTTCATTTTTCAGCACGACCTGGCACCTGCTCACAGTGCCAAAACCACTGGTAAATGGTTTACTGACCATGGTATTACTGTGCTCAATTGGCCTGCCAACTCTCCTGACCTGAACCCCATAGAGAACCTGTGGGATATTGTGAAGAGAAAGTTGAGAGACGCAAGACCCAACACTCTGGATGAGCTTAAGGCCGCTATCGAAGCATCCTGGGCCTCCATAACACCTCAGCAGTGCCACAGGCTGATTGCCTCCATGCCACGCCGCATTGAAGCAGTCATTCATGCAAAAGGATTCCGACCAAGTATTGAGTGCATAACTGAACATGATTATTTGAAGGTTGGCGTTTTTGTATTAAAAACACTTGTCTTTCATTGGTGGGATGAAATATGCTAATTTTTTGGGACAGGCATTTTGGGTTTTCATGAGCTGTATGCCATAATCATCAGTATTAAAACAATTAAAGACCTGAAATATTTCAGTTGGTGTGCAATGAATCTGAAATATGTGAAAGTTTCATTTTTATCATTACATTATGGAAAATAATGACCTTTATCACAATATGCTAATTTTTTGAGAAGGACCTGTACTTGCACTGTCTGTATTAAAGTTTATGAAACTTTCTTGCCTTCCTAAAAAATGTATTTAGAGACATGGTTGAAAGTTTAAATAATGCTATAGTTTAAATGGGCAGAGGTGAACTAAGCAATGTATTTTTGTTATACTGTATATGTGCGTAAATTTTTAAAATGTATCCTCTGTATTGACTTATTAGATTATTACTGGCTGTATGAGGTGTTTTAATACAACTCATGTGTGCTTCTTTCTGTTTTTATACATTACACTGCATCTTCCTACCCATGGTCCTCCATATTTAAATGCATTAAATGCATAACAGGCACTGAAAATTGCCGCAGAGATTTGATGTCCAGCCCAGATCTGGTCAAATGTTACATTTTATAAAAGAGAGGACAAATAAGTAACCAGAAAAAGTTTTAAAAGTTACAGTATGGCCATATTTCCTGATCGCAAGTGTCATTTTATGTGACCACATGTATTTCAGCCCAGCTAATCCATCCATCCATCCATTGCAAGTCCATCATGGGCCACATAAGACAAATGAAACAAAATAATTCACACTCTCACCACCTTGTCAGTGTAAAATAAAAACAAAAATGAAAACATAAAACACCTTATTATTATTAATATTTATAATAATCACCATCATCTCCAGAAAACATGAACTGGGTTGTTGTGACTTTATTTTGTGATGTGATATGCATCATTTTTTAGCCCCACGTTACACAGACATGGGGAAACAGAAAAGTGTTTTTGCAAAGCTTACTCTTCTTTGAGACCAAGTTGAAGTGTAGAGACACAACAGCGCCTCCTAGAGTTAAATTTTAATGGGGTCCCAGAAGCTGGTGTAACACAGGCAGTGCAAACAATACCCTGCCATATTTGTATAGGGACTGAAAAAAGTAAAATTGTATTGACTAAAACTATGTTCATAGCATTTAACTACACAATGTTATTTTTACATTGACAGCTACAAAGAAAACGCAGTGCGACTGTCCAGAATCCACCACGAAAGACCCATAAGTCCTCGGGAGGAGGCAGTTTTCTGGATCGAGTACACCATGAGAAACAAAGGAGCAAAGCACCTGAGAGTCCAGGCCCATGAACTCACCTGGTACCAGTACCACAGCCTGGACGTCCTGACCTTCCTCCTTACTATAGTTTTGCTTCTCATGTTCATCTTCATCAAGACCTGCAGTTTCTGTTTCCAGAGATGCTGTGGCAGAAAAAAAACGAAGAGAAAGGCTGAATAAAAGACTGAACTAGGATTTACCTCAGGGAACTAATAAATGGATAAAAACATAAATTATTATATCATTGGACCAGTGGTGTGTCTACCTCAAGATTCCATTCAGTTTTGTAATACATCTGCTGTTTCTCTTTATAAAAACAACTTCAGGTGAAAACAGGACCTTTTTGCTCATTATTTAATTTACAGGCTCATGACACTTGCCACATAATATTTAAGAAAGTGTTATGTGAATTACCTCAGCAGGGATCAAATAAAGAATTATTCTATCTATATAATAAACACTGAAACATGCAACATTTTCATATTACATTTGTTTCGTTTTGTGATTTTATTACTTAATCCAGGTTGAACAAATATTGCATTTTAAAGAAACCACAATAATAGGTATGATGGATAATAAAAGTGATCAGTTTTAACATTACTCAAATATTTCCATGATTTGTACATGGGCATAAAAGTCAACGGATTTGGGAATCTGAGGGCTGTCTCTTGTTCTTTTTTAAATCATAAAAGGGCGATGGAGTTTTTAAAATGCCGCAACATTAACAATACAAAAATTTCTGTTACAGTGGTGCTTGAATGTTTGTGAACCCTTTAGAGTTGTCTATATTTCTGCATAAATATGACCTAAACATCATCAGATTGTCACAAAAGTCCTAAAAGTAGATAACGAGAACCCAGTTAAACAAATGAGACTAAAATATTATACTTGGTCATTTATTTATTGAGGAAAATGATCCATTATTATATATTTGTGAGTGGGAAAAGTATGTGAACTTTTGCTCTGAGTATCTGGTGTAAACCCCACATCCCCCTGCAGCAATAACTAAAATGAAACATTTCCAGTAACTGTTGATCAGTCCTGCACAGCGGCTTGGAGGAATTTTAGCCCATTCCTCTGCACAGAACAGCTTCAGCTTCGAATGTTGGTAGGTTTCCTCACAATAACTACTGCTTCAGGTCCTTCCAAAACATTTGGATTGGATTAAGGTCAGGACATTCACTTGGCCGTTCCAAAGCATGACCTTTATTCTATTTTAACCATTCTTTGGTAGAACCACTTGTGTGCTTAGGGTCTTTGCCTTGCTGCATGACCCACCTTCTCTTGAGACTCAGTTCATGGACAGATGTCCTGACATTTTCCTTTAGAATTATCTGATATACCGTATTTTCCACCGTACATGTCGCACCGCCCTATAAGTCGCATCAGTCCAAATATGTCTAATAAAGTGGAAAAATCCATAAATACGTTGTTTTGCAGTATACATCACTTCTATTATGCATCACCGCTGATGCATCACATTTGTTACGTGTCACGGCTAACAACGCGGGAAAGTGGACCGAACCCGAAAACATGGGACAGTGTTGTACCAAAAATTGATTGGCTCCCAAGTGGCAGCTGCGGGAGCGTGCATAGGAGAACTTTAACAAGAATTTAACAAGATTAACACTTAAAAACAATTATTTGTTTGCTCAAAATTATAGCAAAGGTGTGCCTCAGTCTAAGCTTTCCTTAATAAATGCACTTTGACGGTCAAATCAGCTGCATTTTCAAAAGCCGATACGTGGAAACAGGAACACGCAGAGGACGACTCGCGGTGCATTTCTTCTAAATTTAACAAGACAAGTGCCTAAAACAATTATTTGTTTGCTCGACTTTATAGCAAAGGTGTGTCTCAGTTGAACTTTTACTTAATAAATGCACTTCAATGGTCAAATTAGCTGCATTTCGCCGGGGCGGCGCAGCGAAATGAAGCTGATTTGACGGTAGCTCCAAGCAAGCTGGACAAATGTGGAAGGTTATGGCAAGCCGGTTGTGTCATTAATAGCCACTTTTTACCCATTACATGACACAACGGCAAGCCAATACAACTCAAGTGTCATCTAGCGGCTGAAAATGGTAGTGTTCAATATTTTCAGTCAGAATGAATGAAAACGGTCATATCTCAGCCAAAAATTGGTTTATAAATATGGGAAAAAAATCCATAAAAACGTCTCTTCAGCGTAAGTCACAGGGCATGCAAATTATGCAAAAAAACGTGACGTGTAGGCTGAAAAATATGGTAATTTAGAAGTCATTGTTCCATCAATGATGGCAAGCCATCCTGGCCCAGATGCAGCAAAACAGATCCAAACTATAATACTACCACCACCATGTGAAGGGATAATGTTCTTATGCAGGAATGCAGTGTTTTCCTTTCTCTAAGCTTAAGGGTTTTCATTTAAACCAAAAGTTTTATTTTGGTCTTATTTGTCTACAAAACATTCTTCCCACAGCCTTCTGGCTTGCCCACGTGATCTTTAACAAACTGCAGATGAGCAGCAATGTTCTTTTTGGTGAGCAGTGGCTTTCTCCTTCAATCCTGCCATGCACACCATTGTTGTTCAGTGTTCTCCTGATGGTGGACTCATGAACATTAACATTAGCCAATGTGAGAGAGGCCTTCAGTTGCTTCAGTTGCACCTTGGGGTCCTTTGTGACCTCGCTGACTATTACACTCATTGCTCTTGGAGTGATCTTTGTTGGTCAACCATTCCTGGGGAGGATAACAATGGTCTTGAATTTCTTCCATTTGTACACAATCTGTCTGACTGTAGATTGGTGAAGTCCAAACTCTTTAGAGATGGTTTTGTAACCTTTTCCAGCCTGATGAGCGTCAACAACTTTTTTTCTGAGGTCCTCAGAAATCTCCTTTTTTCTTGCCATGATCCACTTCCACAAACATGTTGTGAAGAGCAGACTGATACTGTAGATCCCAGTTCTTTAAATCAAACAGGGTGCCCACTCACACCTGATCAACACCCCGTAGATTGAAAACACCTAACTCTAATTTCACTTTCAAAATAACTGCTAATCCTACTGGTTCATATACTTTGGCCACTCACAAATATAGGATCATTTTCCTGAATAAATAAATGGCAAAGAATAATATCCTGATGCATGCTCAATAATCCAGGTAGAAAAATCTAAAAAAGTTAAGTCTGGTTCTCTGGACATTCAAAAAACAAAACAAAAAAAATTGTAGAAACGTTTCTACAATTTTTTGGTTTTGTTTTGTTTTTTTGAATGTGCAAAGGACCAGACTTGACTGTTTTAGACAAATAATAATATTTTTGTCTCATTTGTTTAACTGGGTTCTCTTTACTTTTGCTTTGGAAGCAAACACAAATTTTGTGGACTCAGGTGCAATGACATTAAAGGTCTATTCTATTCTAATTTTTATCTACTTTTAGGACCTTTGTGAAAATGTGATGATGTTTGAGGTCATATTTATCAAGAAATATAGACATTTCTAAAGGATTCACAAACATTCAAGCGCCACCATAACAAGTTAGCATACACTGAAAATAATAGTCAAAACTGTGTTTTAGATATCTTCATACTGTATGCAAATTCAAAAGATACAAAAGAGAGAGAGAGCGAGAGCGAGAGAAGAAAGGTCCAAAACCTAAAATTTTCTAACTGGAGCTGATATACTTTATCTTCTATCAACAAGAAAGACTGAGACTGGTTTTAATTTTCATATCACATGTATTTTTACAACTACCATTACAGATATTACCTTTTACCTCCATAAAAACTATGTTGTGTCATTCAGTACAGAGGACCAAGTCAGAGTTCAACTAGTTAATAAGTATCTTTAAGGTGCGCCTACTGAAAACGCTGCAGATGAATTTTCTGTGGACAAACAGCCACCATGGAGCTGCGTCTCTCCATCTGCGTTCTGCTGGTTCTTTGTGTAACAGGGACTGTAAATGGAGGAAAGATTTTAGTGTGGTACACTGAGGCCAGCCACTGGATCAACATGAAGCCAATGCTGGAGACGCTGGTGGACAGAGGACACCAGGTGACCGTCCTGGTCCCAAGCTCATCGATGTTCATGAACAGCAGTGAACCGTCTCGCTTCCAGTATGAACCCTTCAACGTCTCCGTCTCCTTAGAGGATATAGAACAGTTTATTGAAAAGTTCATTCACTTTTTCATGTATGAGATGGAGCACTTGAACCATGTTCAGGTATACATCAGGTTTATAGAGATAATACAAACAAACCTACAAAGTACTATTAAAATGGTGGAAGGTGTGGTGAAATCAGAAACCATCATGAAGAAGCTGAAAGAAGGAAACTATGACTTGCTCCTGTCTGATCCTATATACCCTGGCAGTGAATTAACTGCAGACATTTTGGGGATCCCTATGGTCTTTTCTTTGCGTTTCTCCATTGCTCATAGCTGGGAAAGACTGTGTGGTCAGCTACCTGCTCCACCTTCCTATGTCCCAGCTGCTTTAAGTGAACTGACAGACAAGATGAACTTCTCAGAGAGAGTGTACAACTTCCTCTTCTACGCTCTTCAGGATATGATAATGAAACAGTTTTTGTTGAAAGAGGTGGATAAATATTACTCAGAAATCAAAGGTAAGCAACAGAAAAGTAATTTCTATCTAACCAAACACTTTATAAATGTAATTAGGTCCATTAAAGTTTTCAGAATAATTGAAGCGCCCATTGTCTGTTTATTTAAGACTTTGTTATTTAATTCATGTTCACTTGTCACAGGAACCCCCACCAGTGCCTGTGAGTTGATGGGTAAGGCAGACATCTGGCTGATGAGAACCTACTGGGATTTTGATTTTCCACGTCCATTTCTTCCCAATTTTAAATTTGTTGGTGGAATTCATGGCAAACCTGCTAAACCTTTACCAAAGGTAGGGTTATATTCACTATTATACAATGAATAAAAGGTCAACATGCTGCAAAATGTTTATCCGATGCAACACCAAGAATAACCCATCAGTATGGTGGGTAAAGAAAGTGTCCAACTAGCTAGCTCAGTGACTTGGAAACAACGTTGTGTTGCAGGATATGGAGGAATTTGTCCAAAGCTCTGGAGATGAAGGTATCGTAATCTTCTCTTTGGGAACTATGATCAAAAACTTGACCACAGAAAAAGCGAACATAATCGCCTCAGCCCTCGCCCAGATTCCACAAAAGGTCAGGAAAAAATAAACATGTTAGTTCACACTGAATAAACTACTGTATATCCAAATAGTTACAAAAATATTCCACTTCAGAACAGTGCAGACTTGTAGTCAAACTTAAATTGTAATTATTCTAAATCTTCAGATTTGATTTCAAATTACTTGAATGAAATGCTTAGGTAAATAGAGAAAACTGTTTGGTAAATCTTCAGTATGGCATTTGAATTTACAAACTAATGATTTTCTATTTATGATTGTTAATAAAAGTGACAAAACTTCACTGCCTTTCTACCATTTGTAGGTGTTGTGGCGATACAGCGGGAAGAAACCGGACACGTTAGGTTCCAACACAAAACTTTACAACTGGATTCCACAGAATGACCTCCTGGGTGAGTAAATATAAGTATCCATGATTTCAGCATGAATGGAAGGACAGTTTACTTTTTCTGTCTTTTTTCAGCTTTTGAAAACTGGCAACCACAAGTAAACCTGCAGTCTGTGAGACAAGTGTTTGAGAGGGAAACTCTGTTAAATTAAGATGTTTAATGTAAGATGGAGCTAGGTTGTTCAGGGCTTTGTATGTCAGAAGGAAGATTTTAATTCTATTTTGAATCTGACAGGGAGCCAATGAAGAGAAGCTAAAACTGGAGAAACATCTATCCTTCTAAATCATTTCAAAACTTTGTTAGCAGCATTTTAGATCAATTAAAGATTTCTTTAAGTGTTTGTGGACACCTGGATAATAAAAAGAATGACAATAGTCCAGTCTATTAATGATAAAGGCATGGTGCAGTTTTTCTGCATCAGTTTGGAACAAGATGTTTCTGATTTCAGTGATATTGCTCAGGTGGAAGTAAGCAGTCCTGGTAACATTTTTAAATGAAGGAGTCAAATGACATATCCTGATTAAAAATAAAGCCAAGGTTATTGATATTAGAACTGAAGGCTAGATTAAAGACATCCAGAGAAAGCAAAAGGATGCAAAATTTGTTTATTAGAAGGTATTTCAAAAAAACCACAACTGTCTTGTCTGAATTTAAAAGCGGAAAATTAAGTCATTCAGGTTTTTATGTAAGACAAGCTATTAATCTCACTAAATGATTGGATTCACCAGGTTTCATGGATAAGTACAACTGTGCATCAGCAAAACAATTAAAATGTATCCTGTGCTGCCCAATACCTTAAGGGAAGCATTTATAAAGTAAAGAGTATTGGTCCAAACACTGAGCCCTAAGGAACTCCAGAATTAACTCTGATGTTTCAAGAAAACATTTTATTGACATGAACTAACTGAAATCTATCAGATAATTATGAGTTAACCCATTTTAGAACTGTTCCTGCAATCCAAAAATAATGTTGAAGCCTCTGTAATAAAAAGTATACAGTATATACTGTACAGTAGATCACCTGTACTGAATGCAGCACTGAGATTTAAAAGAAAAAGTATGGATACAAATTCACCCACTGAGCCCATGAGAATATACTTAATTACTTTCACCAATACTGTTTCTATGCTATGATGAACTTTAAACCCTAACTGCAGTTCCTCAAACAGATTATTTCTCTCCAGATGTTCACACAATTGATTTTCAAATAATTTCTCTTGTTTTCTTAATGAACGGGAGTTAACATACATGTCATTGCTACATGAATCAAAAAAAGGTTTCTTAAGTAAAGGTTTATTTTCACAAAACCTAAAGCTCTGAGGTACATAACCATTCAATAAAGACAGATTAGGCAGATCCGAAATAGGAGAAAATGACAAATCACTACCATCTGAGAATAACGTGAGTGGAAACAAGCACTTAAAGGTTACCACAAATAATGTGCACATTAGAGAAGATAACACTCCTAGTCAGTTGGGCTGGCAGGTCTTGGATATGCAGGATAGTGTAGCTGCTCCCCTGTGGTTCAGTGATGTAGCATCAATAAGTCGATGGTAACTGCCATAGAATTGCCAACTTAAAACAAGTTGGGCAGACGAGGCCCATTGGCTAATAAAGTTACAAATGTCAAAACATTTCGCTTGGTCAAATTCTCATCAAGCAATGTCAAACCTGGCAGGACAATAAAACAAGACCAAGCATTAACAGGTAATTTAATTAAAAAGTCTCTGAAAAGAAAACTTGTTTTCCTGACTTAAACACACGTCTTTATGAAAAACTGAGTTTTTGCCCCCCAACACAATTTTTTTTTTTTTATGAACTAAACAAGTTATTCAACAAAGTCCATGCTCAATAATCCAGGTCCACAATCCAACATTTTAAACAAGTTATTGTAGTTTCATTACTGATATTTGTGAATACATTAAGCAACTCAAGTAGTTACATAGTTTTAAGATAGTTTTTTTTCTAACTTGCTCAGCTTTATCATTTGTAAAACTAATTGTGAATATTTAATATATGTTCTCACATCAGGTCACCCTAAAGCCAGAGCTTTTATCACGCATGGTGGTGCAAATGGGGTTTATGAGGCCATCTACCACGGTGTTCCCATGGTGGGAATCCCAATGTTTGCTGATCAGCCTGACAACATGATGCACATGAAGGTCAAAGGAGCTGCAGCTAATGTTGCCTTTAAATCCATAACAACTGAGGACCTCAGAGATGCAATCAACACTGTCATCAATGAAAAATCGTAAGTTCCTCTACATACTTGCACTGTTTGTATTAAAGTTTATGAAACTTTCTTGCCTTCCTAAAAAAATTATTTAGAGACATGGTTGAAAGTTTAAATAATGCTATAGTTTAAATGGTCAGAGGTGAACTAAACAATGTATTTTTAGTTATACTGTATATGTGAGTAAATTTTTAAAATGTATCCTCTGTAATGACCTCAGTATAGACATTAGATTATTAATGGCTATACGAGGTGTTGTTTTAATACAACACGTGTGTGTTTTTTCTGTTATCATACAACAAAGCTTTCTACCCATGGTCCTCCATTTTAAATGCGCCAAATGCATAACAGGCACTGAAAATACCCACAAACGGTTTTGATGTCCAGCCCAGATCTGGTCAAATGTTACATTTTATAAAAGAGTGGACAAATAAGTAACCAGAAAAAGGTTTAAAAGTTACAGTATGGCCATATTTCATGATTGCAAGTGTCATTTTATATGACCACATGCATTTCAGCCCAGCCAATCAATCAGTCAATCCATCCATCCATCCATCCATCCATCCATCCATCCATCCATCCATCCATCCATCCATCCATCATGGGCCTCACAAGAAACAAATTAAACAAAATTATTCACACTCTCACCAACCTGTCAGAGTAAAATAATAACAAAATGAAAACATAAAGCAAATCATTGTTATTATTATTAATATTATTATTAATGATTATGATGATAATAATAATAATGATAATGATAATGATAGTAATAATAATAATGGCAGCACGGTGGCACAGTTGGTAGAGCCACCGCCTCTTAGCGAGCTGATCTCCCCAGTTCAAATCCCAGCCAGGGGGCCTTTCTAGGTGGAGTTTGCATGTTCTCTCCGTTCATGTGTGGGTTTTCTCCCTGTACTCCGGTTTCCTCCCACAGACCAAAAACATGCATGTTAGGCTGATTGGTAACTCTAAATTGTCCCTAGGTGAGAGAGTGAGAGTGTGAATGGTTGTTTGTCTCATTTGTCTCTATGTGTCCCTGTGATGGACTGGAGACCGGCTCAGGGTGTACCCCGCCTCTTGCACAGTGATGGCTAGACATGGGCACCAGTGACCCAACACGACCCAAAAAAGGAAGAAGCGGGTAAAGATGATGGATGGATAATAATATTACTAATAATAATCATCATCATCAGAAAACAGGAACAGGGTTTTAGTGACTTTATTTTGTGATGTGATGATATGCTTCATTTTTTAGGCCCATCATGCACAGACATGGGGCAACAACAAGGTGTTTACTCTTCTTTGAGACCAAGTTGAAGTGTAGAGACACAACAACGCCTCCTAGTGTCACATTTTATGGTGTCCCAGAATCTCCTATAACACCGACAATGCAAACAACATCCTTACACTGTTTGTATAGTGACTGAATAAAACAAAAGTTTTATTGACTAAAACTATGTTCATAGCATATAACTACACAATGCTACTTTTACATTCACAGCTACAAAGAAAACATGATGCGACTGTCCAGAATCCACCACGACAGACCCATAAGTCCTCAGGATGAGGCAGTTTTCTGGATCGAGTACACCATGAGAAACAAAGGAGCAAAGCACCTGAGAGTCCAGGCCCATGAACTCACCTGGTACCAGTACCACAGCCTGGATGTCCTGACCTTCCTCCTTACTATAGTTTTACTTCTCATGTTCATCTTCATCAAGACCTGCAGTTTCTGTTTCCAGAGATGCTGTGGCAGAAAAAAGACGAAGAGAAAGGCAGAGTAAAAGACCGAGCTGGGACTTACTGCAGGTGGCTAATGAATGGATAAAAACATGAAATACTATAACATGGGGCTAGTCTTCAACTTGTAGTATACATTCATATGTTTGGATACCAGTTTTCTCTTTATTCGACTTTAGTTGCAAACAGGAAATTTATTTTCTCATACTTTGATCACAGGCTCGTGAGATTTGCCATATATTAAACAAGAAAATGTTTAACAAATTTTCACACTCAGGATCAAATAAAGGGCTTATTCTAATAATTAAATTAACACATGCAACATTTTAAATTTTCACATTTTTCACATGTAACCAATCTGACTAGATTAAATGGGCTTTCTTTTGTGATTTGATTATATGGTACTGGCTGTACAACTAATCTGTACAACAACAAAACAAAGCAATAATGAACATGATGGACAATAAATCTGATCAGTTTGGATCAATCCTTTAATTTCTACAATTCTTACCATTCATGCCTTTAAGTTTAATCATCTCATTCACTCCATTGTGTAACATCATCACTAAGATTTTCATTCTCACTGAAGTATACAAACCAATCCAACTTGGTGGCAATACATTCATCTAAACATCATCTCCACACATCCAATAATCTGCTATAGGATGGGTTTGGCCACTGAATAAGCAAAGAGTAGGAATAGTCATGGCTATGTTTTTGCAAGTCTGGGTTAGAGGTTCTGGAATTTTGTAACAAACAGGTGTAACAAACACTGGGGTCATATTAACATGTGGAAACCAAGAAAGTATTACCTTAAACTCAACAGCTGTGTTTCCTACATCAATGCCATCTTGGTCTGTGAAACCTTCGCTTGTTTCATATTCATATTCATCATTATAGTCTATTTTGTATCTTGTTGGCGGTCCATTTTGAACTGTTTCAACTACAAATTCAGCACTTTGATCTTGGATTTAATATCCGTGGTACTCATCTAAGTAGTTATGAATTTTTTGTGCTCCATAAAGGAGCCTACATTTAATATCACACATTGGAAGTTAGGAAAATATTGGTATCACTGTTTGACTTTACACTTTCTGTTGTACCTTTGCACATTCTTTAGATATATTTTTCTGGAATCGCTTTTGGCAGTGTTCTTGGAGATTTAGTGCATAGTATACATTCATTAGACATTGTTTCTTTGGATGTGTATAGTGCCCATAGGTACCAGCTATTTTGATTAGCTACTTCCCCATGTTCATCACTTTTTGCAGGTTCAGTCCTTCCTGCTCTGGGAGGTATTTGTTTTAAATTCCTATATATGTGACATATTTGTAATTCAAATTCAAATTCAATTCAAAAATACTTTATTAATCCCAAAGGGAAATTATTTTCTTGTTGTAACTCGTTATTCTCATTTCATTAAGAGATGTTATAGATACTGATGGCTGTAGACAGGAAGGATCTCTTGTAAAGGTCCATCCGACAGTGGATCCTAAGAAACTGGCTGCAGATGCCGTCCGATCCGTCCACCCAGACTCGGCTGGCCTCTCGGTTCGAGAAGGGGTTATTTGGTCAGTTCCCCCAGGCTGTAGGACCGCCCAAATGCCGGGCAGAACTCCTCCCAGCACGATGGCCACTCCTCCCAGCAGTCTGCCGAGCTCCTCGTCGCTGCGGACAGCCATCTGTAGGTGCTGAGGGACGATTCTGTCCTTCCACTGTCACGAGCCGTGTTTCCTGGTAGTTCCAGGATCTCAGTGGTCAGGCACTCAAGCACAGCTGGCGGGTAGATGAGAATGAATCCACAGAACATCCTTTTCAACTCATTTGAGATTTGGGGCAGTAGCTGAGATATTATTTGAGCTTTTGAGACGTTAATCAGCTGCTGTTGGTTGTAGAAAACTGCCTTGTTGCCATGGTTACGCATCATAACAAATGTCCAAAACTAAAAAAAGTTTCAGTAAAAATCCTTCAAGCTGCACAGCATACGATACCAGAGGAAACAATCATACAAAAAAAATGTGACTTACATCCAGAAAAAGAGGAATTAAAGTTTCCAAAAGCAAAGTCTCAGAATGGAAGTAACAGAGCTGCTCCAACATGCAGCCACCTTGAGCGGCGCAATTCTAGAACTATATTATTATATATTATAATATTTTGCATTCTGTAATGTTCTTTATACAGAAAGGAAGGTCAAATAACTAATAAAAAAAAGACTTTACTTAAAGAAGTATTTGCATTTCATGTATTATATTATTGCATTTGGCCTGCAGCCCTTTTTAATTTTGGCCTTCTCAAGAAAAAAGTTTGAGCACCCCTGTTCTAAGCTCAGTATTCAAAACTCCCTTTCCCGCTGTATTGTTAGAATCATTACTATATTCAAATAAAATGTCACACAAAAAGTGAGAACTGGAACCAGTGTGTATGTGCTTATTTGTGAAGGTTTGATTTAATCCAGCGAATGAACTCATGGTTTAGAGTGATCTAATGAGACTGATTACATTTATAAGTGATGAACTTATAGTCTCTATGTCATAAGAGAGTGATACCCCCAAAATATCAAACAGTTTATGAATAATAAAATTATAATTCATAATTTATAATAAACCCAATATTTTAACCCATATTTCTACACTGGAATACACAAGCCTTGCACTTCCTGTAAACACATGCACATAGGTTAACTTCAGTTGAAGCTTTCCTTCCATATTAAGTGGTGATAAAAACCTCTCGTATCCTTTTGAGTAAGAAAAACACATTCCACTGCTTAATAAACAAAATTCTACTTCACTTGCTCACAAACTACAAATTTAAAGTTGACATGGAAATCTCATGTAAATTACTTAAGAATAAAAATAATCAATTGCATTACTGTATAAAGTAAAAAAGTTTTTGAATGAAAAAGCTTTGTATATATTGTATAATGTAATGATCGTTCCATTTTTTATTTATTGTATTGAAGTTTGGGGAAAAGCATGCAAAACAATTACAAATCCTATTTTTATTTTACAAAAAAGAGCTATAAGAATTATTAGTAGGAAGTGCTATGGTCATCCAACAAATATATTATTTCATCAGTTGCATTTATTAAAATTTCATGATTTGGTTGAACATAGTATTTTACAAGTCATGTATAAAACTCGTAAAAAATATTGCCCGCAAATATTCAATTAAAATTTGTTAAAAAAGAGTCATTATAACCTTAAGGGAATGAAAATGTTTGTAAAACCTTCATTTTGAACTAGTCTGAAGGAGCTGCGTTGGAATACGATTGTGGAATTGCCTTGATATTACCATAAAAAATTCTAAAACAATTTCTATGTTTAAAAAGATGATTAAGTTAAAGTTGTTGGGAAGGTATGGTGCCAGGTGAAGGATGCCTGATGTTTTTTTTATTTCAATTTGGACATTGTTCAAGCATAGGTTGTTGTTTGTTTGTAGTTATTTTTTATTTTTTTTAATAAGAGGCAGATATAATATTTTTTCTTCTTTCCGCATATTCATATTCATTTTTTTTTCTTTTTGATGTTTTGTTTATTTTAAATGAATGAATAAATTAATTTTAAATTTTTTTAAAGGCTTTAAAATTCTGAAGACTTTGATTCATTACACGTTCTTTATTCCTAAAAATGAAAAATAGGACTTTTTATTTTATTTTAGCACCAATAATAATAAATATCCTTTTAGAAAACACTGGAAATACAGTAATAAACTAAAATTGTGTTTTAGTGGCTTAATATGTCATTTTAAAAGATGCAAAAACTTTTAACTTGTGAAGATTCCAGTATTTCCAGCATCACTAACCACCATTGCATACTGCACAGCTCCAGTAACTAATTAACAAGTTAACTAATTGTCTTATTCACACTGACGGCTACATTTGCAAAAATTACTTTTTACCTCTCTAACAGCTCTCCCGTTACGTCATTCAGTACAAAGAGAACCGAGTCAGAGTTCGCCTAGTTAATAAGTATCATTAAGGTGCACCTATTTTAAAATGCAGCAGATGGATTTTCTGCAGACCAGTAGCCACCATGGAGCTGCGTCTCTCCGTCTGCATTCTGCTGGTTCTTTGTGTAACAGGGACTGTAAATGGAGGAAAGATCTTAGTGTGGTACACTGAGGCCAGCCACTGGATCAACATGAAGCCAATGCTGGAGACGCTGGTGGACAGAGGACACCAGGTGACCGTCCTGGTCCCGAGTTCATCGATGTTCATGAACAGCAGTGAACCGTCTCGGTTTCAGTATGAACCCTTCAACGTCTCTCTTTCTGCGGAGTACATAGAAAAATATTTTGAAGAGTACTTTGACTTTTTCATGTACAAGAAGGAGCACTTAAACTATGTTCAGCTTTCCATCCGATACATACAATTAATAAAAAAACACCATGCAAACTATTCTTAAACTTTTGGATGGTGTTGTGAAATCAGAAACCATCATGACGAAGCTGAAAGAAGGAAACTATGATTTGCTCCTGGTTGATCCTATATACTCAGGAAGTGAATTAACTGCAGACATTTTGGGGATCCCTCTGGTCTTTTCTTTGCGTTTTTCTGTTGCTCATAACTGGGAAAGACTGTGTGGTCAGCTACCTGCTCCACCTTCATACGTCCCAGCTGCTCTGAGTAAACTGACAGACAAGATGAACTTCTCAGAGAGAGTGTACAACTTCCTCTTCTACGCTCTTCAGGATATCATAATGAAACAGTTTATGTGGAAAGAGGTGGATAAATATTACTCAGAAGTCAAAGGTAAGCAAGAAAAAAAAAAAGATTTCCTGTCCGACCAAACACTTTATGAATGTAATCAAATCCAATGTTTTCAGAATATTTGTGGAAACCTCTCATGTCTGTTTATAAAGACGTTATCTAATTTATGTTCACCTGTAACAGGAACCTGCACAAGTGCCTGTGAGTTGATGGGTAAGGCAGACATCTGGCTGATGAGAACCTACTGGGATTTTGATTTTCCACGTCTATTCCTTCCAAATTTTATATTTGTCGGTGGGATCCACGACAGACCTGCTAAACCTTTACCGAAAGTGGGGTTGTATTTATTTTTATACAATACGCCAATTGTTCAACATATACTTATTTAAAATTTTTCAGAGTTAAACGTAAAGAATAATCCTCATAATCTTGATGAAAGAAAAAAACCTAACTGGCTGGCTCAGTGACTTGGAAAAATCTTGTTGTTGCAGGATATGGAGGAATTTGTCCAAAGTTCTGGAGAGGAAGGCATCGTAATCTTCTCTTTGGGATCCTTGCTCAAAAACCTGACCACAGAAAAAGCGAACATAATCGCCTCAGCCCTTGCACAGATTCCACAAAAGGTCAGAAAAAATATGAACATGTTTGTTCACATAAAAAAATGTGTCTAAATATATTTTGTGTGGTTCCAAATTAATCCACTGCAGAAAAGTCGAGTTTTATTCAACTCTAAAGAGTTGATCGTCCTCAATCGCCAGATTTAATTTCAAAATGACTTGCACATATCGTTTAAACAGAGAAAACAGTTTTGATAAATCTTCAGTATGAGACTTTAAATCATAAATTATATATTTTATTCATTTATAAATGTACATAAAACTGAAAAACCCTTGTTTGTAGGTGCTGTGGAGATACAGTGGGAAGAAACCGGATACTTTAGGTTCCAACACTAAACTTTACAAGTGGATTCCACAGAATGACCTCCTGGGTGAGTAAAGATAAAGATCCAGATTTTAAAACAAATAGGACAATTTAAAAAAGAAGGTTAAATCATTTCATCTGGACCGGTTTCTTTAAGGGAGAAACGTTTAATCTTCCATCCAGAAGACTTCATCAGTCTGTGGCCTGCCAACCAGATCTGTCCCATAACTGGTCCAGATGAAATGATTGAACCTTCTTTTGTCATCTACCTGGATGACTGAGCCTACAAACCTTTTTCTGAAATAGAACAATTGTTTTTCATTTCTAACCTATAACTCTGTCAAAAAGTGATGTAATAGCTGCGCAGTCAATAGTTCAGTGCAGCAGCAGTAGACACTTTGTAGAGTAGATTAGTCACTGAATAAGTTGTTCAAAAGGAATACAAAAGTTCAACAGGTGTTCTACCTTGGAGGTGTACAAGTATCTCTGGCAGGTAGTCCAAAAAGATATATTTATAAAAATATCAATAGCATGTCCCATAACATTGAGTTCATCAGGTGCTAGAACATCTCTGGTTGTATTCTCAAGACCTACAGTCCAAACTGGTCAATCACTACCATTGAGAACATGTTATGGGTAAAAGGGCAGTTAATGATAAGGTTCATATTAGAAAAGAGAACATTTCTGGGCAGACAGGCTGGAAAGTCTTGGATATGTGAGACAAAGTTGCTGCTCCTCTGTGCTTTAGTGTTGTGGCATCAATAAAATGACAGTAGCTGCCATACAAGAGCCAACGGACTCTGAAACAAGATCTAGGGATGAGGCACATTGGGCAGTTGAAATTACAAATGAGCCCAAGGCGCTTCCTTTTGTCAAAATTGCATCTTGCAACGTAAAACCTGGCAGGAAAAGAAAACGAGCACAAACATTAACAGGTGGGTCCGTTGGGATCATGTATTGTCCTTTTCTCAAGATGGATAAGAAAATGGGCTGAGGATTGAAAACATGGCTAGTTGATGAAAAGCATTTGTAGCAAAAATGATAGACGCAGGACTGAAGATGGTGCACTTAAGAAAGCAGTGAGTGACAGTATAAACCAAATGTCAGTTCTTGATGTCCACCAGCAACCAAATGCAACCTGAAAATCTGCACCGAGGAAAAAGTATCTTAGCTGTGACAATGTCTCAATGAAACATCTGTCCACTAAAATTTTTCACAGAAATGGTGATGGACTAGTATATGAGGCACTGATAGCTACTTCTATTGGTGGCCATGGCCGTCATCGAATTTGTCAAGATGTGAAAAGAGCACGCCACTCCTCTGTAGGTGTCGCAGAAGAAACACCACTGTGGAGTGAACGACTGAACACTAGCCCTGATTTTTACAGAGAATGGCTTTAAAGAAGAATATTGCATAGTAAAAAATACTAGTTGTGTATTCTGCTTCTTTTTGATTATTTCATATGTATATATTTTTTTGTATCATTACAAAATGAACAGTTTAAGCATGTCAGCATTGTGTTATCCGTTATAACATACCTCAAGGGTGATTCCATTAGAGAAAACACAACTGAGGCTGATGACTCCTAGAATTACACGCCTTTCATTTCTTAAAATTTTGACTCTGGAAACTAAGAACAACAATGAACAATACTGAAAGGCAACAGAAAAGAAAGAAGACAACATTTGATTGGGCAGATGGCTGGCTGTGAAATAAACTGATTCCAAACGAGAACAAGGCTAACACCCTTCTCCCTAAGCTCTTCTTTTCCTTGGGCCCAGACACGGGACATTTCACTTCAAGGGAAAACTCTCTGATTCACAAAACAACTTTTGATAGTGTATAAAATACTATTCAATTTTATTTTTCTTACCTCAACAGCATATGCCTTTATGAAAAACAGTTGAAAACACAAAACTATTTGAATTTAATAAATGATTAACTGTAGTTTCATTACCCCTTGTGACTTACATTAACCAACTTAAGTAGTAACATTTACAAGATACATTTCTTTTATTTATTTATTTTTAATCTTGCTCAACCATATTTGTTTGTAAAACAAATCATAAATGTTTACCACCTTTTGCTCACATCAGGTCACCCTAAAGCCAGAGCTTTTATCACTCATGGTGGTGCAAACGGGGTTTATGAGGCCATCTACCACGGAGTTCCCATGGTGGGAATCCCAATGTTTTCTGAACAGCCTGACAACATGATGCACATGAAGGTCAAAGGAGCTGCAGCTAATGTTGCCTTTAACAGCATAACAAGTGAGGACCTCAGAGATGCAATCAACACCGTCATCAACAACAAATCGTAAGCTCTTCTATATATTTGCACCAAATCTGCATAAATTTTTCTGAAACACTTCTTGCCTTCTTGAAAAACGTATTTAGAGACACGGTTGAAAGTAATGCTACAGTTTAAATGGCCAAGGTAAATTAAACAATGTCCTTTTTGTTACATGTCATTTACAAGATCCTGCTTCTGTCATTTAAAACCATTAACAACCTTATTCCTCTGTATATTTGTAAACCAGATTCTCACATCATTTGCTTAGGGACTAAACAAAACTAAAATTGTATCAATTAAAATGATGTTCTTAGCATTTAACTACATATTTTTACTTTTGTATTCACAGCTACAAAGAAAACGCTGTGCGACTGTCCAGAATCCACCATGACAGACCACTGAGTCCTCAGGATGAGGCCGTTTTCTGGATCGAGTACACCATGAGACACAAAGGAGCAAAACACCTGAGAGTCCAGGCCCACAAACTCACCTGGTACCAGTATCACAGCCTGGATGTCCTGAGCTTCTTCCTCACTATAGTTTTACTTCTCATGTTCATCTTCATCAAGAGCTGCAGTTTCTGCTTCCAGGGGTGCTGTGGCAGAAAAAAGACAAAGAGAAAAGATGAATAACAAATTAAACTAAGGTTGTCGAAAATGGCTGACTAAGGAAAAAATTACGCAATGCAGGACCGGTGGAGTCTCCAACTTTGTGTACTTTTAGCCATGTGCATATCTCTGTTGTTGCTGTTGTTGTTGTTTTAAGAACTTAATTTGCAAATATGGATTTTATTTCTCAATTATAAATTTCTAATGAAAGGCTCATGACATTTGCCATAAGACAATGTTTTGTAAACTTTCCTACTGAGAATCGAATAAGGGATTATCCAAATACAAATCAACACAAACTTTTTTTTTTAATCCACATTTTAAAAATGTAACAGATGTGTTTCATTTTCTAAATTATACACACTTGGCTGTACAAGCAATTCATTTCAAAGAAAACAAAGACAAGATGGATAATAAAACTAAAGAGTTTGGAATAATTTAACTATTTCTATAACTTGTACAAAGGCGTGTATCTATGTTTAAAGCACAGCTCTGATATCAGATGTGATGACGTTATAAACAAAAGCTTTAGTTTAAATTTGATTAAAAAAAAGAACATTCTTTACTGGTTCTCCAAAATATTCATAGAGGTACATGAAAACAAAACAATTGCTTTTGAGACTAAACTCAGCTGCTTTACTGCAGACCTGCTAACATTCTTTTTAAGCTTAAACTGGGGCTGGTCACTATAATGTTAGTTTAAGGTAGGGGTGCACCGATAAATCGGCCGGCCGATTTCCTTAATTTTGGGAAATCGGCCGATACTTGCATAAGAAACCGATTTTACCGATTTTTTTTTTTTAGTTTTAACAACAAATGTCTAAACTTCATTTATATTTCAGAGCACTACCTCATGGCCAGTTAAAACAAGTTTGTATTGTTTCTAGGATATTGTTCAAATGTATGCTTTTCAATAAAATAAGATTGGAAAATTGAAGGTGCATTGTGACCTGACACAAAATCGGTATCGGACAAAATTGGAATCGGCAGCTCAGACTTTTTAAAAATCGGTGATCAGTGCACCCCTAGTTTAAGGGTTTATTTATTGTTAAATTGGTCTTTTTGACATATGCAGTTACCTTTTATCTCTCTAACAGCTCTCCTGTTACATCATTCAGTACAAAGAGGACAGAGTTCACCTAGTTAATAAGTATCTTTAAGGTGCAGCGATTTAAAAAGCTGCAGATGAATTTTCTGCAGATCAGTAGCCACCATGGAGCCGCGTCTCTCCGTCTGTGTTCTGCTGGTTCTTTGTGTAACAGGGACTGCAAATGGAGGAAAGATCTTAGTGTGGTACACTGAGGCCAGCCACTGGATTAACATGAAGACGGTGTTGGAGGCGCTGGTGGACAGAGGACACCAAGTGACCGTCCTGGTCCCGAGCACATCATTGTTCATGAACAGCAGTGAACCCTCTCGCTTTCAGTATGAACCTTTCAACGTCTCCGTCTCCTTAGAGGTTTTAGAACAGTTTATTGAAGAGTTCCTTCACTTCTCTATTTATGAAATGGACTACATGAACATCTTTCAGATTCACAGCAGAATAAGTGATTTACTCACAACCAACACAAATTTTGCTCTCATGTTTTTGGACGGCATAATAAAATCAGAAACCATGATGAAGAAACTGAAGGAAGGAAACTATGATTTGCTCCTGGCTGATCCCATCTTCCCTGGCAGCGATTTAACTGCAGTTATTTTGGGGATCCCTCTGGTCTTTTCTTTGCGTTTTTCCATTGCTCATAACTGGGAAAGACTGTGTGGTCAGCTACCTGCTCCACCTTCATATGTCCCAGCTTGTGTGAGCAAACTGACCGACAAGATGGATTTCTCAGAGAGAGTGTTTAACTTTCTCTTCTATGCCCTGCAGGACATTGTGTTAGATTACTCTGTGTGGAAATATGTAGATAAATATTATTCTGAAGTCAGAGGTGAGAAATTCAACACAAATCCCTGTGCAAGAAACACCTTGTAGATCAATTTAAATCCAATGTTTGTTTAAAATTTGTTTCTGCCATTGTGTCAGGAACCCCCACCAGAGCCTGTAAGATGATGGGAAATGCAGATATCTGGCTGATGAGATCTTACTGGGATTTTGATTTTGCTCATCCATTCCTTCCCAACTTTAAATATGTTGGTGGGGTTCACTGCAGACCTGCTAAACCTTTACCAAAGGTGGAGTTTTCTTTGCTACTGTTATTTCATTCTCAGATCATTCCTCTCATAAAAAACAAAGTAAATTTAAAAAAAAAGACTAAGCAAAGAAGAAACAATCAGCTGGCTCAGTGATGTAAAAAAAACATTTTGTTCTTGCAGGACATGGAAGAATTTGTTCAAAGCTCTGGAGAGGAAGGCATAGTGATCCTCTCTTTAGGATCCATGGTCAAAAACATGACCACAGAGAAGACAAACATGATCGCTTCAGCTCTTGCTCAGATTCCACAAAAGGTCGGGAAAAAGCCAAACCGCAGCTTAAATCAACAGAAATCTTTTTAAAGTCAAATTTTATGGATATTCTGTAGATTAGTGCAAGGTTTTAGTCAACTTTAAAATATAGATGTCTGACCTCCATATTTGATTTCAGAAGACTTTTACACATTGTTTTAGTTAAATAAATAAATAAAACTGCATTGCTAAATCATTAAAATGACACCTCCAATTACAATTTTATTTATTTTTCACCACTTTATGATTTAATTACAGACCTGTCATTACTTTTTGACTGTTTGAAGGTGTTGTGGCGATACAGTGGGAAGAAACCAGAAACTTTAGGTTTCAACACAAAACTGTACGAGTGGATTCCACAGAATGATCTGCTGGGTGAGTTAAGTTAAAGCATCGACCAGAAATTAAATATAGATGGAAGGCTAAATACCAGGAAAGTTTTTTTTTTTTTTTTTTTTATTGCTGATCTGCTTTTTATTACTAGAAACTTCTATTATAGTTGAACAGAGTTTCTAGAATGACTGTTTCAATAAGTAAATGTGCTCTTAATTGAAAAAAATAAACTTATATTCATCAAATGTTTTGTTTAGCTTGCTCAGCTTTATCCATTTAAAAAACTAATTACAAACATTTAATATCAGGTCACGCGAAAACGAGAGCTTTTATCACTCATGGTGGTGCAAATGGGGTTTTTGAGGCCATCTACCACGGCGTTCCCATGGTGGGAATTCCAACGTTTGCTGACCAGCCAGACAACATGGCACATATGAAGGCCAAAGGAGCTGCAGCTGTTGTGAGCTTAAACTTCATGACCGTTGAGGACCTCAGAGATGCAATCAACACCGTCATCAACAACAAATCGTAAGTTCCTCATCTGCACAGTCTGCATTTAAGTTTAAAACTACTGGAACATTTTCTTTGTGCTCTTAATCAAATCATTACAAAGATCAGCATGGTCAAAGCAGTAAAAAAAAAAAAAAAAGACTACAGAATTCACTTTTCGGGTCAACTTTGTCAAGTATGTCAAAGACCAAAGTGGATAGCTGGCTGCCTACGACAGGTACTCTGGCCGAGCATGTTACACGTTGTATGTGCACGCACCACTTTGGTCTGTTTCTCATCAATTAGTGCAATATCGATAGGAGCAACTAATGAACATTCAGAGGAGTCTATAGAGCTAGAAATTCCTGCAACTTTTTGTGTTTTCAAAACACGTGGGAACTTAATTCCATCCTGGCACATCCATCACTTTAATGGGGGGATTATTCTTTAACTAAGAGCATAACCAGTGTCAACTAGGGAAAAATAATAAAAAATCCTTTCAAATAAATGTTAAAACTTTACAACACAAAAACATGAATATCCCCATGGTATCTCCCACATACTGTGATTCTAAAATTTTACTCATAAAAAGTACAATTTATTACTTTATATTTTAGATAACTTCAATAATTTTTTTTTATTTTTATTCACAGCTACAAAGAAAACATGACGCGACTGTCCAGAATCCACCACGACAGACCCATGAGTCCTCTGGATGAGACAATTTTCTGGATCGAGTACACCATGAGAAACAAAGGAGCGAAACACTTGAGAGTCCAGGCCCACGAGCTCACCTGGTACCAGTACCACAGCCTGGATGTCCTGAGCTTCCTCCTCATTACAGTTTTACTTCTCATGTTCATCTTCATCAAGACCTGCAGTTTCTGTTTCCAGAGATGCTGCAGCAGAAAAAAGACGAAGAGCAAAGCTGAATGAGAGACTGCACTCAGATTTACCACAGGCTGCTAATGACTAAATAAAATATTACATGAAACAGAAAGTGTCTCCATCTTGAAGTTTACTTTTATTTATGTGGATAATCCAGTTTTTATTCTCTTGCAAGAAATACCTTCAACTGTTTACAACGATTGTGATTTTTTTTTTTGCATCTTTTTTAAATCGATGCTTATGAAAGTTATATATTAAAAATATAAAATGCAACAATATGATCACCAACATTGTAACCATTTTATTTTTTTAATTTTCCAACAGAACTGTAATCTAGTCCAATCAGAGATCTTTTCTTCATCATAAAGACAATCTTCTGACTGTAAAGATAATAAACATGGAATTAAAACAAAATACTTTTTTAAATCCATTCATCCCTTTTCCATACCAGCTTTATTTTGTTCAGGGTCAGACAGGAGCCGATTTCTATCTTCAGCAGTTAACCGGTGCTAAGTGGGGTACATTCTGGACAGGTCGCCAGTCCACTGCAGTACCAGCATGAGACTTATGAGACAGAAAATCATGCACGCACACTCACTCGGTTGGTTTTTGAACTGGCGAAAGAAGATGAACTACCAAAACTAAGTCATCCAAACTATCAGAATTAACATCTTCCAAGAACCCAACAAGTTATTAAGTCAGGTCCTCTGGGCGAATTCTTGTTTGTTGAAACGTTTCGTCTTTTATCCAAAAGACTTGGACTGAAGAAGTCTTTGGGATAAAAGACGAAACGTTTCAACAAACAATATATGTCCAATCTGTGCCGAATATCACTAAAATTAGAAATATCTTATCTGAAAATTATGCAGAAAAACTGGTTCATGCATTTGTCATGTCTAGATTGGACTATTGCAATAGTTTGTTATCTGGGTGTCCAAATACTTCTTTAAAAAGTCTCCAGTTAATCCAAAATGTTGCTGCCAGAGTCTTAACTGGAGTTAGTAGGAGAGATCATCTCTCCAGTTTTAGCTTCTCTTCAGTGGCTTCGTGTCAATTCAATTAAAAATCTTACTTCTAACCTACAAAGCTCTCAACAACCTAGCTCCATCTTATATTCGATATCTTATTGTTCCAGATTTTCCTAACAGAGCACTTCGCTCTCAGACTGCAGGCTTACTCCTGGTCCCTAGAGTTTCCAGAAGTTGAATGGGAGGGAGATCTTTCAATTATCAGGCTCCTCTCTTGTGGAACAAACTTCCAGTTTCTTTCTGTGAGGCTGACACATTGTCCAGTTTTAAGACTGGACTTAAGACTTTCCTTTTTGATAAATCCTATAATTAGAGTCGGCTTGTTATACTTTCTTAAGCTTAGACTGCTGGAGGAAAAACTGACCTCATTTCCTTAAATGGATTGTTAAAATTAAATATTTTTCATTTGATACTATTTCTATCTTAACATGTGATTCTTGACCTGCCATTGTGTATCTGTTCCTACCAAACCCAGCTGGTCAAAGCAGATGGACGCTTGTCCTGAGCCTGGTTTTATATATATATATATGTGTGTGTGTGTGTGTGTGTGTGTGTGTGTGTGTGCGTGCGTGCGTGTGTGTGTGTGTGTGTGTGTGTGAATATTTCTGTTCAGTGCCCTGAGATGACTTCTGTTGTGACTTGGCACTATATAAATAAACTGAATTGAACTGTCCAGAGGACCTTACGTAACCTTTTCTGCCTGCATTATTGAGCATGCATCAGTACATCTTCCAAGAACAGACTCCTGAAAGCCATCTCTTGAACAGCCACAGGCCTTTGGACTTTAGATGATTTCTGAAAGTTACTAATAAAAACATCTCTAAAAGTCAAGTCAGCAAAATGCTTCTTTGAACAAAAATAATTAATCATTTTTGTGTACAAACTTAAACTTTTATTGCTTCAAAGTTCACTTGAGGTTGTGAGTTGTGCGGCTATTTCTTCATAAACTAAAGATGACATTAAAACTAAACAAAGAAATTACGAGTGAAGAATGTTGATTATTACTGTTACTATAAAAGAATACAAGTACCGTACATCCGTCCATACATTTTTTTTAATCTGCTTTTCCTTTCCGGATCGAACGGACCAATTTTCAAGACATTAGTCTCTATGTGGTTTATAGAACTACCCACACTGCCGACACATTACTATCAAAACCACCTAAAAAATAAACTTAATGCTGGCACCAGTCATTTTTAAAGATTAACAATAGTGTCAAAGTCCATATAACTAGTCTCTCTTTTGGCCTGATTTTGTCTTTCCATATCGACAGCAGGAAAAAGTTCATGATTGCTTTTTTTGTTTAGTTTGATGTTTTTTTATGTAAATTACAGATAATATTTAGAAGAAATAAATATATATTTAATGATACTTTTGTAGCCATCACTTTTTATCTTGAACAGCTCTCCTGTTATGTCATTCAGTACAAAGAGGACAGAGTCAGAGTTCGCCTAGTTAATAAGTATCTTTAAGGTGCACCTATTTAAAAAGGCTGCAGATGAATTTTCTGTGGACAAACAGCCACCATGGAGCTGCATCACTCTGTCTGCATCCTGCTGGTACTTTGTGTAACAGGGACTGTAAATGGAGGAAAGATCTTAGTGTGGTACACTGAGGCCAGCCACTGGATTAACATGAAAACAGTGCTGGACACGTTGGTGGACAGAGGACACCAAGTAACGGTCCTGATCCCGAGCGCGTCCATGTTCATGAACAGCAGTGAACCCTCTCGCTTTCAGTACGAACCCTTCAATGTGTCAATTTCACTGGAGGCTTTAGAGGAGTCTCTAGAAGAGTTCATTAACTTTTCCATGTATGAGATCGATTATATGAACTACTTTCAGGTTTACAGGAGATATATGGAGCTCTTGAGTCTCGACTTGCGGAATTCCCTCAAAGTCTTGGAAGGTGTGGTGAAATCAGAAATCATCATGAAGAGGCTGAAGGAAGGAAACTATGATTTGCTCCTGGCTGATCCCATCTACCCCGGTAGTGAATTGACAGCAGACATGTTGGGGATCCCTCTGGTCTACTCCTTGCGTTTCTCCTTGGCTCATAACTGGGAAAGACTGTGTGGTCAGCTACCTGCTCCACCTTCTTTTGTCCCTGGTGCTATGAGCAAACTAACAGATAAAATGAATTTCTCAGAAAGAGTGTGGAACGTTCTCTTTTATGTCATGCAGGACATTGCAACACAAAAAGTTTGGTGGAACCAGATAGATCATTTTTACTCAGAAGTCAAAGGTAAGCTGCTTTACATGAATCCTAAAGTTACAAAAAAACATTGACAGACCACATTAGGACTTTTTTTTTTCCAACTTAATTTAAAAGCTTGTCTGTCTTTTCATACTCTATGAATTTTTGGTATTTTTCTCTTGTTCGTTGTGACAGGAACACCCACCAGTGGTTGTGAATTGATGGGTAAGGCTGATATCTGGTTGATGAGATCCTACTGGGATTTTGAATTTCCTCGTCCGTTCCTTCCCAACTTTAAATTTGTTGGTGGAATTCACTGCAAACCTGCTAAACCTTTACCAAAGGTGGGCCTTCGTGCATAGTTACACGCCAATCAACATGTCATTACAATGCTGTATGTCAGGAAATGTGAAAAATAACCAATAAAATGTTGCGCTATGAAGGAAAATGTTTTGTTGTCAGATCACTTGTGTTGAGATTTTAAAATTGTTGCAGAAAATGGAAGACTTTGTGCAGAGTTCTGGAGATGCTGGTATTGTGATCTTCACTTTGGGATCCATGATCAAGAACGTCACCACAGAGAAGGCAAACACGATAGCCTCAGCCCTGGCTCAGATTCCACAAAAGGTCAGGAAAAACCCTAAATTTAGCACAAGTTAATCTGAATGATTTCTAAAACACAGCTTTTATAGATGGTCACATAATTTCCTACAAAATAGGTGCAAAAATATTACAGCAAATTTTTACATTTGATATTTTTCTTATTGCTTGTTCAAAACAGACACAGTCATTCTTATATTTTTCTTATTTTGTATAGCTTAATTGTATTCTTTACAAAGAAAGTGTTTGATATTTTCTTTAGTCTGGGGCAGCAGTGATGTGATGGAAAACGACATCTAGAAATCCATCATTGATTAGATTTTCTGTAAATCAGTCATTTGGCTCAACTCTAGCTGTATCTGTGCATGACTGAAAAATGAAAGTTTTGTATAATAAATGACGATGTTTATTGAGTAGAGCACATGGAGGAGCCCAAAGGGCTAGAAAATAGTTCTGCAGTTCCCTTTTATTTGAGGGTTTCTGTGAAATCTAAGTTTGGATCCTGCAAGTTGTTTATGGCTGCTTACTGGGCAGCGGTTAGAGCAGTCATCCTCCAGTGCAAGAGTTGGGGGTTCGATTCTACCAGCGGTCACATACCGAAGTGTCCTTGAGCAAGACACTGAACTCCTCATTGCCTCCGATATGTGTCCCATCAGTGTATGAATGTGATAAAGCACTGATTATTCTCTGTACAGATATAGTAGTGCTGCATGAATGGGTAAATGAGAACACAGGTTGTAGTGCAAAGCACTTTGAGTATCTTGATGAGATAGAAAGGCGCTAAGGCGCTAGATAAGTACAGTTCATTTATCATTATTGTATGTGGGACCACAGAGGTGAAGATAATTTTAACAACTTATCAAACTGATTAGATTCAGTACGTCAGCTAAAGTCCTAAACTGGTCAGTGTACAAAGCTGAAAAGCTGTATTAATGATATTCCACTATTGAAAACAACAAAGTCCATGCTCAATAATCCAGGTATACAATCCAACATTTTTCAGTCAGGTCATCTGGACAGTTTCTTTTTTTTTTTGTGCTGAAACGTTTCACCTTCGATCCAGAAGGCTTCATCAGTCAAGGAAACGCACAACAAAACTGATTCTTCCCCCAACAGCTTACTCCAAAGTGGAACAAACCAGTTCTGCTTGTGATAAGATGGTCTCTTTGGTACGTCCCCTCCTCCATTGCCGGCCCTCTTCCTTAATGGAGGAGGGGGCGTACCAAAGAGACCATCTTATCACA